>NW_006784311.1:546441-553329 GCF_000442215.2 Lipotes vexillifer
GGGGGGGGGGGGGGGTAGGTGCACGCACGCGCCTGTGCACACCTACGCGCAAACCCAGTGGCGCCTGCTCGGCGTCCTTGTCCCTGGGGGGTGTGCCAGGCAAGAGACAGGAAAGGAGGAGAGGTGGACCTGAGTCAGGGGAGGTGGGCTTCTTGGGCTTGGAGGTGAGGTTGGACTGACAGGTAGGTGGAGAGACAAGCAGAGGGCAGAGAAGCTGCGAGCCAGGACCACAGACGCATACGGAGCAGCACGTCCCTGGCCACTTGTGGCACTAGGGCAAGGAGACGGTTATGGACAAGATGAGCAAAGCCACTGCTGGCCGGCCCTCAGGGAGCAGGTGGGGATCCCCACAGGGGAGGAGGGAGAAGCACCCAGAGGACCCCAGTGACTCCCTCCAAGATTGCTGTTGGCATGGAGAGAGCAGCCGCCTGGCTGACGGGGTGCCGATGCGTCCATGGGCCGGCACAACCGTGAGTGCCCACGTGCTGGGGGAGGAAACGACCAAGGCAGGCTGAGTACCCATCCTCTCTGGAGGCCTCACGCGCACACACACGGGGGCAGGGAAGGAGAAAGGGCGTGGCGGGCTCTGAGGTGGCAGAGCCAGCAGGGAGGGGCTCAGTGGGACCCTAGGAGAGCGCCAGCCCTGGCCACACGCTGGGTCCCACGGCCAGTCCTCTCCTCTGGCCTCCGTCCTCTGACCGGGGGCTGGGGGACACTTGGGAACTCGTGGAGCCAGGCTGAGACCTGGGATGGCTGCTTTTTTCTCTGTGCACACACACACTCTGGGAACCTCCAAGGGTGCCCTGTGCGTGCTCACTGCACACAGGCCCACCAGCTGCCAGGTCCTGCCTGGAGTCCTCTCTGCCCCTCCCATCTGAGAGAAATGCACCTGCCCAAGGAGAAGTCACAGGCAGGTAGCCCAGCCCGTCTGTTCCGAGTGGGGGCAGCGCTGGGGGCTCAGCCCTGGTATGTGAGATGGTCAGAGTGTGAGTGCCAGGTCCACGTACTTGTAGGCTTGTGGGGGCACTTGGGGGCACCTACGCCTGGGCTGTCCCCTCAGCAGGGTGTATATGAGGGTGTGGGTGTCACCTACACCCCAGGCACTGTGTTCCTTTAAGGCTCCTCCTCACGCGCCCCCCCCCAGGCTGTGGCTGGCGGGTTTCCATGGAGATGGAGCCAGCTCCCTCCACTGGCAGAGATGGGGGAAAGCTTGCCGCAGCCTAATGGGTTATTTAGATAATACATAAAAGACGCTGCTGCTGGGTGGGAGCCCCCAAAGGTACCTGGGGGCCCCGGAAGTCCTCGAGGACGGCTGCTTAGTCCTTGGGGCTCTCTGCCTCGCCCCTCCCTAAGGGAGAGCGCGCCCTCGGCCCCGTTAAGGCTGCGGTCTCCAAGGCAACGGCAGCTCACCTGTAATGGACCATTCTCCTTACAGGATAAGGAAGGGGCGGGCCAGAGGTTAACCCTTTGTGGGAGAGGGGAGAACAGACAGTCTCCATTGAGAAAGGAAGGGGGTATCTCACCATCGGCAGACAGACAGACATCCCGCCCCCCTTCCCTATTTTATTAACTGAATTCGCGGATAGCACTTGCAGCACACCAGGGACTCTTCTAAACACCCCTACACGCATTACTCGTTGAATCCTTAAAATTACCCTGGGGACGGAGCAGTATCATTATCCCCATTTTATAATTGAGGAAACTGAGGCCCAGAACCGGAGCACCATGTCCAAGGTCACGGAGGTGGCACTGATGCTCAGCAGGTACGGGGTTCTAGGTGGGGTGGAGGCACCCAAAGCCGCCTAAGACAACTTGGGCGGTTAGCTGGCCTCTCGGCGCCTCAGGCATCCCAACATGTATGCCTGCTTGCGTTCGCAGAGGGCCAGGGCCTGCGCAAGGGTGGGCTCCAGGCCGGCCTGCCCCCTGGGGAAGGGCCTATTTGCTAGGCAGATGGCAGGCAAATGCAGGGGAATCTTGGGAGGAGGCCACGCGGAAGTAGGATGTGACCCACATCACGCCTCAGCGCAGGGCAGGAACCACCCTATCCCTCAACGCCCCCAAGGACTCTGCACAAGAGAAGGCAAACAGCTCCAGGACAGCCTGGGTTTCTTGCCCCCCTCCCTGGCTGTGCAGAATCTTGGGTCGCTCTGACTCCTTTCTCAAAACCAAAGGCTCCAGGGCCCCCTCACAGAGAGCACTTGGCTACCTGGGAGGCCCCTCTCTCCAGACAGACCTTAGGCACAGCATGGACTCCCTTCCCGTGCAGAAGGGAGAACTGAGCTCCAGTGAAGCAGGAGCCAAAACTCCGGCCTCCCAGGCCCCTAGAATGCAAGCACTATAGCCAAGGTGCCCATGCGCGGTTGGGGAAATTGACGCCCACGGCCTAAAAACTGTGCCCTTTCACCCCCTCCAAGCCCCCCTTCCAGCTCTGCAAAGTGGGCTTAGAACAAGATCAGAAGCCCCCAACCTGAGAAGTGAACCTGGCACCAGCGGGGGCTTCAGGGGCCGGGCAAGAGGGGGCGACATATGTCGGCTCCTATGGGCCAGCAGGGCTTGCCCCAGGACCCAGAGGAGGGAAGGAAGGCAGTGCGGTGGAGGGAAGGTGCCAGGCAAACAGAGAGGTGGGCGGGGCCCAGCCCGAGGCTCACCCAGAGCTGCTCAGCCCCGCTGAGGGGGGCAGGGGGTGCCCGGAAAAGCTCAGACACTGCCAGGCCCCTCCAGCCGCCTTGGGGCTCCCCATTCCAAAGAGTTAAAGAGCAGAGGGGGCACAGGAAGCCTGGGAATGGACAATGGAGCCTCTGTTGTTCCCTGGGCTTCAGCATTCCTAAGGCATGAACGCAGGCGGTCAGGGGAAGGGCCAGAGGGCACCCCCCTCAGCGGGAAGCCCCACAGTCTTACAGGGAGACACTGCGGCCTCTGCAGCCACCACCAGCAGCCCCGCCCCTTCCCAGCACAGGATCAGTGCGGGCACAGGAGGATCTGTGTGCGCACTCTCACCAGCGCACGCACACACACACACACACACACACACACACACACACGATTGCACACATGCAACCAGATGGCTAATGCCCACACGTGCGAATAGGAACACGGGACGCCATGCACACACTCCCACACCCAAAGCCGCCCCGCGCAAACCTCCCAATCTGCCTGGCTCTGAACACTTCAGAGGGAAGCGTGGCTCCCGGGGACTCATCACCTCCCTGCAAGCTCCACCATCAGACTGGCAGGAAGACGGCCCGGCTCAGAAGGGCCCCTCAGCGTCGGGGCCCCTGAGCCGAGCGCGCAAAGCCCAGGACACTGCGCCTTCCTGCTCCACCCAATCCGAGGCCGTCCCAGGGGCTGGCGTGAGCTGCCGGGTGGCAGGACAGCGGCCAGGCCCTCCCCCAGGCTTCGTGGCCTGGGGAGAACACGGAGGGGGGCGTAGGCAATAGTCCGAGGCCTCGGACGGGGGGCACTGGACAAAGAAAAGCTTCTGGAAAGACTCGCAGTCCGTCCAGACCCTCCCCGGCTCCTCCCTCTCTCAGATCACAGCCTCTAGGAAGCCACAAAGATCCTGTTGATATCTGGGGGGAAGGTGGGCTGGCCTTGCTAACCGCCAACCGCCTCCCCCAGGGTCCTCTGCTGGCGGCCACCAGGTGCCCCCTGTACACCTTCCAGGTCAGACGAGGCCCCCACGGGAGGTCTGGGCCCAACCCAAAGGCCTAGAGTCCAGGGGACGTGTGCTGGGTGGCGGTCACCCCCGTGCTGAGAGCCCGGGCCGACCTTGGGCTTTAGGAATCAGGGCAGGGAGAGGTGCAGAGAGAGACGATGGACAAAAGGGGAAGTGGGGAGATGGCGACAAGGGCGTCCAGGGAGGGGCGGGGCAGGCAGGAGCAGGCGAAGGGGAGGAGGGCCGTGCTGTGCGAAACTCCAACGGAGCAGGGAGGAGAAAGGCGACAGCGCGGGAGCGCAGGTGTCAAGAGGCAGCCGAGAGCAAGGCGAGGGCAGGGAAAGCAGGACCGGGGCATCCAGGACGGGCCAGGTCAGCGAGCAGGAGGGAGAAAGACTGGGGGGGGTGGTAAAGCCCCCCCTCCAGGGACCTCAACCCAGCCTTCCCAATTATGGGAGGAGGGGCAGGGCAAAGACAGCAGCCCAGTGGTCTGCATCACAGGGTGCGACAGAGCCCCTGGGATGGCGCTCTGGGTCGCCACTCATGCCCACAGAGGGGGGCCTGGTGGAGCAGGGCAGTTGGCTGGGATGCCCGTCTTGGCCAACCTTTGCCCAGGGCCCCCCTTTGCTCCATTCTCCCCAGAACGGGCCCCTCCTAGGCCCAGGGCACCCCCGGGAAGCAGCCCCCCATCTCACTCCAGATCTGTTTCAACCTTTTGCCCCAAGAAGGGATTGGGGGAAAGCTCCCCTCACACCTTCGCCCTGACTCTCCGGAAGGCAGGCCCGGCAAGGCAAGGCCACTTGCCCCGCTGGCAGAAAGAGCTCCCCAGTTGACGTTCCGTCCAGCTGTAGCCATTTAGACTGGCACCAGGGACCGTTTGCCTTGAAAGGGACCTTGGAGATTAACGAGTCCACACCCCATGTGATAACCAAGAGAGCTGAGACTCAAAGAGGGGCAAGGACTGAGGGTCCCATGTCGCTGGGCTGGGCAATGGCGGGTGTGGCACACGGGCTGCTCCCCGACCCTCCCCAGCTGGCCTCGCTCGAGTGCGCTCCGCGGAAGGTATCCGCCCCAGCAGGGGAAGAGGCTGATGGGGGCACAACCTCAATCCCGGCCTCCCCTTTCCCTGCGAATAGTCACAAAGGAAAACAGAAAGCCAATCCACACCCCCTGAAGACAAAGACGGTGTTGGTCCAGTTTGTTACTGACTTTTCCATAGGTAGCCCCAAGCCTGGTCCAGGCAGGCACCTGGCAGTGCAGCTGCCCAGCGAATGACTGCCCGCCCCGTGGGCCACTGAGCTCCTGGGATGGGAGGAGCTCCTTACTGCGCGCTAAGCGCCGGCTCCAAGCTTTGCAGGGGGCTGGGCGTTGGGGGAGGAGCCTCTTGGGAGTGGGTTGTAGCAAAGCAGGGAGACTGAGGCTGGGGTGTGCTGAGCGGGATTCTCCCTCGGTGAACCGATCGCCCAGGATCCTTAATTTCTTTTGTTCTTTTTTGTATATTTCAAGCGTACCACAAGATGTATCACTTTTGGGATCGCGCGCGCGCGCACACACACACACACACACACACACACACACACACACACACACACAAATAAGTACGAAGAGAGAGACAGCAAAGAAAATGTCCAGGAGCCGGAGACGGGTTGTGGGGGGGGGGTCCCCAGCCTCAGCACTGACAAGAACTTGCCATGTGGCCACAGATTAGCTAAGGCGCCCCCCGAAAGCTAGGGGGCCCATGGGTGCATGCACGTGTGGGTGTCGCATGGGCGCTGTGCCAGGTGAGAGGCCAGGCCAGGCTGAGTCCCATCGCCTGCAGCAAGGAGTTGGTCAGAGGAGACAGGCCCCAGGCCGCCCCCTGTTCCAGCCACCTCACAGGGGACAAGTTCTTGGGAAGAAAGCGTGACTCTGGCTTATTCACCCTCGGGCCACGTGAGCCAGCAGAGATGGCACCAGGCTGCCCAGAAGCCCCTGCCTCTGGGTGGAGTTAACTGGAAGCAGGGCACCTACTTAGAGGGGGGTGTCAGGCCCCCCACTTCTTGAGTGGGGGCAGATGGCCCTGGGCCTGCCTTCCTGAGACAGGCAGTGAAGGGCTGGGCTCCAGATGCCCTGTAGGGGCAGCAGGCTGTACTAGGGGCTCTTTGCAACCCCTGCCAACCAAGAGTCCCCCAGAATTTTCCCTAGGGCGGGGGGAGGAGGAATTGCAGACCCGTCTCATAACCAGACAGCGACAGGGAGACTTGGCAGTGGACGAAAGACCTGCAGTGGGCAAGGCAGGGCCCCAGGAGCTGAGGCCCTCCCTGCGTCGTCCCCCTACCTACTGGGCCCACCTTCTACACTCATGTGCGCAGCCGCACCCTGCTGGGTGCCCAGGCCAGCCTCACTCAGTGCGCCCTTTCTTGGCCACAAGAGCCTGCAGAGTCTGAGGCTCCGCAGGCACCCCACGCTTCCAGGGCAGGAGACTCTGGTCCTGGCGCAGGCTGGGAGCACAGGGCCGGGGAGCCCAGGCTGGGCCTGAGAAAGGAGGAGGAGAACAAAGCCCCTCCCCACCTTGGGGCTGAGGGCCAGGCAGGGCGCGGCCCGGGGCTTGCCCCTGCCCCACTGCAGGCGCAGCCTCGTCTGGCCTCCCCCCAGCCGCGCTGGCAGCTGGATTTTCGGCCGAACAGGACTCCGGACTGGGGAGGGGGGGGCAGCCACGCCCCGGGCCACACCCCACGGCGGCCGATGGGGGGATGGGGGTCGCGGCCCCACCGCGCTCCCCTTCTCACCCACTCACACACCCGGAGGGACGTGCCACCTTCAGCCCCGCCAGCCCGCACAGACCCTGCCTGACTTCCCCCAGAGCTTCCCTCCCCGGGCCGGCATTTCGGGCGCCGCCCAGGTACTCTTCACCTGTCGGGCTCCGGCCCCCGGCCGCCTTGCCCTGCTCCGCTGCGCTCCGCGGGGCCCGGAGCCCGGTGCCCGGCCTGGGTGGGGCTCTGGCCGCTCCGCCGGTGGTCGCGGGCTGGTCCGGGTGGGGCTCCCCGCTTTCGCCCCCGGGGCAGGGCTGGGACGGGAGGCTCGGGGAGCTGCAGACGCGGCCCGGGCGCGAGGGCAGGCCTGCCCGCCTTACCTGCGCCGCGGCCGCCGCTCGGGTTACCCGCCCAGCCTCCGCACTCGCCGGCCTCGGACCCGCCGCCCGAGCGCGTCTGCGATGCTGATGCTGCGGCGGCCGCGGCGCCGGGGCGGGGGGG
>NW_006784311.1:553339-565695 GCF_000442215.2 Lipotes vexillifer
TGGGGAGGCGGGGGAGGGGAGTGAGATCACCTCCCCGGCCGCCCGCCCCGCCCCGCCGCGCCCCTCGTCCCGGCGGAGTTGGGCAGCCGAGGCCGCCGGCACTGGGAACCGCGGCGACCCCCCTCCGGGAGGGAGCTCAGTGGGACCCCCGCCGCCGGGTCCCGCCTGACCCGCGCCCGCAGCTCTGTAGTCCCTGGCCCGGCAGTGCCCCGCAGCAGGGCACCCACGCCGCAGTGGAGGCTCCGGGTGGGAATCTCGAGGCAGGGGTGCCCCCGGGGCGCGGTGCTGGGCGGTGGGGAGAGGAGTCGGCTGGGGAAACAGATCCCCTCAGCCTCCACCCAGCCCTCGAGGGCGCTGGCGAGCGCCCGGCACCCACACGCGACGCGGTCTCGGCCGCGCCCTGGCCGTGGGGTCTTTGGACGCCCCCCCTCCCAGGGCAGGATTCCCGAGGCCCTGGGCTCTTCCCGGAAGCATCCCCCTCCCATCCTAGGCGCTTGGTCCGGGAGGGGCGCACGGGCGTCGATCTCAGCCCTCCAGGGAGGCGCAGAGGGGCGCGGGCTCCTGCGCAGCCCAGAGCCTGGGGTGGGGGTGGGGGACGGGCGGGGAGGTTGCTGAGAGAGCGCCCCCCGAGCTGCCATAGCGCATCCCCAAATATTCCTCCGACTCCCTGTCGGTTTCCCCGGTCCTATTTCTTTGTCGTGGGGATTGGCCCCATCCCGACCTCTCCCGGTGGCCCCACTCCTCTCACTGGAAAGCGTGGGGACGCATCTCCTCCCCAGCGCCCCCCACCCCCCCGCCCCAGGCTCGCGGTCGTGACCTCCGAGGCCAGGCGGAGGGCACAGCTATTCCGGAGTGAGCCGAGCCCAGCCGCAGGGCAAGGAAGGCCTAGGGCCCAGATGGCAGATTGCGGCCCTGTTGGCCACGGTATTTTTATGGGCATGCCTGTTGCCCAGTGAAGCATGCCCGGGCCCTCAGCTCAGCCTCCCCAGACCCTCCAAACCATGCAGGGGGCCCACGTGGGAAGGGGCCTGGAGTCCCCCTCCCATCCTACCATCTCCCCACCAGCTTCAGTTTCTCCTGGAAGGGGAGGCCTGGAGTGGCCCCACTTGCCCTCAGGGAAGGTCCGGACGCCAGGTTTCTAGGTGTCTTTAGAAGGGGCGTGGACAAGACCAGAGTCTTGAGTGAAAGTGCGGGCTGGAGTGGGGGGGACCAGGGAGCTGGGGGCAGGGCGTTCCCCAGAGTTGCCAGTGGCCCACCCTTTGGTTCCAGCAGACCCAGGGTGGGAGTGCTGGCTGGGCCCTTGTGCCACGGTTGCAGCCCTTTCAGGAGCAGTGAGGAGGCTGGGGCTGGGGAGGTGGGGTTTAGGCTGGTGGGCGGGGCGCTGGGCGCGGAGGAAGCTGGGCCAGAGGTCAGGCCTGGACGCCCGAGAGGGGGTATTTTCCATGAAGCACTGAGCTGCGGTTCACTTCCTGCCTGCTCTGATCTGACCTCCGATAGGCCTGCTCTCCAACCGCCTCCACTTACCACCCTCCCCGCCAACTTCCCAACCTCTACCTCCAGCCCCAACTTGCACAAATCCTTTAAGGAGCACAGGGTTCCATGCTGATCCCTGGGTGAAGTAAGAAGGGGGTGGAGCCACTTCCTCTGCTCCTACTAAGTGCATAGTGATGGGTTCAGTCTCCATTTGTTATACTATATTCATTACTATTATTCCACTAAATCCCGTTTATTGAGCATTGCCCCGGGCCTGCCAGTTATAAGCACATGTCATGTACTGGCACAATTATTTTGCACACCAACCAGGGAGGTCAACCATTAGTCCACGTCACAGATGAGGAAACCGAAGCCCAAAGAGCTCAGGGAATGTGCCCAGGGAGCAAGGCTGGGAAGAGTGTCTTTGTCTCATTAGCTCACTGCATCCACAGGTAACCCTGTGAGGAAAGTTCCGTTACCCACCTCTCCAAGCAAAGAGCCCGAGAGGCTCTGTGCTGAGCACTCCACAGGCATTCACCCACCTGCTACTCAGCCCAGCACTCTAAGTAGTCACCAGTATTGCCCCCATTTCACAGGTGAGGAAACTGAGGTTCGGACCGGTCAAGTGACTTACCCAAGATCTCCCAGAAGGTAAATGGCAGAGCTGGGATTTGAACTTCCTTCTATGTGACTGTCGTGGGACCAGCGGGAGCAGGAGGGGTTGGCCTCGAATGAGAGGGAAGCCATCCCTGCACTGCCGCATGCTTGCCGGGAGGTTGGGAGGCACTGAACAGACAGATGGCTGGGTCTTGCCCAGCCACACCCGCTTCGAGGGCAAGTGCTCTTCACAGCCCCCGTGACTCACCCCTCTTGGGCACAGTCAGCTGGAGAGGGAAGCCCCCCCCCAAGTCTTGCCAGAACGCCCCCAAGATGAAGGGCCATGTGATGAGGGGGCGGGAATCACAGAAGCCAGTGTTGGGGGAAGAAAGCACCAGTGGGCTAGCAGGGCGGGCTCCTGAGCACGACGTGTCTTTATTCTTCTCTTTCCCGTCTTTCTGTGTCTTCGTGTCTCTTGAAACAGCATATAGTTGGGTTTTGGTTTAGTTTGATCCAGTCTAACAATCCTTGTCTTTAAAAAAAAAAAAAAAAAATCAGCTTTACGGAAGTATGATTTACAGACAGTAAAATTTGCCCTTTTGAGGTGCACAGTTCAATGAGTTTTGATAAATGTCGTGTAACCACCACCAAAATCAAGATTGAAAACATTTCCATCACCTCCCCAAACTCCCTCATGTCCCTTTGCAGTCAGCCACTCCCTGCAGCCCAGCCCCTGACCCCCAGAGCCCCCTGCTCTGCTTTCTGTCTTTGCTGGAATGTACTACGAATGGAATCATCCAGTGTGGACTCTTCCCCCATGTTGCTGTGTGTGTGTGTGTGTGTGTGTCAGCAGTTTGTTCCTTTTGATTACTGAGTAGTACGGCATTGTTTGGATATAGCATAGTTTGTTTAGCTGTGCCCCCGCTGAAGCACATGTGGGCTGTTTCCAGCTTTGGGGAATGATGAACACAGCTGCTCTAAACATTAACGTACAGGCTTTCGGTTGAGCGCGCTTTCGTTTCTGTAAGGTAACCACTGAGGAGTGGAATCACTGCATCACATGGGGAATTTGTCTACCTTTTACCTGCAGGGTTTCGTTGATTACCCTGGTGGGGGTTTTGCTGTATGTTTGGATTTATATTTGTCCGCTTGTTAAGTCCTTTCTACTTGCCCTGCTTTCCAAACTTCTCTCCCTCCACTGCTGCTTTCTATCAGTGAAGGTTAGGGGCAGGAAGCAGTCCAACCGTCTTACACAAAAAGAGATCTTGTGCGGGGAGCTGGAAACAAGCACAACCTTTGGAGGGGCTGAGAAGCATGTTCTGGGTGGGCTTCCCAGGACACCGCCACAGCACTGGCTCCGCAAAGGAGCTGCTGCCTCTGCCCCCATCAGCAAGGTGCGGGAAAGGCGGCCGTGGTCTACCTGTTGAGTTCAAGAAGACGCCACCATCGTCATGACCCGGGGATTTGCTGCCACAAGAAACAGAGGCCAGGCACAGGGCCTCTGCTGCCAAAGCCCCACACCTCCTGGCTGTGACATCCAGCAGCAAAACAATTCCACACAGCAGAAACACAGACACCCTTTCCTTCAGCCTTCCAAATCTCATGTGGGTGCACCTAACTGATAAAGCCCAATCTGCTTTCCACAGCCCGGCTGCACACAGTCTGGGAACCTCCCCTCCTGGACAGTAAGTGCAAAGGCACATTAAAAGAAGGTGGGGGCTTCCCTGGTGGCGCAGTGGTTGAGAGTCCGCCTGCCAATGCAGGGGACGCGGGTTCGTGCCCTGGTCCGGGAAGATCCCACATGCCGCGGAGCGGCTGGGCCCGTGAGCCATGGCCGCTGAGCCTGCGCGTCCAGAGCCTGTGCTCCGCGACGGGAGAGGCCACGACAGTGAGAGGCCCGCGTACAAAAAAAAAAAAGAACGTGGGACTCACACACTACCGTATGCAAAATAGATAAACAACAAGGACCTACTGCAGAGCACAGGGAACTCTACTCAATACTCTGTAATAACCTATATAGGGCTAGAAACTAAAAGAGTGGCTATATGTACATGTGTAACTGATTCACTTTGCTGTACAGCAGAAACTAACACAACATTGGAAATCAGCTATACTCCAATAAAAATTACTTTAAAAAAAGGAATTGGGGGGCTTCCCTGGTGGGGCAGTGGTAAGAATCCACCTGACGATGCAGGGGACGCGGGTTCGTGCCCCGGTCCGGGAAGATCCCACAGGCCGCGGAGCAACTAAGCCCGTGCGCCACAGCTACTGAGCCCATGTGCTACAGCTACTGAAGCCCACGAGCCACAACTACTGAACCCACATGCCACAACTACTGAGGCCCATGCGGCTAGAGTCCATGCTCTGTGACAAGAGAAGCCACCACAATGAGAAGCCTGCGCACCTCAACGAAGAGTAGCCCCCTCTCGCCTCAACTAGAGAAATCCCGCGCGCAGCAACAAAGATGCAACACAGCCAAAATAAATAAATAAATAAAATTGAAAGGAAAAAAAAGAAAAAAGGAGTTAGTTAGGACTGAAAGCTGAGCACCAGCGACCATCCCAGCCATTCCCTCAGCTTTGGGCTGTCTTTTATTTTTTTATTATTTTTTAAAATTTCTTTCTTTATTTGTTTGCTTGTTTGTGGCTGTGTTGGGTCTTCCACTGGGCTATTTAGCATTCCAAAAGGAAGGGACCAAAGAGGGTAACAGTGGGATTCCCCACGAAAACAGCCCAGGCACTTCACCCTACAATGAGGCCCATACTTGACAAGCCCACCCCTTCCAATAAGCTTTTTAGTATCCCATCCTTAAATATGAGGTGACAACCAAAGCTCATTGGACATCTGAGGATGCCTCCAACATGAAAGCATAAAAGATAAAGATCAAAACAAAGAAGAAAATAATTGGTGGGAAACAGGATTGTAAGGATAAGAAATATTTTCTTAAAAACTCCTTAATTTCGGGCTTCCCTGGTGGCACAGTGGTTAAGAATCCGCCTGCCAATGCAGGGGACACAGGTTTGAGCCCTGGTCCGGGAAGGTCCCACATGCCGCGGAGCAACTAAGCCCGTGGCCACAACTACTGAGCCCCTGTGCCACAACTGCTGAAGCCCATGCGCCTAGAGTCCGTGCTCCCCAACAAGAGAAGCCACCACAATGAGAAGCCCGCGCACCGCAATGAAGAGTAGCCCCGCTCGCCGCAACTGGAGAAAGCCTGCACTCAGCAACAAAGACCCAACACAGTCAAAAATTAAATAAATAAATAAATTTATTTAAAAAAAAAAAAACAAAACTCCTTAATTTCCTCAGGGAGATAATAGGATGAATATCCATGAGAGAAGAATGGGTGCCATAAAAAAGAACATTCAGAGAACAAACCAGAACTTCTGCAGTAGCAGAAATTCAAAAGTCAGTAGCTGGCTATTTTGCTTCTGCCTAGGATACAGAAAGTTGCAAGACAACATCCCTACAAGATTATAGGTTCTTTTTCTTTGAAGCCTATCAGGGAGCTGAAGTTGCAACAGCAGCAACAAAAGTGGGCCAAAGTCTGAAAAATGGCAAGTCCTTCCCAGGGAAAAGACCCATTGCTGCTTTTATCCTTGGCAGAAGGAGGAACTTTTAATAAAATTTTTAAACGTCGAGTATGGGATGATGTGACAGTTTGAATCCCTAGGGGCCTTAGACACACAACACACACACACACACACACAGAGGTAGCCTAACAGAAGAAGAGGCATGTCCTTTGTGGGGCATAAATGTTATTTATTATATTCCCTACTGTTCTATTACAATCAATGTCTGGCATTCAATAAAAAAAAAAAAAAGATACATGTGGTAAAGCAAGGAAATATGACCCATCATCAAAAGAAAAGTGTCAATAAAACCAGACTCGTAGATGGCCCAGATGTCAGAATTATCAGAGACTTTAAAATAATAACATATTTATCATAATTCCAGCATCCCCTAGGCACTTCATTGTCAAACTGCTGAAAAACAATTTTGTTTAAAAAGAACCTTGAAAGCAGTCAGAGAAAAAAAGACACGCTACATCCAGGGAAACAATAAGAGTGACAGCAGACTCCCAATCTAAAACCAATAGATGCCAGAAGATAATGAAACAACACCTTCAAATGCTGGAAGGGAAAAAAAAATTTCAATCTGGAATTCTAGATCCAGTGAAAATATCCAACAAAAATTAAGACAAAATAAAGTTGCATCCCCAGATGAGAATGAATAATTCATCTCCAGCAGACTTGCAATGAGAGAAATGCTAAAATAAATTATTTAGACGGAAGATCAATTATAGCAGACTGAAGAAAGGAATGAAAAACACCAGAAAGTGTAATTATATGACTATTTACTCTTTAAAGTAAAAATAATAACAATGGAATGTGGAGTTATCTTTTTGTATATTGTGTGTAAAAATAATTATATGACAACCAGAACACAAAGTTGGGACTGTAGCAGTCGGAACACCGTTGTAACATTCTTACATTGTTTATAAAGTAGTGGAATTTTTTTCTGAAGGTAGAATGTGCTAAGCCAAAGAAACAAACGGTAATCTCTAGAGCAACAATTTTTAAAATAACACAAAAAGATTTGTAACCAAAAAGTCAATAAAGAAAAAGAAAAAAGAAAAAGTCAATAAAGAAGATGAAATACTGAAAAGATCCAATTTGTCCCCCCCCCCCGCAAATAAAAGGGCAGAAAAGGAGAGAAAGAAGGAAAACGGATGGAACAAATAGAAATTAAACATTGAGATGATATATTTAGACCCAAAATTATCAATAATTTTAGTTACTATCAATGGACTAAAACTCCATTCCTGTTACTGTTGCTGCATAACAAATTGCTCCAAAATTTAGTGTTTTTAAATAGTTACAATCATTTTCTTATTGCTCATGGTTTCTGTGAGTCAAGTATACAGGAAAGGCATTCTTCAAAAAGCTAAACATAGAATGACCATATGATCCAGTGATTCCACAGTTTTTTATAAAAAAAGGATTTGGGAAGGACTCAACTGGGCAGCTCTGGCTGAAGGTCTTTTATGTGGTTGTCATCAGACAGTGGCTGGAGCTGGAGCAGCTTAGAGCTGGCTGGGCATCTCTCCATCTTCATGTCCTCTCAGAGCCTTTTCATGTGGTCTCTCCGTAAGGGCTAGTTTGGGCCTCTTCATACCATGGCAGCCTCAGGGCAGTTGGACTGGTCAGGTGGTAGCTAAAGACTGCAAGAGTGAGTATCCTTGCTAACGAGGCAGGAGCTGCATTGCCTTTCCTGATCTAGCCTCAGAAATCAAGTGGCATCACTTTTACCATATCATGTTGATTACAAGCAAGTCACAAGCCTGCCCAGATTATAGAGGGAGGGTTAAATCCCACCTCTTGATGGGAAAATGGCAAGTTTCCAGAAGAGCATGTGGGATGGGAGATATTGTTGGGGCTACCTTTGAAAAACACAATCTGCCACACACACCAGTTAAAAGGCAGAGACCGTCAGGCTAGATAAAATAGCTATATGTTATTTACAAGCATAAAGACACAGAAAAGCTGAAAGTAAAAGGACAGAAAAAGATACACCATGCAAACACTGAACATAAAAAAGCTGGTATAGCTACATTAATGCTAGATAGCGTAGAATTCAAGACAATGAATATTACCTGAAGTAAAGAGGAATATTTCATAATGGAAAAAGGACAAATAATCAAGAAGATATAATCATTTTAAATATGTAAGCACCTAACAACGAAGCTCCCAAATCACGAAAGAAAAATTGACAGTGCCAAAGGGTTGTAGAAATAGACAAAGCTACAAACATAGTTGGAGACTTTCCCATTCCTTTCTCAGCAATTGACAAAATAAATAGGAAAAAAAATCATTAAGATATGGAAGATTTGAACAACACTATCAACCAAAGTGACCTAACTCATATTTCTAGACTGCTACAACCAACAAGAGAATACACATTCTTCTCAAGTGCAGATGTAACATTCACCAACATAGACAACATGCTGGACAATAAAACAAGCCTCAATAAATTACAAAGGACAGAAATCATACAAAGCAGGATTTCTGATCACAATGTAGTTGAATTAGAAATCAATAACGAAACGACATCTGGGAAATCTGACTATTTGGAAATGAAAAAATAGATGCTTCTAAGTAACACATGGATCAAAAGAGAAATCACAAGTTGAATTAGAAAATATTTTTAATTGAATAAAGCTAAAGACATAAAATATCATAAATTGGGATTTCAACTAAACAAGTGACTAGAAGAAAATGCATAACATTAACTACTTATATTAGAAAAGGAGAAAGGTCCCAAGTCAGTTTTGTTTTTTGCAGTTTGTTATTTCTCTTAGATTTTTTTTTTTCTGTACAGGAATTAAAAGAATTTTTTAATAGTTGAATTTAGGGGCTTCCCTGGGGGTGCAGTGGAATCCGCCTGCCAATGCAGGGGACACAGGTTTGAACCCTGGTCCGGGAAGATGCCACATGCCGCAGAGCAGCTAAGCCCATGCGCCACAACTACCGAGCCTGCACTCTAGAGTCAGTGAGCGACAACTACTGAGCCTGCACACAACTACTGAAGCCCGCGCGCCTAGAGCCCGTGCTCCTCAACAAGAGAAGCCACCGCAGTGAGAAGCCCGCTCACCGCAACAAAGAGTAGTCCCCGCTCGCCGCAACTAGAGAAAGCCCACGCACAGCAACGAAGACCCAACGCAGCCAAAAATAAATAAATAAAATAAAAGTTAAGAACAACAACAAAAAATAGTTGAATTTAATGAATTTAAGTGAAATAATACAGGCACAGAAAGACAAATACCGCATGATCTCACTGATAGGTAGAATCCAAAAAAGTGGAACACGTAGTAACAGAGAATAGAATGGTGATTACTAAAGGCTGCGGGCCAGGGGAAATGGAGAGATGTTGGTCAAAGGGTACAAACTTTCAGTTTTAAGATCAATAAGTTCTGGAGACCCAAAATATAGCATGATGACTAGAGTTAATAATAATGTATATTTGAACGCAGCCAAGAGAGTAGATCTCGAGGTTCTCACCACCACCACCACCAAAAATAAAAAAAGGTAACTAGATGGGGTGATGAATATGTATATCAAAATATCACATCATATACCCTAAATATATACAATTTCAATTTCTGATCATAGGTCAATAAAGCTGGGGAAGAAACCTGGAATTTATTTGTTTTTTCTTTTATAGTTTCTTGTTTTATCTATCATCTGCGTGTTTGTTTTACTATACTGAAGACGGCTTGTCCCCAGCAAAATAGAGAAATTCTCCTGTGTTTTCTTCGAGTACCTTTGTTCTTTCACTCCTCACATTCCAACATTTTCTCCCTCTGGAATTTCTTTTGCTATAAAGTGTAAGGTAGTGGTGATCCAATTTTATTTTTTTTCCAGATGTCTTTCCAGTTTCCCCAATACCTTTTATCGAATAATCCATCTTTTCCCAACTGATTTATAATATCATCTTTATAATAAATTTATATTTAAAAATCATATATAACATTTCACATATATATGTTTCTAGGTTTTTAATTTTGTTTCATTTATCTATCTGTGTACTGTTAAAAAACAAAATTCAAGCAAGTGAATTTGAGCATATAATTGGTTTTATTAGGCAATTCATGAATTGGGCAGCATCCCACCTGGCGACTACGTTAATGAAACTGATAAACCTCTAGCCTGTCTGATCAGAAAAAAATGGAGAGAAGATACAAATTACCAATGTCAAAAATGAAAGAGCCGGGGGGCTTCCCTGGTGGTGCAGTGGTTGAGAGTCCGCCTGCCGATGCAGGGGACACGGGTTCGTGCCCCGGTCCGGGAAGATCCCACATGCCGCGGAGCAGCTGGGCCCGTGAGCCGTGGCCGCTGAGCCTGCGCGTCCGGAGCCTGTGCTCCACAACGGGAGAGGCCGCAGCAGTGAGAGGCCCGTGTACCGCAAAAGTAAGAGGGGCAATCAACACAGATCTTACAAACATTAAAAAGATATTAAGGGGGCTTCCCTAGTGGAACAGTGGTTAAGAATCTGCCGGCTAATGCAAGGGACACGGGTTCCAGCTCTGGTCTGGGACGATCCCACATGCCGCGGAGCACCTAAGCCCGTGTGCCACAACTACTGAGCCTGTGCTCTAGAGCCCGTGAGCCACAACTACTGAGCCCACGTGCCACAACTACTGAAGCCCGCACACCTAGAGCCCGTGCTCCACAACAACAGAAGCCACCGCAATGAGAAGCCCAAGCACTGTAACGAAGAGTAGCCCCCACTTGCCACGACTAGAGAAAGCCTGTGCACAGCAACGAAGACCCAATGCAGCCAAAAATAAATTAATTAATTAATTAATTTAAAAAAATAAAAGGGTATTAAGGGAATATTGTCAAACACATATGGCAGGTGAAATGGACGAATTCTGTGAAAGATACACACTATCAAAGTTCATTCAGGAAGAAATAAGTAACCTGAATAAACCCTACAGTTATTAAAGGAGTTGAGTTTGTAGCTAAAAACATTCTCACAAAGAATACTCCAGGCTTACATAGCTTCAGTGGTGAATTCTACCAAACGTTATGGAAGAAATAACATCAATTCTACACAAACTCTTCCAGAAAATAGAAGAGGAGGGAACACTTCCCAACTCATTTTATAAGGTAAGAATTATCCCTACACCGAAACCGAAGACATTACATGAAGAGGAAACTACAGACTGGTATCGCTCATGAATACACATAAAGTAACAGTACTAACCAAAATTTTAGCACATCAGGGAATTCACTGGTTAGGACTCTGTGCTTTTACTGCTGAGGGCCGGGTTCAATCCCTGGTCAGGGAACTAAGATCCCACAAGCTGTGTGGTATGGCCAAATTTAAAAAAAAAAAAAAAAAAAGCCAAATCAAATCTAGCAATATATAAAAAGATAGCACATCATGACCAAATAAGGTTCCAGTTTGCTTTGACAGTTGAAAATCAGTCAATGTAATTAACCATATTAACAGAGTGACAACAAAAAGAGAGAATCACGTGATCATCTCAATGGATGCAGAAAAACATTTGATAAAATTGAACACCCACTCATGGTAAAAGCTCTCAGTAAACTGGGAATAGAGGAAGACCGCCTCAGCTTCATAAAGGGCGTCTATGAAAAGCCCACAGTTACTATCATCTTCAGTGGTGACAGACTGACTGCTTTTCCCTTATGATCAGGAACACGGCAAGGCTGTCTGCTCTCATCACTTACACTCATCATTGCACTGGAGGTCCTAGCAAGCGCGGCAAGGCAAGAAAAAGGAATAAAAGGCATATAGATTAGAAAGAAAAAAGTAAATGTCTTGACTCAGAAATGATATGATTGTCTATGTAAGAAAAAATTCTAAGAAATCTTCAAAAACCAGTAGAATTAATAAGTGTTTAGCAAGGTTGCAAGATAAACAGTCAATATGCAAAAATCAATAGTATTTCTATATACTAGCAACAATCAGAAATTGACATTTAAAAGTACCATTTATAGGGCTTCCCTGGTGGCGCAGTGGTTGAGAGTCCGCCTGCCGATGCAGGGGACACGGGGTCGTGCGCCGGTCCGGGAAGATCCCACATGCCGCGGAGCGGCTGGGCCCGTGAGCCATGGCCGCTGAGCCTGCGCGTCCGGAGCCTGTGCTCCGCAACGGGAGAAGCCACAACAGTGAGAGGCCCGCGTACCGCAAAAAAAAAAAAAAAAAAAAAAGTACCATTTATAGGACTTCCCTGGTGGTCCAGTGCTAAAGAATCCGCCTCCCAATGCAGGGGACACGGGTTCGATCCCTGGTCGCAGAATTAAGATCCCACATGCCTTGGGGCAACTAAGCCTACACACCACAATTACTGAGCCTGCACGCCTCAACTAGAGAGCCCGCCTGCCACAAAGTACAGAGCCCATGCACCCTGGAGCCCGTGCACCACAACTAGAGAGAAGCCCGCGCACCAAAACGAAAGATCCTGCATGAAACCTGACGCAGCCAAAAATAAAAACAAACAAATAAATTAAATATTCAAAAAGTACCACTTACAATAGCATCAAAAATATCAATACTTGGGGCTTCCCTGGTGGCGCAGTGGTTGAGAGTCCACCTGCCGATGCAGGGGACACGGGTTCGTGCCCCGGTCGGGGAAGATCCCACATGCCGCGGAGCGGCTGGGCCCGTGAGCCGTGGCTGCTGAGCCTGTGCGTCCGGAGCCTGTGCTCCACAATGGGAGAGGCCACAACAGTGAGAGGCCCGCATAACGCAAA
>NW_006784311.1:565705-565979 GCF_000442215.2 Lipotes vexillifer
ATATATATATATATATATATATATATATATATATATATATATATCAATACTTAGGGATAGTTTAGTAACATGTGCAAAACCTGTATACCAAAAACGACAAAATATTGCTGAAAGAAATTAAAGAAACTTAAATAAATGGAAAGAAATACCACAGTCATGTGTCGAAAGACTCATTATTGTTACGATGCCAATTCTCCCCAGATTTATCTACAGATTCAATGTAATAGCAATTAAAATCCTGGCAGGCTTTTTTTTTTTTTTTTTTTTTTTTTTT
>NW_006784311.1:565989-570232 GCF_000442215.2 Lipotes vexillifer
TTTTTTTGTAGAAACAGACAAGCTGATTTTAAAATTTATGTGGAAATGCAAATTACCTAGACTAGCCGAAATGATTTTGAGAAAGGACAAAGTTGACGGATTTATGCTATCTGATTTCAAGACTTACTATAGGGAATTTCCTGGCGGTCCAGTGGCTAGGACTCCACGCTTTCACTGCAGGGGGCCTGTGTTTGATCCGTGGTCGGGGAACTAAGATCCCACAAGTCGCGAGGTGCAGCCAAAAAAAAAAACAAAAACAAAAAAAACTTACTATAACTCTAGAGTAAGCAAGACAGTGTAGCTTTGGTATAAGGTATAAGGACAGGCACAGAGATCAAAGGAACAAAACTGAGAGTCCAGAAACAGACCCACACACATATGATCAATTTTTAGGAAAGGTGCAAGTAATTCAAGGTGAAAAGGACAGTCTTCTCAACCAATGGCTCTGGAACACCTGGTATCCACACACAAAAGAAGGAACACAGACTTTTACCTCATACTATGCACAAGATTTAACTCGAAATGAATCACAGACCTAAATTTAAGAGCTAGAAATATAAACCTTCTAGAAGAAATCATAGGAGAATATCTTTGTGACAGTGCATTAGGCAAAGACTTTTTAGATAGGACACAAAAAAACACAAACCATGAGAGAAAAAAAATGGATAAAATTAGACTTTGTCAAAACTTAAAACATTTGCTACAGGGTGGGAGAAAATATTTGCAAAACCATTCTGTTTGAGGACGTGTATCTAAAATATAATCAAAATGAAAAAAAGAAAAAAACTCTTACAACTCAATAATTGAGAAAACTTTTAAAAATTGCCCAAGATTGGACTAGATTCTTCACCAAAGAATATAGACAACTGGCAAATAAGTATATCATCAGTCAAAAGAAAATGCAAAATAAAACCCGAATAAAATACCACCAGAAAGGTTGAAATGAAAGGGGCTTAAAAAAAAAAAAAAAAATGACAGGCTGACCATAGCGGGTGCCGGAGAAGATGCAGAGCATGTGGAACTGTGCTGCGGGGAAGGCAAACCAGTCTGAGGATGTGGAAAACAACCTGCTGGTTTCTTATCACCTGCAACATATTTATCATAGGATGCCCACTAGAGAAGTTAAAGCACACAAGAGCTTGCACTCAAGCGTTCAGAGTCGCCTTATTCATGAGAGCCCCAAACTGGAAACAACCCACGTGTCCATCGGCTGGTAATGGAATAAACTGTCTGTGGGCCATCCAGACAACGGGATGCTGCTTAGCAAGAAAAAGGAACAAAGTCCTGATACAAACAGCCTAAGAGATGAACTCAAAGTCATCCTGCTGAGTGAGACAAGCCAGATAGGAAATACTGCACACTCTAGGATGCTATTTATATAAAATTCGAGGGAAGACAAATCTATAGTGATAGGAAAATCATGGTTGTCAGGCTCCAGGTGGGGGAAGGAGATTGCAAAGGGCCATGGGGGAACTTTCTGGAGCGATGCAAACATTCTATATCATGATTATGGTGGTGCTTACACAACTGTGTGTGTCAAATCTCATGAAACAAGTTGTGAATTTTACTGTACACTAATCATCCCTCAATAAAACAGATTTTACAGTCATTCCTGGGGAATTCCCTGGTGGTCCTGGTTAGGACTCAACGCTTTCACTGCCACGGGCGGGGGTTCCATCACTGGTTGGGGAACTAAGATCCCGCAAACTGAGGCGTGGCCTAAATAAATAAACAAAAACGAAAGTCATTCAGGGGACTTCCCTGGTGGTGCAGTGGTTAAGAATCCGCCTGCCAATACAGGGGACACGGGTTCGAGCCCTGGTCCGGGAAGATCCCGCAGGCCATGGAGCAATGAAGTCCGTGCGCCACAACTACTGAGCCTGCGCTCTAGAGCCCGCGAGCCACAAGTACTGAAGCCCGCGCGCCTAGAGCCCGTGCTGCACAACAAGCGAAGCCACCTCAATGAGAAGCCCGAGCACCGCAACGAAGAGTAGCCGCCGCTCGCCACAACTAGAGAAAGCCCGCGCGCAGCAATGAAGACCCAACACAGCCAAAAATTAATTAATTAATTAATTTTTTTTAAAGTCATTCAGGACAAGGAGAGAAGTCACAGCCTGCAGAGCTCTAATCCATCGAGTACCACTCTCGTGCCTCCCCCAGCAGGCTACTTTAATTCAGACCTCGGGTGAGTCGCCACACTGTCTTTCTGTCATCTTTGGTCCACTTGACTCCCAGTACACACTCGCACGCAGGCACACACGCGTGGTTTGACTCAACGTATCTTTGCCCCGTTGGAGCTTTTTCACCTCCTAGGCCTCGCCTCCTCGCCCTGCTCTCCCCTGTCATTCCATTTCACTCGCTGTGAGCTCACACAGTCCTCCCTCTGCCACCGTCTGCAAAGCCCACCCCACAGGTGGGATGTCCAGTTAGGGCACCTCTCTCCATCCTTGTGTGCAAGGAAAGTTGCCTGCCACATCACTAAGCCCCACACTGTGCACTCTGAGGGGATTCAGGATGGAGAAAACAGGATGCTGGCCCCAGATGGCTGAGGCACAGATCAAAGGAATGACCTCAATGAGCATCAGACTCTTGCCTCTTCCCATACCTGGAAAAGTGCTGGATTCAGTCACTTGAAATGTCTAGCTTTCTTTAACTGACAGTAATCTTTTGATGTTCTCACTACCCTGGCTCCCCACTTACCTCTTCGGAGCTGTCCCTCAGAGCTCTCTGAGAGGCTGTCCCCTGGACTGGAATCCTCAGAAAGTCCACCGAATAATACATAATCCTCAAGTTTTTGGTTGTGCATTTTTTTTCTTTTTCTTTTTTTATATTTATTTTATTTATTTATTTGGCTGCATTGGGTCTTAGTTGTGGCACGCGGGATCTTTGTTGCGGCACGCAGGCTCCAGAGCACGCGAGCTCAGCAGTTGTGGCACGTGGGCTCAGTAGTTGTGGCTCGCAGGCTCCAGAGCACGCGAGCTCAGCAGTTGTGGCACGTGGGCTCAGTAGTTGTGGCTCGCGGGCTCTAGAGCGCAGGCTCAGTAGTTGTGGTGCACGGGCTTAGTTGCTCCACGGCATGTGGGATCTTCCCGGACCAGGGCTCGAACCCGTGTCCCCTGCGTTGGAAGGTGGATTCTTAACCACTGGACCACCGGGGAAGTCCCTCAGGTGTGCATTTTTTCCAGTTGACACCAGGCATGGCCTTCCAGCGGCTTTGCTCGCGTCCTTCCTTCCCGTAGGGCACCTGTCTCCCCTCCCAACCTCGGGAACCTCTGCTCTCCTCGTTTTCTCCTGGCTTTTTCGTCACTCTTTCTTCATGTCCCTGGCTGGCTCCTCTTTCTCTTTCATCCCTGAAATAGCCTTCAAGTGTCCCCTCCAAGGCCTGTGCCTTCCCCCTCCACCCCCAGACACACACCCCTGGGGGGAAGGGCCACTGTGCCTGTTGAGCAAATGCTCCTGGTTCCTGAGAGCCAGTGGTAGAGCAAGACAGACAGATCCAGGTCCCACAGTTCTGACCCACTGCCCTGGCGCCGGGCACCTGGGATGGTCAGTGCCCCCACCCCCTCTGCTCAGACACTGGGCTGGGGGAGTTCGGGGCCCACTCCTCGGCCACACACAGAACCTTTCTGCAAAGGCAGTCCAACAGGCAGACGGTACTGGGCAGGGCAGAAGTTCAGGGATGTAAAGGGAAACAAGCGCTGGGACCTCTGGGAGGAAGACGTTCTGGGAGCAACGAAGAGCCCCTGAGGCAAGCCGGTGTGCCCGGAGAGTCTGGCAGGAAGAACTTCTTGTGTGCGCTGTGGGGGTGTGGGGTGTAGGGGGGCTGGGTGGCCCCCCACCCTGATGACCCCTACTGGTGCCGCCAGACTCTGGCCGCGAAGAGGACGCCTGGCCTTGGCTGTACTTGAGCCCCAGGTCTGAGAGGCTGCTTTGGCCCCTAGCCTCGCAGGTCAACAGAGAGGAGAGACAAACAGGAAGAAAGGGCCAGTCTCAGCCTGGAGCCCGGCTCGGGCCGCATGCGGCCCACTGCCTTGGGCTGGGCTGGGCCGGCCTGGGCTGAGGGAGGCCAGGGCCGGTGGCAGGAGCTGGGGTGGGGGTGGGGAGGGCCTGGGATGGGGAAAAGGATGGGCTGGAGGGGAGAGGGGGGAGGGCGGGCACAGGAGCGCGCGCGTGCGCGGCGTATGTGGGGGGAGGGGAGAGGGAGCTGGAAGATGCGTCAGTGCAGAAGCTCTGAGCCCCCTCC
>NW_006784311.1:571914-574898 GCF_000442215.2 Lipotes vexillifer
GAGCGTGGAGGCGTCCCGGCTCCCACAGGCTGGGAGGAAGCTGGATCTCTAGGGGACACCTTCAGCCCCAGCTTGACCCCGCTCCCCCTTCCCGTCCCTCATCTCCTGCGGCCTAACTGAGGAGCGGGTGGGGCCTTCGCAGGCTGGGGAGAAGCCCTCCTTCTGCCTAGTGGGGACCTCGGGAGAGCCTCGCCCAGGCCCGGAGAGGGGCAAAAGGAGCCTGGCTTGGGAAAGGGGAGTCAAGCTTCGCCACGAGAAAGCTGTGTGATGCTGAGCCAGGCCCATCCATCTCCGGTCGCAGTTTCCCCACTTATAGACACGCTGAACTAAGTCATCGCCCAGAGCTCCTCAGCCCCACATGTTAATAAAGGGGGCCCTGCGGAAGTGGGGGCAGGCGCGGGTGGTAGCGGATAGCCGGCTGCAGCTAAGCCAAGCTCTGGAGGGCTCGGCTCCCCCTCGGCGGGGAGAACGGAGTCCTGGGATGGCCGCGGCCAGGGAGGGAAGCAGAGGAGGCCAGGAACCTACTTTCCCGTGCCAGAGGCGGGGAGGCTCATGGGGGAGGGGGAGGAAGTCCCCTCCTGAGCAGGTCACTCCCAGAGGCCTGGCTGGGGCGGGGCAGGCGATGGAGCGCCGATCTGAGCTCCTGGGCCACCTTTGCGCCCGCTGCTGCCCAGCTGCCCAGGAGCCCGGGAGCCCGGCCAGGTAAGGGGCTACACGGGGGCATACCAGCCCTCCCACCGTGTCCCCAGCCCTCCGATGGCCACTTCTCTTGGCCTCTGTCAGGGCAGGGGGGCGTCTATCTGTCTGCCTCGCTTCTTGTGGGCTGCCTAGGTAGGTCATAGGCTTGGTTCATCCATCTGTCTGACTGTCCCTCTCTCCAGCTTCCCCTGCCTAGTCCTGGGAGGAGTGTAGCAGGGCTCCGAGGTCGATGTCTGTCTCAGGGGCCAGACCTCACCAACCTGATTAGGCTAAGGATGTACCCCCAGTGCCTGATCACTGGAACACACACACTCGCGCATGCGCGCGCGCACACACACACACACACACACACACACACACATGCACACACGCACGTGCGCACGCACACACCCCCACCCCACCACCCCGGCAGCTCTCTAAGGACCCCTATCCAGAGACTCTGGGCAGCCGGGATGGCCCCTCTGGTGGGAGGCTGAGCTCGCCACCCCATCTCCTCCAGGCGCTCAGGACTCCTGCCCGCCCCACCATGGTCATGGCGTCCACCACGTCGGGTAAGGTTCCAGCCACTGTCCCTACCCATCCCCCCACCCTTTCCTCCACTGGGATGAGCCAGGTGGGCCGGGCGGGGTTGGATGAAGCCAAGAAGCCCCTCTCAGAGACCTCCTTCACCCACTTCTCCGGGCTGCTGGTGCGGGGAGGGGAGCGCATGGCCCTATGTATTCGCTTGGGCTGGGGCTGCCCTTCCCTCCCCACCACATGCGGATCCAGGAAGTGGGAGGCTGGAGGGAAGCAGAAGGCCACCAGCTCTGCCTGACCAGCGGGAAGCTCCCTGGGCCCGGTTCCCCTGCAGAGCACACTCCCTAACTCGGGCCTCTCCCCCCACCCCTGCCCAGCTGTGCCCCGGCCCCTCTCCCAACCTACACCGCCCGGCAATGGCAGCGAGGAGGAGCCGCTGGACGCCCGGGACCCGCTGCTAGCCCAGGCGGAGCTGGCCCTGCTCTCCACAGTCTTTGTGGCTGTGGCCCTGAGCAACGGCTTGGTGCTGGGTGCCCTAGTGCGGCGGGGCCGGCGGGGCCGCTGGGCGCCCATGCACGTCTTCATCGGCCACTTGTGCCTGGCCGACCTGGCCGTGGCTCTCTTCCAAGTGCTGCCCCAGCTGGCCTGGGACGCCACCGACCGCTTCCGTGGGCCCGATGCCCTGTGCCGGGCTGTCAAGTACCTGCAGATGGTGGGCATGTATGCTTCCTCCTACATGATCCTGGCCATGACGCTGGACCGCCACCGCGCCATCTGCCGCCCCATGCTGGCACACCGCCATGGAGGCGGAGCTCGCTGGAACCGGCCGGTGCTGGTGGCCTGGGCCTTCTCGCTTCTCCTCAGCCTGCCCCAGCTCTTCATCTTCGCCCAGCGTGACGTGGGAGACGGCAGCGGTGTCCTCGACTGCTGGGCCCGCTTTGCCGAGCCCTGGGGCCTCCGCGCCTATGTCACCTGGATCGCCCTGATGGTGTTCGTGGCACCTGCCCTGGGCATTGCCGCCTGCCAGGTGCTCATCTTTCGGGAGATTCACGCCAGCCTGGTGCCGGGGCCGGCAGAGAGGGCCGGGGGGCGCCGCGGAGGGCGCCGGACGGGCAGTCCCAGCGAGGGAGCCCGGGTGTCGGCGGCCATGGCCAAGACCGTGAGGATGACGTTGGTGATCGTGATAGTGTACGTGCTGTGCTGGGCGCCCTTCTTCCTCGTGCAGCTGTGGGCAGCGTGGGACCCGGAGGCACCTCGGGAAGGTGTGTGGCCGTGGGCTCCCGAGCGGACGCGGGCCGATGCGCACTGCTAGCCGCTGGGGGGCGCCCTCACCGCAGCCCGGACCCCGCGCCACACAGGGCGCCCCCCTCCCCAGCCGTGGGCTCCCCAGCGGACGCGGGCCGATGCGCACTGCTAGCCGCTGGGGGGCGCCCTCACCCCAGCCCGGACCCCGCACCACACAGGGCCCCCCTTCGTGCTGCTCATGTTGCTGGCCAGCCTCAACAGCTGCACCAACCCCTGGATCTACGCCTCCTTCAGTCGCAGCGTCTCCTCCGAGCTGCGAAGCCTGCTGTGCTGCGCCTGGACGCGCGCCCCGCCCGGCCTGGGGCCCCACGAGGAGTCCTGTGCCACGGCCAGCTCCTTCCTGGCCAGAGACACATCCTCCTGAGAAACGAGGGGCGCCTTCCTTCCAGAGGCTCCACGAAGCTCAGCCGCCTGCCCGGGGACAGGCTCCGCGATCGCGCGGGGGCCGGGCAGTCAGCTCCTTG
>NW_006784311.1:574953-580222 GCF_000442215.2 Lipotes vexillifer
GGCTGCGGCGGTGGGCTGCAGGGTCCGGGGCCAGCGCGTGGCTTCCACCCCAACCAGTGCCTGCCCTGCCGGCTGACGGAGGTCCCGGGAGCGGGGGGTGGGGGGTGGGGTCCCAGGAGGAAGGAAAAGGCTGTGGCCGCGGGCCTTCCTTTCCCCGCCTCTCTAGTCCCCCTCTGCCCTCCCTTCTGACTCTCCCCGTCATAAAAGTTCCAGCTCGTTTTCCACCTGGCGAGTCTCCTTGGATCAGGGTAACGGTGGGCGCGGGGGCAGCGCGGAAAGATTCTCAGAGCCCTCCCGCACCCACAGACACGTGAGCGGCTCTGGAACCCGCCACGCAGGCCTTCAAAGGCAGCCCTGTGCCAAGGGACCCCCTGCAGAAGCTGTTCCCAACCTGCCATCTTTGGGGCGCCGGGAGGCTGGCCCTGTACCCACCTTCCCAGCCCCACCGAGACAGAGAACTGGCTCGCGTCGGGGAGTCAATGCGCAGGCCTTTATGAATGGCCGCCAACATCAGGCTGGCACCCTCGGCTGGGCAAGGGCACCGAGCACCCGACAACCGGCGACAAGTCCCCACGGCCAGCTGCCCCCAGCCTCCCTCCTCGGCTGCCTCCCAGAGGGGCCTGAGCCAGGGTCGGGGAGGCCGGGGTGGGCTGGGGCGGCCTCGTCCTCCTCTCTGCAGACGGTCACGAGCAAGCATGCTGCACAGGACCAGGGAGAAGCAAAGGGCCTGGGGAGCCCGGCCGGTCTCCCCCGTGGCCGCCTGGGGCGGGGCGGGGCCTGCAGAGGAACCGGTAGCACCTCAGTGCGGCTTGAGGGGTGAGTCCAGGCCCTGGGGATGGGAGGCCAAGAGTGAGGCTGGGGCCCCAGGGCCACGGGAGAAGCCTTTGTTCTTGCCGAGACGGCCGCAGGCCACGGTCTTCGGGCTGTGGGGCCCCGGGCCAGGGGAGATGGTGGACGCCGGCCCGAGGCCCTGACGGACGGCGGTCTTCCCCAAGAGCTCCTTAAACACAGAGTCCATGGTCTGCGCCACGGCCTGGCGGGAAGGAGAGAAAGGCAGGGCGTCGGTGTGAGCGGCCTCCACCTGGCCAGCCAGTCCCCCACCACCAGGTCAGTGCTGCCAGCTGACTCAGGAGTGAGGCCCTCCTACCTTCCGCTGCCCAAGCCTCTGCCCAAACTCCTCCATCCCCTGAAACAAAGTCCTCGGCCACCGCCTGTCCCTAGGCCCCTCCCCTCCGTGGGCCCCGCAGCTGTCGCCCCTCCCTCGCCTGGTTTCGCTCCTGCCACTTTTGGTGTGGCGGTCACCGTCTCCTCCGGGGACAGCAATCCTCGGCCCAGCCCTGAAATGGGAGCCCCTCTGGCTGGGCCCCGGGTCCCCCTCCTCTTCCCGCTCTCTCCCTGGCTGAGCTCACAGCCACCACACCCTGGCTTCGGGGGCCACCAGCGTGCCCGGACCTCCAGGGCCAGTGGCCCCCTGCAGCCCAGGGACGAGGGGCTGAAATGCCCCTGGAGAGACGTGCACATCCTACACCCCGCCCCCAGCCTGCACTGGGCTGGGACCCTGTGTGGAAATAGGGCCTTTGCAGATGTTAAGTTCAGGATCTTGAGATGGGGAGATGATCCTGGGTTATCTGGGCAGACCCCAGATGTAGTGATAAGTGCTCACGCGGTTCCCGGGGCTCAGCCCGGCGGTGCCCACTGGGAGCCCACAGTGGGGTGTGCTGGGCCCAGCGGACACAGCTGGGAGCCGGGTGTCCCCGGGCTGCACCCCTGGCCCCGGCCACGTCCGGCACCCGCTCTCCCCCCCTACAAGAACTACGACGCCGCCTGGCTCCCCAGTCAGCCACCTCCCTCAGCCTCTTTTCCATCTGCCCCTTTCATCCTCCCTGGCTCGCCAAGCGCCTGCCACGTCACCACCTTTCACCTAGCCTGGCTCTAGATGCCAGCCTTGAAGCCTGTCCCACTCACCGCGTCCCACTCAGGAACCGAACATGAAGCCCAAATGTGAGAGCCCCGGGTCCCCTTCCCTTCTACCCTGCCTCCAGGCCCGTCCCTCCCCACTGCACTCACACCCTTGCCGGCCCTAGGCTGGGCTCCACTGGCTGGTCTGAGGTCAGGAAGGTCAGACTTGAACCTTGGGAGCGAAGAGTCCAGTTCATAAGGGGAAGCAGAGACCCACCCCCGAGAGGTGCCCCCCACTTGCCACATGGCCATTCCCAGCTCTCACCTTATCCACCTCCACGTGTCGCTCCGGGGATGCTGGGACCAAGCAGCGCCGTCTGTGCCCAGAGGGGCCCCCGGGTGTGCCGAGAGGGGCCTCGGGCTGGGTGCACGGCTCCGGCCTGCAGGGCAGAGACAGTGGGCCTGGCGGGGGCCCTGGGGAGCCCCTGCGCTGCCTGGCAGTGGCTTCTCCCAGCCCGGGGTGCGGCCAAGGGGAAGGGAACAGTGAGGCCGGCCCCTCTCCAGGCGGCTGAGGTCTGACCCCGCCCTCCTCCAGCCTGGGGTGGGCGGGGCAGGGCGCCTGGAAGGGGTCTTCCCCTTGCTCACCTCTGGACAAACTCCATGGCCGGGAGGGCCTCTGGGCTGCTCACCATCTCCCCGGCGGCTGGCAGTCCCTGGCCCACAGCAAGCTTCTCTGCCCTGGCGCCAAAAAGACAAGACCGCCTGTTAGAACGCTCATTCTGGGCTTGGGGTCTGGGGGCCAGAGGGCTCAGCGCTGGCCAGAAGCGGTCAGAAAGGCACACTCTGGGCCACCCCGGGCCTACGGAAGTGGGGACTCGGGGCGGGGGAAGGGCTAGAAGCCCGGGTGAAAGGAGAGCCTCCCAGGAAGGGCCCCAACTTCACTCACTCACCCCGCCGGCAACGTGATGTACTTATGGGGGATGAGTCCCCGGGCCCCGGCGTGCTCGCCCCGCCACCAGTCTCCTGAGGCCCGCTCGTGCAGCCGCAGCACGTCCCCCCGCTGGAAGGTCAGCTCCTGGGCCGTGCGGCCCGTGTAGGCAAAGCAGGCCACGGCCTCCACAACCCACTCCGGGTCTAGGGAGAAGAGGGGACCCCAGTGTGGGGCAGGGGTGGAGTGGGCATCCAGGGTGGGGACAGGGTGGGGCACTCCTTCCCGCCCCCCTCACCGTCCTCCTGGGCCAGGCTCCCAGCCTCCGGCTCTGGCTCATTCTCCCCCGCTGGGCCCTCCAGCTGGGCATCCCTGCAGTGCAGAGCAGAGCAAGGTGGATGAGCGCACAAGGGATCTCTCATCTGCCGGACCTCCCTCCCGGCAGCGCGAAGAGCCTACCCCAGGCAGCTGGCAGAAGGCGGCGCCATGCACTTCTCATAGACAGGGCCGGGCAGCAGGGCCAGGGGCGGGAAGACCCGCGAGGGCTGCACAATGACCGTCTGCACCAGCTGGTTCACCCGGCCCTGCAAGGCCACCGGGTCCTGCCCGGCGGGTACGGGCAGCAGCGTTGGCCCGAAGCACACGGCCAGGTTGTAGGCATCCATCATGTTCTCATCGCTGTACTGGGCCAGGCTGGGGGCACACGTGGGTCACAGGCAGGGGGCCCTCGGCCCCGTGTCCCCTCACCGCCGCTAGCAGCTGGCTAGGGCCACCCCTGAGCCGCCCTCGCCCCCCGCACCCACGCCGAGAGGGACTCACTGGTTGAGGAAGGTGAAGAGGTAACGCAGGACCACGAGCACCGGCGCGGGCAGCCGGGCCAGGAGGCGGCTCACGTGCTCCACCCACTCCGCCGCGGCCTCCGCTTCTGCGGCCGAGCCCAGCGCCCCGGAGAGAAGCCATGAGCGCAGCCGCGGAGGCCGGCGGGGGGGGGCCCCCCCAGGGCCCGCCTCAGACCCCCGCCTCACCCGCAGAAGCCAGCAGCTCCCTGAACAGCTCTGGGGGGAATATCGGAGGCTGCAGGCTCCGGAAGTAGAGCTTCAGCACGCCTGCCACCGAGTCCAGGTCATGGGCGGTGCAGCCCTCCACCAGCGGGTCCTCTCCTGAGGGCGACACGGTGGCGCAGGGGGCGAGAAGGCGGATGGCGCCGGCTCTTCCACCCACCCCCACCCTCACCCCCGGCCCCGCCGGTCCCCACCTCTCTCAAAAGCGTCACGGATCTCCGAGACCCGGGGCTGGGCGCCCGACACCCGGAAGATGCCCTCGTGCTGCAGGCCTGCAGGAGGACGGAGAGCCGGTGGGCGCAGGATCGGGTGCCAGGCCAGCGGCAGGAGGGCCCAGGTCTTACTCACCGTTGAGGTTAATGAAGCGGACACAGCTCTCCACCACCAGGGGCACGGACTGGCCTGAGCTCTGGGGACAGGGACAGAGAGGGTGTTCCCTCCACTGTGGACACAGCACGTCCTGCCTCGTCACTCGCTCGCTTTTATTTTCTCTTAATGCGTTATGCGGTCAGCAATAAGGCCTGCGAGATGCATGCCCAGGTGTCCGACATCCCTGGTGCCGTCTCGGGCCATGCCTTACGTTTTACCTGCTAACTGTTTATTCCTGGCATGTGGAAATGCCATCAAACTCCGTATGTCGACCTCGAATCAAGTAACATCGTGAAACCCAAAATTTGTTCACTTAAATAATCTGTTGATTCTTTTGAACCATGACATACAGCATCACATCCTGCAAATAACGGCGTTATTTCTTCTTTTCTGATCCTTCTTGCTTCCCTTACTTCCCGCGGACACCCTTGCTTCTGTTAACTCAACTCCTCAGCCCTAAAATCGCTGCCACCCGAGGCTTTCCGTTACTAGTTAGGGACGTGCCCTTTGATCAGTGCAGGCCCGACAAAGGCCCACCCAGGAGGAGACCAGTGGCTGGGGCGGAGGATACTGGGCTCACAGGCAGCCCCCGGGGCTGGAGGGAAAGCAGAAGCGGGGAGGGGCCCGCACTTGGTTGGCAGGTGACGCAAAGCAAGTACCTGGATAAACTTCTCCATGTCTCCCCCAAAGAGCTTCTGGTTATACTGGGAGCTGGGGCGGGGAAGGCGGCTCTTCTGGAGTTTTCTCTGTGTGTACTGGGTCCTGTCGTGAACAGGAGCTGGCTCTCAGGGGAGTGGGCGTGGAGACTAGGCTGCCCCGACACCCTGGCCCAGCCAGCCAAACAGCGTGCTGGAGCTCGCGAGTTATTCCAGAACCCACTGGGCAAAGTGGGAAACAGGCCACCGAAGGACTAGCAACAGAGCCGGGTCCCAAAGAGAGGGGAGGTGGGGACCCCACATCTCCTCGGGACAAGCTGGTCCCTCACGAAGGACTCACCAAGACACCTCCCGCT
>NW_006784311.1:580232-584944 GCF_000442215.2 Lipotes vexillifer
ACCTGGGGAGAAAAAGTTGGTGTGTCTCTCGGGCCGGGAGGTTTCTCAACACCCCGCAGAGGGAGAGGGCAGCCTGAAGGCCCAGGGCAGTCACAGGACAAAAGGCGGGATAGGGGCCGGGACCCTCGCTGGCTTATTGCCTGCGTGCCAAGCACCCTCTCTGGGTGGAAAGGGCGTGGGCCGGGTGGAGGACCCAGGAGGAGAGCCACGCTGCGGCCGCTCCCCGCCCTGGGGGTGGCGAGGCAGGGGCTCAGGGGGCCAGGAGCGGGGCCCACCTCGCTGAATGGCCTCCTGCAGCTTCTCATGCTTGGCCTGCAGCTTGGCAAGGATGCTCCGTCCACTCAGGTACTCCTGGAGTTTCTATGAAGCCCCAGGAAGAGTCCAAGGCTTTAGTCCTAGCTCTGGGCCTCCCCGGCCCACCCCCCCCCCCCCCCCCCCCCCCCCCCCCCCCCCCCCCCCCCCCCCCCCCCGCCTCCCCACCGTGACGTAGAAGGTCTCGGTCTCCTGCTGCTGCCCCCGCCTCCGGCCTGCCTGCCTAACCCCTGGGTCCGAGCTGGTGGACTTGAGGGACTCGGTGGAGGGGCTGGCCTGGAAGGACTCGAGCATGTCCCCATCTTCCGACGCCACCACCTCCAGCAGGGCCTGCAGGGTGGCCTTCAGCGTCTTGTTCACCTGGGGAGGGGACAGCACCAGGACAGGAAGAAGTGGGAGACAGGTGAGGGACGGGGAGTCCAAGTCAGAAGGAAGGGGGAGGGCAGACCATGTCTCCAGGTCCCTGTCCCTACCCAGGGCCAGATCACCCATACCTCCTCTGTCTCGATGGTTTGTCGGTCCAGGCGGCTCTGGATATTCTGGGCTCTGGGCAGAATCTCGTCCCGCAGCTCCATCTCAACCCGGATCTCAGCCACCTGCAGAGGGCAGCATCCAGGGGGCTGAGGGTCACGCCTGAGATGCAGGGTGGGGCTGGGCAGCAGGCACCGAGGTCTCTGGGGCCCATTTTCGCTGCCTTGGAGGCCGATGCACAGGACCACCAGCCTTGACGCTGCGTACAGCCGGATCTGAAGCATGGCAAGGACGCCTTCCCAAGGGGAAGGCGCACACCCGCACGCATAGAGACTTGTGCACGGACGTTCCCGGCAGCGCTACTCCTAACAGCCCAAAGGAAGGAGCAACCCAAGTGTCGAGCAGCTGATGGAAAGACAAGCAAAGTGTGGCCTCTCCACACAATGGAACGTTATTCAGCCACAAAAAGGGAGGAAATTCTCATATATGCTTCAACATGGGTGAACCCTGAGGACATTATCCTCAGTGAAATAAGCCTTTTGTCACAAAAGGACAAATGGGATACGATTCTACTTGTACGAGGTGCCTGGAGTAGCCAGATTCCTAGAGACAGAGAGTAGATGCTGGGGGCCATGGGCTGGGGGAGGTCGGGGGGAGTTAGTGTCTAATGGGGACAGATTTTCCATTGAGGAAGATGAAAAAGTTCTGGGGAATGGACGGTGGTGATGGTTGCACAACAGGGTGAAGGTGTTTCATGCCACTGAACTGTGCACTTAAAATGGACAAAATGGTAAGCTTATGTATATTTTACCATGATTATAAAATTTCTATCCAGGCCCTAGAAAACACTGACATTAGAAGACCCACCCTCTCAAGCCCACATAATGGGCAGAAAGCTAGAAATTGACTCTCTGGAAAGGATAAATCAGAGGGATTCTGGACCCAGGGACACTAGTCACTGCTGAGGAAGGGGACAAAAGTCCCTACTGATGAGAGAGAACGCAGCAGCCGCCGCCATCTGGGGCTGGCCAGGAGCTCAGAGCTGTGCCTCAGTGTGGGCCCGTTGGACATAAGGAATGTCACAGAGCATCAACGTCAGACAAAGCCACTGTGGCCATGACGGCTGAAGATAAACACGAGATCAAGTCATCAGCGTGTCTGAGCACAGACCAAAGCAAGAACTTTGTCCAAGCCACAAAAATGTGCAAACCTCCGTGCGTCCCAGCTAGTGTGAGGGACGGTTCCTTCCTCACTGATGACAGCTCTAGCCTCCCTTTACCCACCCCTGCCCCGTCTTCTCAATAAGATTTATTAAGACACCCTGTCAGAGTTACCCATTTCCTGACAGCATCCAAGCCAGAGCCAAGCCCCTCCCCCAAGTCCCCTAACCCTTGCCCAAGTCCTCTGAGTCCTTTCTAGTACCCTCTTACCGAGACACCCCCAGCTCTCCGTGATGTGGGTGTCCCTCACAGCAATGATCTGAGTCCCTGCCCAGCCACCCTGGGGGGAAACCCACTGCTGCAAAGCTCTGTTCACACACATCAGATACGTAATGCACCTCTCTTCAGTGCCTCCTCTGAAATATGAATTGACGGCCAAGAACTGGCAGCCATTTGAGGGCGAGCTCTAAAGTGGAAGACATAGATCAAAGCAAGAAAACAGTGAAAAGGCAGAGGGAACCGGGGGAAATGTCAAGAAAAGGGATGAACATCTCAGAAAGACTTGAGAAGATACTGTATCCGTGAAACAAGAAGAAAGGGCTATTTTAAATAGGAATTTGGAAACCAAACCACAACTCTTAAAAACAAAAAAATATGAAAGTAAATTTAAAAAAAATTCAACAAGGGGCAGGAAGAAATAGTCGAAAAAATATCTAAGAAAGCAGAATTAAAAGGTATAGCGATGAGAAATAGGAAAGATAAAAGATAAGGAAATCAGGGCTTCCCTGGTGGTGCAGTGGTTGAGACTCCGCCTGCCAATGCAGGGGAAACGGGTTTGAGCCCTGGTCCGGGAAGATCCCACATGCCGCGGAGCAACTAAGCCTGTGCGCCACAACTACTGAGCCTGCGCTCTAGAGCCCGTGAGCCACAACTACTGAGCCCGCGTGCTGCAACTACTGAAGCCTGCACGCCTAGAGCCTGTGCTCCTCAGCAAGAAAAGCCACCGCGATGAGAAGCCCGCGCACCTCAACGAAGAGTAGCCTCCGCTCGCCGCACCTAGAGAGAGTCCACGTGCAGCAACGAAGACCCAACACAGCCAAAAATAAATAAATAAATTTATATTAAAAAGAAAAGATAAGGAACTTAGACTGTCAACCCATAGTGTTCAACATCAAATTACAAGAATTCGCAAAAGGAAGAGAAAAGAAAATTAAGGGAAGGAAATTACCAAAGGAATGATACGGGCTCAAAACCTTAAGACACAAGTTTCCACACTGACGAGGCCCACTGGGTGCCCAGCACCATGAAGGAAAAGGATCCCCAAGGCACGTCATCATAAAACTTTACACGAGGGAAAGGGACCATCCTAAAAGCTTCAGGGAGACAAACTGCAGGTCACGTGCAACAGTCCAGAAATGAGAATGGCACTGGACTTCTCACCTACAATACTGAAAGCTTGAAGTGATACCTTTAACATTGCGAAAGGAAAATGATTTTCAACCTTGAGTTCTATACCCAGCTACACTACCAATCAATTTCAAGGATAGAATACAGACATTTTGGGCTTCCCTGGTGGTGCAGTGGTTGAGAGTCCGCCTGCCGATGCAGGGGACGCGGGTTCGTGCCCCGGTCCGGGAAGATCCCCCGTGCCGCGGAGCGGCTGGGCCCGTGAGCCATGGCCGCTGAGCCTGCGCGTCCAGAGCCTGTGCTCCACAATGGGGGAGACCGCGGCAGCGAGAGGCCCGCGGACCGCAAAAAAAAAAAAAAAGAATACAGGCATTTTTTCAGACATTCGAAGTCAGGAAAGTATGGGGAAAGATGTCCACACAAACAAGGGTAATAAACCAAGAAAGAGGAAGACACAGGATCTGGGACACAGACGGTCCAACGCAGGAGAGAATGAATGGCAGGGAAGGGCAGGACGATGGGGAAGGGAGGTCCTGGACTTCACAGGCCTGCAAGCCGATCAAGGCCTACAAGCCGGGACTGGACGGCTCCCGGGCAGAGCTCTGAAGGGAAGAGATCGCCTGGTGTGAGGGGAAGACAGAGACGACAGCACTGGGAGGTGGCGATGTGGGGAGGAGCCCTAATCATCCACGGAAGGAGGCCGGTGGGGCCTCTGGAAGCGGAAAAGCGCTAGCAGCACCTGCCACGTTGCTTGCAGCAGAAGCAGCAGCTAGAAGACGGGGAAGGGGTTGCGTCTGGGGAGTGGGAATCAGGAACGGAACGGGTGAGTCAGAGAAGGGCTGTGTGCCATTGGACGCCTTGAGTAACGTTTGACTTCCGATATGACTTTGGTCAAAATACAAATTAAATAAGTAAAAGCTCAGTGTAACCCCAGTCCCTGCACAATGTTCATGAGGATAAACTGGTAAACAAAAGAACAGCTCAGAGGTGCATTTAAAAAATGCCTAGTGGGGACTTCCCTGGCTGTCCAGTGGTTAGGGCTCTGAGCTTCCACTGCAGGGGGCACAGGTTCGATCCCTGGCCGGGGAACTCAGATCCCACAAGCCGTGTGGTGCGGCCCAAAAGAAAAAAAAAAAAAGAAAAGATGCCTAGTTATAAGTTACTGTTTGCATGGTTTCTTTCCCCCCAAGTTTGCATTATGAAACGTCTAAGGTACACAGAACCATCGAAAGAAGAGTATAGGGACAGCTATATACCACCCACCAGCTGGCCTCAAAACCAGTCGCATCCTGGCTGTGTTTGCCCTTGTGGGGTGTGTATGTGTGTGTGTGTGTGTGTGTGTGTGTGTGTGTGTGTGTGTGT
>NW_006784311.1:584961-586288 GCF_000442215.2 Lipotes vexillifer
CCGCAGAAGTGAGCTGCGGAGGTCTGCTGGCTTCAAACGCAAGTCTGGAAACCTCAGAGCCTCATTTGCCTTGAGGCCACTGAAGGAGGGTCTGAGAAATAAGCTGCATTCAGGAGTTCCGACTCCTCAGCAAATGGAAGGTAATTCATTCCACTTACCTACCATCACAATGAAGACCAGAAGGGGCGGGCAAAGACCCTCACCTCATCCCCCTCGTGGGGCTGGTAGTCGAAACGCAGCGGGGGACAGAAGGCGGCTGCGTGCACCTCCAGCACCTTGGCCTTGTCCCCTGGAGGGTCTAGGGCTTCCACCACCTCCTCCAGGCTGCCCAGGCCCTGTAGCTGGGAGGCTTGGGTGCGGCTCTCGGCGGCTGTGTAGCTCCGGAGCACCTGCCCCAGGGCCAGGTGGAATCCCGTGTCACAGCACTGGGGGACAAGCGAGGACACGGCTCGGGCAGGCTCGGTGCACAGGCGCCCGGCCCCGCCTGCCCGCCAGCACTCACGTCCATGAGGTCCAGGACGTCGCGCACGTAGTAGTTGCTGACAGCGGCGTTGACACTGGCCAGGCTGAGCAGGTACTCGTTGCGCGCCTTTGTGCACTTGAGTTTGTGCTCCAAGAACTTGGCGTGGCGCTGCTCAGGACCACACAAGCCCCAGGGTCACCCACGCGGCCCCAGCTCCGCCTCCCATGTAGCCCTCACCCGCGACACACGCTCTCTCCCCTCCCGTCCCCACGCGGACAGCTACACCCGCCGTCCCACCAGGTCCCTCAAACAACTTGGCCCCGAAGTCACGATGTCCTTCCTCCGCGACCCTGGCAGCCTCAGCGTCCCCATCCTCTCTTCAGGGACCACCTCAAACACTCCTCCTCCCCTCCTGTCACTCAGTCACCCATTCAACGCGTCCGCTCGCTCGTCTGCAATCTCACAGCACTGCATGAGGCAAGGACGGGTGGGTGGAAGGGCCCCCAGGCTTCCGGCAGCAGATTTCTCTTTGCCCAGCGGGGCTTGGTGGGGGAGACCAGCTAGGGGCGTGCGGGCTGTCCCGGGCCTAGTGGCTCTTTTCCTGCCCGCTGTGTCTACCACCCCAGTTTGGGGAGCCCTCCAGAGCCAGCCCCGCCTTCCTGCTGCACACCACCTCCCTGCAGGGCCCGGACTCGGAAGGACAAAGCCCAGGAGCCAGAGCCTCCGGACACAGACGGCTGCCCCCCAGGCCCACCTTCTCCACCAGCCGCCCTCCCCTCTTGAGGGAGCCCTTGCGGAGGGGCCCCGCCTCGGTGCCGGCACTGCGGCACGCCCGCCTCTCCTCCTGCCGCTCGGCTTTCCGGG
>NW_006784311.1:586605-595164 GCF_000442215.2 Lipotes vexillifer
CATTCACGCTCTCCATGTGGTACACCTGGTATGTCTTCTTGGCCTGCGAGGAGGCCCAAGGCCAGGCAGCCCTGCTCAAGTCCACGGCCGCAGCCAGCCCTCCGCCTCCCCCTCCCAGCCCATCCGGGACTCGGACCTGAGCGCTCTGCCCAACCACCCAGTGCCCAGAGCAGGGAGAGAGGTCCGAGCTTGCGGTCCTCGAAACCCAGGTCTCTCCTTGAGCCTGGCTCAGGGAGATGTGAGGTGATGGCCTCCCTCTGATTCGGGCAGGCCCTGCGGCGCTCTCACCGTCTGAAGCTCTGACACCACCTCCAGGAGCTCCTCCTGCAGCTGTTGCTCCAGATCCTTACTCTGGGGGGGGCGGGGAGTTGAGCACAGCCCTGCCCCAGTGCAACACCCACCTCCATCCTGCAGCAGCGGCCAGCCCTCAGCTCGGCACTCAAGGCTCCCGGCGGCTCCCCTCTGCCCGACGCCCCCCGGCCTCCTGGGCCCTCCCAGCCGTGACACCTCTGCATCGGGCACCCACGGGCTGCCCTCGCTAGATCCTGAGGCCATCCAGCATCCCGTGCCCAGGGCAGGGGCCTTGCCTTCTTGACTATGCGCCCAACGTCCTCTGCGATGTGACTCAGGCGCTGGGCCAGGGGCCCACCCAGCACGTCGCTGAGGGCCGCGCTCTCGCGGCTCTGCTGCCGCGTCTGCTGCAGCAACACGGCCCAGCAGTGTAAGGGCGACAGGAGGGACGGCTCCTTCCTGGGGGAGACGGGCACTCAGACCGACGGGGAGCGGGGCCTCAGGCCCTGCCGCAGTCGTCCCACCGGCCAGTCCCCAGGACCCACCGGAAGCTCTGGTGCTCCCGGCTGCCGCCCCCTAGGCGGCCTGCGCGGCCAGAGAAGCGCTCAACCAGCTTGTCCAGGCCCCGCGAGTACTCCAGCTCCACCTCGGCGCGGCGCCGCATGAACTCGGCCAGCTCCTGCAGCAGCTCCCGCCGCAGCTCGCCCTGCAGCTCCAGGCAGCGCAGCTGCTCGCCCAGCTGCCAGCGCATCTCTGTAGGGGCGGAGGGGGGAACGACGCAGTGGAGTGAGCGCGGAGCCGAGGGGGCGGGAGGCCGGCCCGGCGCTGCGGGAGGTCTGCCGTCCAGCCGGCTCGGGGTGGGCCTGAGGAAGGGGATCTCTGAGCTGAGGCTGAAGGGAACCAGCCGGGAAGGAAGAACACGGAAAGGCCCTTCCAGGCAGAGGGCAGAGCCCTGCAAAGGGCCAGGGGCGAGAGGGAGTGTAGAGGGTCCTGGAGGCTTGGAGCAGGTTGGGATGGTGGGAGAGCACCTGGCACTTGGGCTTCCCATGACTCCCCGGTTTCCCTGCCACTTCCTGACCTTTGGGTGCCCAGGACCCCAGGCAGGGTGGCCGCCCCCGCAAACACAGAGACACACGGGGCTGCGCAGGCGCGGGGTGGCCACAGCGCTCTGCCAAAGCTGCAGTGAGCTTGCGGCCTCGCTGGCTGGAAACCCTGCCCTCAGCCCCAGGGAGAAAGGGCAGCTCCAGCGGGAGGGCCAGACCAGCTGGTGGAGGCTGACCAGTGACGGGACTGAGGCAACTGGTCTGTTTTCTGTTCCCAGTACCGACTCCTAACTACCCACCTCCGGGCAGAGAGAGCCACACCCCGCTCCCCACACTGCTGGCTTCTGACACCTTATCGCTGACTTGATTTGGCAACTTTCCCCACACAGACCTAAGACCTAAAGCAAAGAACCGCCCAAATGAGGATCTTAAGCAACCCACTGGCGAGCCCTGGGCATCCCGGGGACATAACGCACTGTCTCGGCTTCTGGCAAGCAGGTCACCACTTACTAATCGCTGTCCAAAACAGGGACGTTAAATGACTCCTTCATTCAGCATAATGTTGATTATGCACCCAGTCAGTCTAGACGTGGAGACACGGTGCCCACCCTCCTGGGGACAGACAGCAGGGGGACAGGCACGCGCTAGAACGTGTCGGAACAAGTGGCACTGAGAAGACAGCACAGAGCGGGAGGTGGTCAGGAACAAGGGACACTGGAACAGAGAGCTGAAGGAAGCAACAGAGGGGCCGTGGAGCCAGCGTGGCTGGAGAGAGCTGCGCAGGCGAGGGGAGGGGGGAGATGGCCAAGGCCCGTGGTTGGGGAGGACTCCCCGCTGGACGCCGAGGGAGAGGGGAGCCACAGCAGCAGAGCCATGGGGGTCCGGCTTCGCACTCAGGGCCCCTCAGGCTGCCGTGGGGAGCCAGGGCAGAGGTCAGGTGACGAAGGAAACGTGCCCAGCCCAGGTGGCAGCTACCGCACCAGTCCAGGCAAAACACAGTCAGGGGCTTGGACCAGGCAGCCAGCCTGGGAGGAGGTGGGCAGTGGCAGGACCCAGGGTGGCTGTCGGAAAGAACTCTGCGGTGAACAGCTCGGTACTCGTGCCATGTGGATCTCTGTCCCGCCAGTGGCGTCCCACGGGCTGTGGGGCATGTGGCAGCCTCCATGGGTCCTGCCTGCTCGGCATCCCCGTTTCCTCCTCTGATTTCCCTTTCGAGAATGTCCCCTTCCTACTCTCAGCCCCTGGGTCCCTCTCCCTGACTCCAGGCGCCTCACATGTGGCTCTTGCGTGACCCATCCCTCGGCCCCTCCACCCTGCTCCACCGCCAGGACCAGCTCAGTGACAGGCCCAGGGGCCACCATCCCCTACCCGCGCTTGCACCGCAGTGACTGAACGAGAGCGCTCTCTTTCCACCAAGGGGTCAAGCTGGGTAAACGGAAGCCTGGGCGAGGGCTGCTTCCTGAAGGTGAAACCAATGCAGTCTCCTTACACGGTCCGAGGCCAGGCCACTTGATATCAGGAGAGTCTTCATTAAATCAGGGTAACAGTTTGGGGATAAAAGTAAATTGCATTTCATTCCAAGAAAGATCTGAGCTGTCCCGGCTTGCCTCACTGTCCTCTGGCGTCTGCCCCTTCCTTGTGGAGTGACAGTTCCCTGGGGACCTACTACAAGCGAACAGTGTTCAACGGGCCAGCACACCAAACTGTTTCGTTTCTTCTGTTCGGTGCAACCACGCCTCGGCTGGGATTCGGACCTGGTGTCAGGCAGACGTTGAGTCGGCAGGGTCTGAGCACAGTGAGCCGGTGCCTACCGAGCTCCCCAGGCTCCCCAGGCTCTCAGCTGAGTCGGCGTCCAGCTCTCAGATCTCAGCTGGGATGCGCTCATCAGGGAACCCTTCCCAACCTCCCCACAGACTAGGTCTGGCCCTCTTCCTGTCCCCTTTCTTCACATCCGCACCCTCCCTTTATAGTGGTTTTCATCATAATTGAAATTAATTGTGTGATAGGTTGTTTACTATATGTCTCCCCCACTAGACATGTGAGCCATACGACAGCAGGGATTGCTTCTCCTGTGCTCAGCACTGTATGTTCAGGGCCTGGCAAACATCTATCAAAAGGAAGGATGGAATCCACGTATGCTTGAATTGCAGAGCCAGGACTGGGCCTCAACAGCACTTCCTGTGAGCGAGGCATTCGGTCTCACTTCTGCTGACAAGCAAAGCAGAAAAGATGGCCTCCCAAACCACGACTATGCTGACCTTTCAGAATTTCGGGTGTCAAGACAGTGATCCCGTTTTTCTAGCATAGTGGGAAGTTTCTTTGGGCGGGGGGACGGGGAACAGAAGCTAAAATCATTAGAGACCCAGAGCAGGCAAGGAACAACTTAAAAGACAGCCTTGCTCGAAACCCCAATTTTTTTTCAGTGTGAATGAACTGACCCATATTTGCTGACTGAAGAGTTTCCAAAGTCCTTCAGCCTCATGACATTTGGGGGATGCGGCTGCGCATCATTCTCTCCATCTGAGGAATGTTGCAGGTGAGGCTTGGAGAGCTGACTGGCCCTGCACGGTCACCTCAAGCTGGCTGTGGGCAGCAGGCCACCCTTCCCAGACGGGGAGGACTCGAGCATACTTTGGTGTAAATTGCTTGTATTGGATAATTACGTTGGAATCTCCATCTATGGACTGGAAGGACATTCGAGGCTCATTTCGTTACACCTCCTGGGACCTATAGGAGTGGCCATAAGCAAGTCACTGCTCCTCTCTGAGCTTCGGTTTCCTTCATCGGTAAAATTGAGCTATGGAGACTGATACACGGGGTCGCACATCTGGAGACACCAGAAAATGTTACAGCCTCAAACTGCTGGCACTTGGACGCTGCCTACTTCCCTTTGCACGAGTTACCACGCCCTGAATAAGACCCAGAAAAGCAGTCGACTAAGAGTTTGCAAAGCTGATTTGCATACAGTTTGCACAGAGTGTTTATCAGAACCCAAAGAGGTCTGCTCTTGCAGAGGGCTCAAGATCCCTCAGGCCAAGATACACTGTGCCGGTTTGACCCAGAGACAGTGGCCTTCAACTCTGAGCCACCTCAGCGCCCAAGGGAGGGAACAGGGACTGGGCTGCAGGGACTGGAGTGGTTTTAGGCTAAAGCCATCGCTAAATCCATCCACCGAAGCTCTCGGACCCCCTACCCAACCCCCGTCAGCAAAGTCAAGGTGCTCCATTTCACTGTGGCTAGAATGCCACTTTTTGGGGGGCACTCGATGCCCCCTTCCCTCCTCGGAGTCCTTAGGTGAGGTGCAGGGAGAACCCAGGAGGACAGAGCTACCGGAGGGAGGGAGGGAGGGAGAGTGGAAGGAAGGGGGAACAGCGGCGGTTGCGGCCAAAGGGGCGTGGAGAGGCGGGCAGGGGGCGCGGGTTCCCTCCCTCAGCCCCCTCCGGAGGTCACTGGGGGAGACCAGCGGGCCCTGGGCCAGCGGCCAGGTCTTTTCAGGCTCCCCCACGACCTTCGGGGTCTCCGTAGGGAACTGGGCCGGGAGCGCCCAGCGCCCTCTCACCTTTGACTTGCGCCTCATGGTCCGCCTGCGGCCCTCGCTCCCGGCGCAGCTTCCCGTGCGTGGCCATGGCCGCCGGGCGGCCGCACCGTCGAGCTCCGTTGCTCCCACGCGGCCGCGAGCGGGCCGGGCGTTGGGACCGTGGGCCCCCGCAGCCAGCAGCCAGCGCCGGCCCGGCCCCGCAGCCCAACCCATTATATTTTAAAAAATATACTTGTTATTTTGGACTAATTTTAGGTTTACCAAAAAGTTGCCAAGACAGTGCAAAGAATACCTAATACCCTCTTTATACCGTTTCCCTAATGCGAACATCCTGACATTACATGGGCATTTGTCAAACTTAAGAAAACAACTTTGGTACATGATCATATTAACTAAACTGAAGATTTTAATTTGGATTCCTCCAGTTTTCCCACCATCACCCTTTTTCTGTAAGATCCAATCTAAGATACCACATTGCAGTTAACATTAATCTTTTCGGTGTTCACTTTTTCTTTTCTTCTTTTCTCTATTCAGCCAGCTCCTAACATTTAGATGAAATCCCAGTGGCCTTTGACTTTGTGTGTATGTGTGTGTGTGTGTGTGTGTGTGTGTGTGTGTGTCCAGGCACTGGACAAGTTTCGGCTGCCAGGGCCGGTGTGGGAGCCCCAAGGGCAAGCTGGCATCCTCTGGCTGCCGTTCCCCCCCAGCCTCCAGAAGGCTGTCTGGTCACCACTGCCAGACTGCACATCGTGGCCATTGGCCCTGAATGCCAGTGCGCAGTGACACCATAGCTGCTCCAGACCCTGGGCTCCCTTGGGTCACCTGCCTCCCCCAGATCCCCAGGACATCAGATGGGGCCCACCCTTCCCAAGCACAAGGAGCCTGGAGAGCCAGGTGGGAAGGGAGGTCAGCACCAGAGAACAGAACGTGCCTTCACTCCGTCCAGGCCCCCTCATGGGGGGCGGGTGGGGGCGGAGGGCAGAGAGCAGGCTTGGGCTAAGGTTCCCCTTCTGCTCAGCCCTGCGGGGAGGAACAAGCCTTGTTGCCCCATAGGTGGTTACCACTTCCTGCTGCCGGAAGAGACTCTCCTGCCTCCTTTCCCCCGCGGCTTGCACCTGCTGTCCTAGGCCCAGGGGACTGGGGAGGGGCAGCCTTCTTCCTTCACTCTCAGAGCAAGGCCTTACTGAGCCTGGGGGCATCTTGGGGCCTCTCTTAGGAGTGCTGGAGTTTCCCTTCACCCCTCTCTACCAACTCGAAGTCACAGGCCAGGCCAACAGGTTTTTCTCCAGTATACTGAGGAGGCAGGATGCAGGTAGCAAGTGACCAGCCGGACTGGACAACTGTCTTCAGTTGGGTGGGAGGGAAATCCCTGGGGTATAGATGGTGGGGACGGCGGCGAAGGCAGTTAGGCTCTGGGCTCGTGCCCAGGGGAGGCGGGCCTGTAGGCGCTAGTGCAAGGGGTCCGGGCATGTGTGTGCGTGGATGTCCAAGTCAGGCTCTGTGCAAATGTGGGCACACGTGACCCAGACTTGCAGCTCTGGGAGGGAGGGGAGTCCTCGCAGGTGCTTCCTGGCTTTCAGCTGTGAGCGTCTGGCTCACCCAGAAGGGGAAAACATACCTCCTCAGTTCCCTGCCCCCACCCCCAGTACCAGGCCCTTCTTTAAGGTGCACTGTGTGCACGGGGCACTGGGGCTTTTCGGCCTGGGAGCAGGCCAGACCCCAGCAGGAAGGCATGCCCCTCATCAGCTAAACCCAACACAACACACCTTGCCCCCTACCCTCTATCTGAGCCCTGACTGGTCGCCCAAAGTTCCTCCCCCATTCAGCAGAGCCAGGCACAGGGCTCAAGCCCGCAGGAAACTGCGGCTGAACTAGTGTCGGCGTCTACTTTCAAATGCTCTCCTTCGTCGTTTTACTTTAGGACTCCAGAAATGCTCACGTGAAGCCCCATTCAGCCACTGGTGTCAAAACTTGAGTAACTAGCCCTGGCTTTTAGGACGCTTCTTTGGCATTTAAGGCCGAACTGCTTGCTCTGTCCTCAGCTCTACTGTTCCCCTTCAAAGAATGGCCATCATCAAAAAATCTAGAAACAATAAATGCTGGAGAGGGTGTGGAAAAAAGGGAACACTCTTGCACTGCTGGTGGGAATGTGAATTGGTTCAGCCACTATGGAGAACAGCATGGAGGTTCCTTAAAAAACTACAAATAGAACTACCATATGACCCAGCAATCCCACTACTGGGCATATACCCTGAGGAAACCAAAATTCAAAAAGAGTCACGTACCAAAATGTTCATTGCAGCTCTATTTACAATAGCCCGGAGATGGAAACAACCTAAGTGCCCATCATCGGATGAATGGATAAAGAAGATGTGGCACATATATACAATGGAATATTACTCAGCCATAAAAAGAAACGAAATTGAGCTATTTGTAATGAGGTGGATAGACCTAGAGTCTGTCATACAGAGTGAAGTAAGTCAGAAAGAGAAAGACAAATACCGTATGCTAACACATATATATGGAATTTAAGAAAAAAAAAATGTCATGAAGAACCTAGGGGTAAGACAGGAATAAAGACACAGACCTACTGGAGAACGGACTTGAGGATATGGGGAGGGGGAAGGGTGAGCTGTGACAGGGCGAGAGAGAGAGAGAGAGAGAGAGGCATGGACATATATACACTAACAAACGTAAGGTAGACAGCTAGTGGGAAGCAGCCGCGTAGCACAGGGAGATCGGCTCGCTCGGCGCTTTGTGACCGCCTGGAGGGGTGGGATAGGGAGGGTGGGAGGGAGGGAGACGCAAGAGAGAAGAGATATGGGAACATATGTATATGTATAACTGATTCACTTTGTTATACAGCAGAAACTAACACACCATTGTAAAGCAATTATACCCCAATAAAGATGTTAAAAAAAAAAAAAAAAAAAAGGGCAGGATCAGATCTGCGGGACCTTGCTAAGCCTGTTGACAAGTGGAGTGAACACTTGGTCCTGAGGGGTGACCGCAGGGCTGACGTGGTCAGGTCTGCTGGGTGAAGGATGGACCAGAGGGAGAAGAGATCAATGGGGAGGTTGTTAACAGATATCCACGTCAGATGAGAGCGTGAATTGGACAGTGAGGCCCCTCCCATTTTCCCACAAGTGAGCCTTCCAGGAGAAGTTTCACAATGGGGGTCCAGGTTGTGCACCTCTGTGTATAGGTTCATCCCCTGGGGAGACGTCCCCAGAGCCCACCCCCAGCCACACGGCTAGGGAACAGGAGTTCCTGCTTTTCCCACCCTCAGCCTTCCAGCCTCTGTTCGGCACCTAGCTACTGAAGCGGCCCCTCCCAGAGGCGGGTCCTGCAGAGAAGGAGAAAGTGCTGGGCCCCAAGGGTCAGTCGGGCCTGCGGCTTCCCCTCTCTGCCCTCCGCCCTCGCCTCAGCTCCCGCCTCCGCCCAGAAAACCCAACCGCCTGGGGGCGGCCGAGCGTCAACAGGCCCTCCCGGGACGCTAGACACGGAGAGCAGAGGGCGGCCCCGACGACGGAGGAAGGAGTGTGCCGCAAGGCACCGTGGGAGCCTCCGCGGGCTCCCTCCCGCCAGCGCTGGGGCGCGGCCGAGGTAGCGCGCATGCTCTCCCCCACGCCCGCCCCGCCCGCCCCGCCCGCCCCGCCCGCCCCGCCCGCCGCGCCCCCCCCGCCC
>NW_006784311.1:595243-600900 GCF_000442215.2 Lipotes vexillifer
GGGACTGAAGCCAGGCGCGGAGGGCGGGGCGAGGCTCCGCTTCCGACAGCAGGCCCGCGATTTGAGCCAATCGGAACACAGCCTCCCTCCCCTCGCCAGCCCGCGAGTTAGCGGGCGCGCGCAGGCGCATCTTCCTATTCCGGGCCCGCTCACTAGCGTACCGGGCTGCTAGTTGGTCACGTGGCAGGCGCCAGCCAGAGAGCGAATCGAGCTCCGTAGCAAATCATTCTGCGTAGCAGAGGAGCAGTGTGCCGTCTGCGGCAGCAGGCGCACAAGGTACAGTGACAGCTAAGGAGTGCTGAGCTCCGCTGGGAGGTGGGTGGCCCAGGCGGCCCGCCCAGGGATGAGGAGCAGCAAACAATGGCGCTGCAGCCAGAGGGAATGGCAGTGATGAAAGGCACAGGAGCCAATTTTAGGGTTAGAATTGAAGCTATGAAAAACAGAGGGCTCACAGGCTGCATGAAATGACATTATGCATTCGTAAAAACTCACGGGAGTGTACAACGCAGAGGGAAATGTAACTGTGGACTGTAGTTAACAGTGTATCAAGTCTTGGCTCAAACACATGTTAACACTTGATACAAAATATTAATAGGAGAGGCTTCCCGGGTGGCGAAGTGGTTGAGAGTCCGCCTGCCGATGCAGGGGACACGGGTTCGTGTCCCGGTCCGGGAAGATCCCACGTGCCGCGGAGCGGCTGGGCCCGTGGGCCATGGCCGCTGGGCCTGCGCGTCCGGAGCCTGTGCTCCGCAACGCGAGAGGCCACAGCAGTGAGAGGCCCGCGTACCGCAATTTTAAAAAAAAAAAAAAAAAAAAAAAAAAAAAAAAAAAAATAGGGGAAACTGAGGGGGACGGGTGGGGGGTCCACGGGAACTGTACTATCTGCTCACTTCTGTAAATGTAAAACCATGCTAGAAAGCAAGCCCACCGATTATTTTCAAATGAAGGCTTGGGTTAGGAAGTAGATTCAAGGGGTGTCACGGTGATCGGACGGACAGACAGGACTCGCTTTTGGTTTGCAGGGGAGGGAGGAATCAAGGACAGTTGCCAGGGCTCGAGCAACTGGGTAGCTGGTTGGGCCATTGCTGAGAGACATTGGTAGAGAAGCTCAGCGAGCAGTTGGACTCAGGCATCTGGAGCCTGGCAAGGCAGCAGCAGAGCAGGGCTCGGAAGGCTCCCAGAACTCCAGGGTTCCCTTCCCCCGGGACCCAAAGATGGCTCCAAGCTATCAGACATCTCCAAAGCCCCGAAAAAGCTCTTCCCTTCTACTTGGGCTTGGCAGGAAGCACTGTGCCAAAAGGATGTGAGGTCACATCCACAGGGATGCAGAAGAGCCAGAGAGGGGCATACACACACCCCCAAAAATGTGCACGCTCGCACAGGTAGACTCCCCAAGGCCACTGGGTGAAGTTTATTGTGAAAGCTCTCGGGGTGAGGATGGGATGGGCAGGCCAGGGCAGGGAGAGAAGCATGTGCAGGCTCTAGGAGGCTGAGTCAGAGGCCTCTGAGCTGTCCTTGACATCGGTGCTCTCTGTGGTCTCGCTGACCTCACTGAGGTCTTTGCTGTCTCCGCCGCTATCCTCCGCAGCCAGGCCCTTTTCCTCACGACAGGCCTCTCCCGAGCTCGGAAGCGAGCTGCCCTTGCCCTCCACCTTGTTCTCGATGGAGCCCAGCACCACGTGCCTGGCCTTCTCCTTCAGCTCCAGGTGCCGCCTCAGCTGCCACCAGGAGCCCGGGGAGAAACGGGAGTTAGGAGACAGCACCTAAGTCTCTAGACCACGAAGGCCCTCTCCTGCTGCCCGTGCCTTGTCCCTTGCTGGCGGCGGGGGGCAGGATGAGAGGCAGCAGGGCCAGGGCAGGAAACAGGACTCAGCCCGACTCCCAGGGGGGAGCCCTGGCACTGTCCCCTCTGGGCCCGTTTCCTCTCCTGTAAAGTGGAGGTGCTCACGGCTCCCTCACGAGGCTGCCGTGGAGCCCTCTGAACGGCCTGGGCCCCCGAGGAGCCTTGGGCAGAACCCTGACTTCTCTTCAGCCCGGTTCTGTCTGGCCCCTGAGCCTTGGAGGCCAGCCACAGCCGTCCCCAGGCCCCGCGTCTCTCAGCACGTCCAGGGGCCTCCTCCCTCTCCTCTCACAGCAGCCTCTGGGCAGGACGGGCTTCTTCCTCGGAGAATGGAATCTTGGGCCGATGGCCTTCGTTAAAACCCTGCCGAGGTCCGGCTCCCCGCCTGCCAGCTACGGAAGCTGAGGTGAGGAGGGCCAGGACTCCCGGCCACGCAGCCTCCAACTGTCCCAGGCCGCCCCTGCTCGCCTTGCCTGGGGACTGCGGCCCTGGCCCCGCAGGACTCTTACCTGCAGGACTCTTACCTCATCGGCCATCTGGGTGAGATCCCGCTTCATCGCATATGCGTCTTCCCCATCTGCATAGTATTTGGGCTCCACTTCGCTGATCCTGGGGGCAGCAGGTGGAGAGAAGGAGGGCAACCCAAATCGGGGGCAATTCTCAGCCTTCTGGCATCATCTGCTAGTGGGGCAGGGTGTCACTGCCCCCCCAAGGACCCTTTGGGAGACATTTCCAACATGGTCTTCCCTCTGCTTTCTCCAACAGTAAGTAGCACCCACTGCCCCTCGTCCCTAACCTGGCCACCAAGGATCTGTGCCTGTGGTTTCCTGTGAACTGAAGCCCTGAATTTGGCAGTCCCCTCCCCTCCCCTCCCCGCCCTGCTCCCTGTCACTTCCTGGGCATGCATGGCTGGCTCGTATGCCTAACAATTGGAACCGGGGAGGGGTGCTGCGGCCTGGGCCTCTGTTCTTGGTGGTCGTTACCAGGCAGCGTGGCCCCTAGCCCGAGCAGCTCAGGGGCCAAGCCTGCACTGGGAAGTGTGTATGCAGACCTGGGCACCCTGCCAGCCTTAAGACCCTAGAACTGTCAACCACCAGAGGCATTTGCATCCAGGCCAAAGATCCTGCCTCAGATACCCAGCCCAGAGGCCACTTCCCTTCCCAACAGTCCCTCCTCGTCCCCCACCAAGCTGAAGCTGACGCTGTCTCAGTGGGCCCTCCATGGACAGCCCATCTCAGCCACCTGGATAAGCCAGACCTGGGGACCATCCCACTCCCTTGAGAAAAATCTAGATCTACTTACTGAAAGTTGAGGGTGTTGGAATAGAGGTGCAGAGCGGCCCGGTTACTGCAGGGGAATAAGGCACTGCTGAGCTGTACAGACGAGGCCAGGCAGGGACAGCACGTCCAGGCCCTGCCCCTCCTCCCGGCCCCCCCTCCCCACTAAGCCCACTTCCCGATCTTCTCCAAAAGCCAAGGCAGCCCAGGGTCCACATCGAGGCAGTGTCCCCGCTGGTGGTGGTGGGATGAATTGGGAGATTGGGATTGACATATATACACGAATATGTATAAAATAGATAACTGATAAGAACCTGCTGTATAAAAATAAATAAAATAAAATTCAAAAAAGACCCAACAAAACAGACAGTATCCCCCTACCCACCCCCCCTTCCCTCGGCCCTGGCTTCCACCTCTTCCTGACATGCAGGGAGACGTATTTGGCATTGAAGTTCTCGATCATGGCTCGGGAGGCCTGGTCCATCAGCTTCTGAGCCAGGCCAAGGCGCCGGTGGGAACGCTTCACAGCCTGGTGGGAGAAAGGTGGGACCTCGGGGCGGCTCCAACTAACTTCCGCCCCCGCCCCCACCAGAGCCTGGGTGGGCCCTACGCACCAGCGAGGTGATGTGTCCATGGGGCACGTCGTCCGGGTCCTCTTCCCTAGAGCAAGAAGAAAGGAGAGGGGCTAGGCGTGAACCCCAAAGTGCATCCAGTCCCGGGACGGGGGAGAGCCAGGACTCTCCAAACCCCAGGCAGCAGCCAAAAGACATGTGCAGCGTCAATGGAATACTGTTCAGTGCTAAAAAGAAAGGAGCTCTCAAGCTATGAAAAGACGTGGGGGAAGACTTCAATGCATATGACTTAAGTGAAAGGTGGTCTGAAATGGCTACACACTGTATGATTCTAATCATATGACCTTCTGGAGAAGGCGAAAGTACGGAGACAGTAAAGAGATCAGTGGTTCCCGGGGAGAGGGGAGGGAGGGAGGGCAGTGAAACTACTCTGTTTGACACTATAGTATCGGATACTCATTATACCTTTGATGGAATGTAGAACTACTCAAAGAGTAAAACAGCGTAACTATGGGTTTTTCTGCAATAGTGTAACAGCATCGGTTCACCCATTATAACAGATTTGCCACAAGATGTCAATGTGAGAGGAAACTGAACTAAAGGAACAGTCTGTTAATTAACAAAACGAAACAAAAAAACCCAACCCAACCCAACCCAGGCAGCATCCATCGGACGGTGCGGTGTAGGTGTCCCTCCTCCCCCCACCCCCAGGTCAGGCGCCAGGCTTGTCCCTCCGTCCTTGGTGACTCACATTTTGGCCAGGACATACCCCACAATCTTCCCATTCTCATCCTCAGCGATGTAAGAGAGCTGAGTGACAGGGAGGAAAGAGAAGGCAGAAAACAAGTTCCCGTCAGAGCTGGAGGCGCCCTTATCGGACACCTGGCCCCAGCGCCTGCCTGTCGCTATGTGCATGACAGACAGAAGCCCATCGGGCAGCGAGTTCAGTGACAGCTCCTGACCTCCAGGACAAGTGGCTTGGTTTTCCCACATCACACCGTGCCCCCTTTCCTTAACCCAGAAGAAGTGGACAGACACAGGTGGGAATACTGCCCCTACCCTGGCCCTGTTCACCCCTCTTCAAGGCGCCTCCTATCCATCTCCCGCCACCCCAGCCGGAAACACTCAGGGCCTCATTGACCCATGCGCCCCCCGGACTCTTCACGACCTTGCGCGACCTCGCCAGCTCGTCCCAAGCCGACCCAGGGTGGAATTTCCTTGGCCTGGTTTCCCTCATCCCCAAATTCAACAGCTGCCCACCTGGGGCCAGGAAAGGCCATGGTAGAAATAATATTTCATCTGGTAATTCTCGGGCAGGCACAGGAGGTTGCAGTGCTGCATGTTCATCAGGTCCTCTGGCTGCGGGAGAGGAGGGCAGTGGAATGCAGTCAGGCCGGGGGCTGCGGTGACTAAGTAGGCCTCGGTCGTGTTAGAACCCTGCTCTGTCTACTCAGCGACCCCCGCCCCCCACAGGGCTGGGCGGGCGCTGGGACTGTCTCCGCACAGGCCTGGCCCACAGCCGCTGTGCAAAAACTGACTGTTCCAGGAATGAACGTTGACCTCCAGGAAGCTCCCCGACACCATCCAACGGAAACCCGACATCCGGAAAGAAGGAGTTCGCAGCCCCGGCCCTGCGCCCCTGGCTCCCCCAGCCTCCTCTTCGGGTAGATCCAGCCCCACGGGGACGTGGCCTTCACTTTTCCGCGCCGGGCGGCCGAGGGCGCCCAGGGCGGCTGGCCTGGTGATCGGCCGGGCCCATCGGGATCACGCGCACGCGGCCACCGGGCCCCGCTCCCACGCGGCGCGGACAGCCTCCGGCCCCGGCCCCTCACCCTCGCATTGCGGATGTTCATAACGGCGGCGGGGCTCGCGGCTCCCAGCGGGTCGTGAACGCGCAGTCAGCTGCCACCGCGATCCGAAGCGACGCCGGGGCTGCCAGGCCGGGGCTGGGGCTGGGGCTGGGGCTGG
>NW_006784311.1:601258-613403 GCF_000442215.2 Lipotes vexillifer
CGCGGGCCGGGCCTGTTGGCAGGGTGGGAGGGTCCAGCGCGCGGGGCGAGTCACTGGCAGGGCTAGCAGGTGCCCTCCAGCCAAAGGCGGCGGTTGGTCCCCCACCCGACACCCCACAGACGCTCACACACACGGGCAGTGGAGCAGGCTTGGCTTTATTCTGCGCCTCGGCGGGCGGGGTCGGCGGGCGGAGACCGGGCGCTGAGGGCCGGGGCCGCGGCCGGGGCCGGGGCGTGGCGGCTCAGCAGGTCACTCAGCATCTCCTCGCACATGGCGAGGCACCGCGGCACGTGGAAGCAGCCTGCGAGGAGAGGCGGGACGGCGGGTTGGGAGGGCCGTGGGCAGCCGAGTGCCTCGAGTCCCTGGGCCCCGCCCTTTCCCCCCACTCACCTTTGAAAGGACCCCCCTTGATGGTGAGGGCGATCTTCCCTTCTCGGTTCAGGTAGCCAAACCATTCCCCGTACTCGGGATCGCGAAACTGCAATAACAATGAGGCAGAGACAGGCAGCGCCTGCAGGAACCGCCCAGATGCCACAGGCCTGGGAAAGGGGCGTTCACCGGTCCCACTAAACCGCTACCTCGGGGTCAGAGCCCGGGCTGACCCCCGGCTCCAGAATCAGTGCTCTTAAATGAGGTCCCGCCTCCTGGACAAATATGAAAGCAAGGGGCTTTTCCTTTTCCTTTTCCTTCGGGGGGGGGGGTGGAGTTTTGAGTCTGCAGCTAGTTACCCCACTTGGGGAAGGGGCCGCAGGCTGTGAGATGAAACCTTGCAAGATGGAATTTAAAACAAAAACAAAAACCCTGCTTGGGACCACTGAGCTTGCGCTCTAGAGCCCGTGCGCCACAAATACCGAAGCCCGCGCACCTAGAGCCCGGTGCTCCGCAACAAGAGAAGCTACCAACCGCAGTGAGAAGCCCGCGCGCAGCAATGAAAACCCAGCGCAGCCAAAAGTAAATAAATATAATTTTTAAAAAACAATGTGAAAAGAAACGGAACCCTGAGGAAGTGCTGACCTGCCATGTAACTTTGTAGCTAGTTATTCCTTTGGAGCTCCTGTTCCCTGCTTCAGAGGACTGTCTTGCAGTGGATGAGATTGTAGATAGCCATTGTAGATATCCCGTACAGAGGTCTGACTTCTCCCTTGCTCACCACAGGTCCCAAACACATCTCCCCCTCCCTCGGAGCCACCTGAAGCCTGCCCCTGCCCAGCAGCTCTGTTGACCCTTTCCAAATTCCTCGCTTCTCTCCTGCCCAGTTCCTTCCAGATGCTCCAGGATAGACCTCAGAGCCCTGGCCTAGGCCCTTCCTCCCCAGATAGAGACCTGAGTGGAACCCCTTCTCAGAAGGACCATAGAAGAAATCAGTGACTTTGAAGTCCACTACCAAAAATGTCTTTTTAAATGGGGACCTGTGAGTAGCTGTTTAAATTCTTCGTAGGGGGCGCAAACTAGCTCTGTATCTGTTCATTCTATCTTTCCAGCATTACTCATGTCCTTACTTATTATTCGACTACTGGATATGACACGGGAAGATAACAAAGGATTTGACGGTTTTCCTGTCCAGCCTTTCCATGGACGTCTGAATTTTTGCTTTCCGTATTGTTATGACGATTAGCGCATAGTGAATTACCTGTTGTTTATAACTTCTGTGATTGTTCAATACAATCTCTCTTTCTTGAAAATGTATTCCTTAAATTTCACTTTATGCAGTTAAGAACGATCACCTCGAACACATGTTCTCTATGAATGCCTTCAATATTAACGTATATCGCCTCTGGTCCTGTGGCTCCCGTGTTTGGAAGCAGTGACGAGCGTGTGCAGTGCTTGGAGATGCCTCTCTAACCACAGCATAACACGAACACATTTGGAATTTCTACTGGTGACAAAGTCGGACACTGCTAATACTGTGGTTCACTGCTTTCATTCATGATGGACGTGAATGCTGGATTTCAGTTAGCGGTTAGTGCAAATAAAGATGGAATTTTCTCTCAGGTTTCAAAGCCCACAGACCTCAGAATAAGACCCCCCTGTTGTAATGCCTCCCGTACTGGGGGTTTACTAATGGAGTGAGTCGTGGCTTTAGAAACACGTCGGGAATCTTCCTTCCTTCCCCGTCAGGCTCAGCACCCGAGGTGCCCGTGGGCAGCAGCTGGCACAGCTCATCACTCTGCTCACGGCACTCGGGCCTCTGCGGGGCGGGGGCGGCTGGCTTCCTTCCTACCTCGCAGCTGATTCTCGTCTCCTTTGCTGGGCCTGCCTATTCCCTCGTCTCCTTTACTTCTGTACTCCAAGCTTACCTTACCTCACGTGGCCAGCCCACACCTCTCCCGCTCGACCACATTCTGACCCCTGAGCCGCTGCAGCTCCCACCCCGGGCCAGGCCCCCACTCACTAGCCAGGATGACAGCCACAGCCCGGTCTCCCTGCCTTCGCCTAGTGCCCTATGGCCTCCCCTCCTGAAGCCCCAGCTTTTTTCCTTCCCACTAGCCGCCCAGCCCCCTGACCTTGCTTTATTTCCCAGAGCTCTCATCACCATCTATGTTTGCTGGTTTACTTGTCTGTGGTCGGTCCCACCAGCACCAAATGTGAGCTCCAGTGGGGCAGGGGCCACTCTCTTGACTGAACAGAGGGCGCCCCGGCCGGGACTTCCAGGAACTCTCAGACCTACTGAGGGAACACGTCCGGCGAGGGGGGGAAGGAGGGGGTGTGCCGCGCCTGCGGTCTCCTCCACGGCGCCGCGGAGGCCAGGAAGCAGCACTTACCTGGCGGAAAGTGTACTCGGCCACCTGGTGGAAGATGTTCAGCAAGGCGGAGTCCCCGCTCTCACTGTAGCCCATGAGGAAGGCGATCATGGCTTCGCTGTGCGGCCACCAGAGCTTCATGGCCCACTCCAGCTGAGAGCAGAGCGGAGGCAGGCATCTGAGAGCCCTGGACCCCACTCCACCACCCCTCTCAGCAGGAGAGTCACCCCCATCTGTCGGGCCCTGGCTCAGACTCCATCTGGCCCAAGCTCTTGGAGCTTAACCACGGGACGAACGTCTCTGGGGGCCTTAACCGCCCATCAGATCGCGACTAGCTTCCCGAGCCAGATGTAGCCCAAGTGGCCCCTCCCAAAGGGCAGGGCTGGGGTGGGTGCCCCTTGAGCCCTGGAATCGAAACCCCGGCTGCTCCCACTGCTGATGCCTCAGGGTCACTCAGAGAGCCTTTCCAAGACGAAGGGCCATGTGTCTCCCCGTGGGCATGGCCTGCGCTCCCTCACGGCCTCCCTGTGCATGTGAGCTTGAGGGCCACCAGCACAGGAGTCGAGCTTCCCACTGGGGTCACACTGGGCAGGTTCACTCCTCCGAGCCCCGGGTCCCCCTTCTCTGAAATGGGTGGTGACAGCACGCACCACCCTGGGCAGAAAGCCTTCGACAGGCTAGTAACCACGTAGCCCTGGGTACATTCCCACCTGGGTGGGGCACAGGCCGTCAGCATCCTGGAAGTAGAAGAGGCCTCCATGGTCGGGATCCCATCCAGAGCGGAAGGGCAGCAATAGGAACTTGTCGATAACGTGGGCTCGAAGTTTGGGGTCACCTCTCCGGGTGGCGTGACGGAGCAGGAACCAGCCAGCTTCCAGCGCGTGGCCTGGTGAGGGCTCGGGTAAGGCAGGCCGCGTGTCCTCCCCCAGGCGGGGGTCTCAAGCGCTGTGCTGACCGCTGACTCCCTTCCTCTCTGCCCCACTGTGGGGCCTGCTTTGAGCCCCCCAGCCCTGCCGGTCTGCCCCAGAGCCACCCTCCTGCTGCTGACACGCCAGCGTGGGAGGCCCGTCCCTCCTCCCCTGCCTGGTCCTCGGCGCGCTGAGGGCGGAGGGAGGAGGGCACTCCCCGCATCTGGAGTCCAGAGCCAAGGCTGAGCGCCCCCCTCCTCCCGGGCCGCCCCCCAGCCCACCCTGCCCCTCACCTGGGTTCTGGTGTCTCCCCAGGCAGCCAGAAAGCCCCTCGCCATCCTCTGACACGTTCTCCAGCACAGCCTGCCCACCCCTCTGCCGAGGGGGGAGTAGAAGGTAGCTTGGCCTTCAGCACCCCCTGCCCCCCGCCCCATCATCCAACAAGAAAGACGCGCCCTCCCACCCCCCTCCCTCCTGATCTGCAGGCTTGGGTGGCCTCGCTCAGAGGGGCTTTGGAGGAGGAGCCGATTCACTCCCAAGGGTCTGGACCTGTCCTAACCCTTGCTTTGGGCCTGGGCCCCTGATGTGGGGAGGGTAAGGCACTGAGCGGAGGCTGAGACCGGGGGGACTGGGCTGTGCAGAGGCCTGGGACGAAGTTGAGTCTGGCCAGGCTTCCTGCTCCCTGACGTGCCTGGGGCTCTGGCACCCACCCCGGCTCCCCCGGGACCCTCCTTCCCTTCCCGAGGGTTCTGGGCCGCACCTCGCCCCATCTCCCCCATCTGTAAAGGGAGCCATCGGGGCCCGGCTCCGGGGGCGGGTGCGGGCGGAGGAGGCGCCCCGGGGGTGGGGCGTAGGGGGTCGCCCTGCCCCCCAAGCTCCCCAGGCCCTGTCTGGCGGCCGCCGTCCGCCTGCTGCCCTGCCCCCACCTGCACGTGCCGCAGAATCCTCCGAGCGCACCAGTCCCCCAGCTCCGCGTAGCTGCCGGCCAGCTCGTCGTCGGCCTCCCCGAGCTGCTCCACCAGGCTGAGCAGCATCATGGGCACCGCCATGGACTCCGCGGCCGGGGCCCCAGGGAGCTGGGGCCGGCCCAGCCCAGAGGGGTCCTCCCGCACCCAGTGCACGATCTGATCCATCATCTCCACCGCTTCGCTCTGGCGAGGGGTGAGGGGAGGCCCAGGCTGAGGCTGCACCGCATCCAGCCTGGTCCCCCAGGTGCTGACCTGCTGGGTCCCCAGCCCTGGGGTGGGAGAACCCTGTGCTCCCAGCCACTCATAGGACACCTTCACCAAGGCCTGCTCTGGGCCTGGCCCCTGGCTGGGGGCTAGGGCTCCCACTCTGGGGGCGTAGACCCATTCCCAGACAGTGAGGTCACGTTTGAAAGCAAGAGGGGGCCCAGGGAGGAGGGAGCGGCCCTCTCCCGTCCAGGGCAGGGCACACGGATTGATCCCTGTGAAACTGAGCAGGACCCTGCAGAGCCTTCTGGGGGGTAGACTCCCTGTGTCCCTTGCCTCTTGTCTGTAGAAAAGCTTTAGCCTCCGAGGCCTTCCCCGAGTTCCAAAGAGCAAATATAATCATAGAAGTGAGAAAATGCAGAAGCAGAGGAAAACAGATAAGCAACACAAAATAATAATAGTTTAGCCGTAAGAGAAAGTCATGGACCTTTAGTTGCTCCTCAAGGGCTATAGATCATACCCTGGGTCATATCCCTGAGTTGTTTCGCAGATACTAAGACCCCCACCGGGCGGAAGAAGGTAAGGGCATGCTGACCACCGGCGTGTAGACCCCAGACCACTGGAACCAGAAGGCTGATGATGTTGGCTCCCTCCCGAAATACCACCTGGTTACCTCACCACCAACCAGTCAGAAGAACGTCCATAAGCTGATCAGGTATCCCGCCACCCCCTCCCTCACCTTGCCTTTAAAAGCCCTTCCCCCAAAGCCATCAGGGTGTTCGGGTCTTTTGAGCATATGAGCTGCCCATTCTCCTTGCTTAGCCCCAGGCTGGGCGTCTTGCAATAAATACTGCACTTTCTGCCAAGGAAACTGCACCGAACAACCAAGTAAACTGAATGACTTAGCCAGTTGATGTTAGCCAGCCTCAGTTGTTGGCACCCCAATGCTGCCAAAATGGACATATAAATGGAGGAGTCATGATGGTGACTATGCATGGGCTCAACATCATGGACTCACCAAGGCTGATCTAGCTACTGCTGTTGTAAATGTCCAGCTTTCCTAAAAAATAAAAAAAAAGCCCTTCCCCGGAAGCCATCGGGGAGTTGGGGTCTTTTGAGCAAGACCTGCCCTTTCTCCTTGCTTGGAGGCTTGCAATAAACCCTGCACTTTGCTTCACCTGTAGACGCACAGTGACAGTACAGTGCAACAAGGCGGGGGGGGGGGGGGGGTGTGTGTGTTACCAGCAGCCCTGGGCTGTGGGGGCCCAGAGTAAGGACTGACGGTGACGACAGACCCGGCCCTGCACACAGGACCCAGGGAGGGGCTCGCATGCTGAATGGGAATGCTCTGGCAGCCATGCCCAGGACAGGCGAGGGCACGGAGACACGCAGGGCAGCCTTCCTCCCATGCACCTGGTACTGCGCGTCCCCTGTCACCCTCCACAGCTCGTTCATGGCCATGGTGTAGAAACACTCGCTGAAGATGGTCCGCTGCACCTTGACCGGGCGGCCGTCCCTCGTCAGCACAAAGGCACACTTCTTTGCAGGAGGTGCCACTCGGGCATAACGCAGCAAAAATTCGCCACCTGCTGGTCGGGAAGGTGGCCTGCTAGAATTTGGGTGAGGATGCCACCGCCTCCCCCTTCCTCCCTACCTGCGAGCATACCGGGCCCTTTGCTGCTTCTAGACCCCTCTAAGAACTAGGCACCTAGGAGCACGTGTGCTACAGAGTGACTTGGAGCGGCCTCTGGGGAGATGGGGACACGGAGGGGGCACCTGCTTTAGCTGCATTCAGAAGCTCAGGGCGGCGGAAGCGCTCAAGCTTGCGGTACAGGCGACAATACATCCACACCTGTGGGGGAGTGGAGGAAACATGGCTTAAGTGGGGAGCGGCCCAGTCCTCGGGGCCGGGATGACGGCAAGCCTCAGGTGCCCCTGTCGTACCTGCCTCCCCTGCAGCCAGACGTACTTGAGGTCGTCATACACCTGCCCATCACGGCCAAGGCACGTGAAGAAGCCCCTGTGGGCCACACGCAGCGTTAGCCAAGCGGGGGCGGGGGCGGGGCGGGAGCCCAGCAGGCCTGAGTCAGCTGAGCGAGGTGGGGACTCGGCAAGGGCAGGGACCCTGAGCAGGGCGAGGCGCACCCGTGCTCCTGGTCGTGGGAGTGCTCCATCCAGAAAGCCACCACGACGTCCAGCTCGTGCTCCACCCGCTCCTTCCAGGCCTGCAGGGTCTCTCTCTCCTTCTCCATGTCCTGGGAAACTTGCACTTGGAGGCACGGCTCGCCCTCAGACCTCCCACCTTTCCGGGTCCCGGCCTCCTCAGGGGGCCCCTTGGTGCCCCAGCTCACCCCAGGCTCGAGTGGACCCAGCCCTGTGCGGGTCTGCCCTCCAGACCCAGACCAGCCCCGGGACTGACCCCGCCGCCCTGGGGCGCCTCCAGGACAAGCCCTCCTCCCCCCCCCGGGTCCCACACCACTGGCCTGCCGCACTCGGAGACTCCCGCTCGCGCCCCCCTCTCCTCCAGGAAGCCGCTCGGAGCCGAGCTGGTCGCGGTCGCGTGACTGTCACTCAGCTGACCCAGCCTAGCCCCACCCACCCCTCCTCCCCGGGGTTCCGCCCGGGCCTGGGGGCAGAGCCCGCAGCGGGGGCGGGGCTTGGCCGGCTTGCGACTCCACCCCGGCCTCCGGCTGCGCCCCGACTCTTGGTCCACCCCACCTTTGGGCGGCAGAGTCCCGCGGAGCCCCTCTGCTGGGCAGCCTCCGCTCAAGATCCTCCCGGTGGGAAGTGCTGGGTGAGCTGGCAGGAGGAAGGTCCGGGACAGGGGGCCGGGGCGGGGCGGGGCGGGTGTCCAGCAGGGGGCTGGACAGGGCGGGGCGCGGGCCCAGGTGCAGCAGGAGAGAGCAGCTGGAACTGGCTGAACGCCTCGACTCCTCTGACCTGGGCCCCACAGGGGGGCAAGTCCTCTCTGATGAACCAGCCCCTCAGCACCTGACCTGTTCGCCCCAGTGACGGCAGCTCGAAGGCCAGGCAAGAGGGGGCATCCTGGACCCTCTCCCCCGTCACACCCCCGAGTTCCCCAGGCGTATCTTCCAGCACCCGTATCTGATTTTCACTTCACGGCTCTGTGACTGTCTGATTAGGTCAGGTGCTCTGAGGAAGGCTGGCCGAACTGTCGCCTGCTTGCCCAGCCAACGGAAGAATTATGTGGAGGGGGCGTTCCGGGGACCCTGGGCTCCCAGTGGGGCTCAGGGAAGCTTGGCCTTCAGGGTCCGTGGCCCCGTCTTCCGGAAGGAGGGACAGCAGCCCAGGAGTGTCCTACAGCCCTGGGACAGGGGCCTGGCGCCCCTGCGGCTCCCGCAGCTGTGCACTGGTCCCGACAGCACGGGGGACGGGCAGCTGGTGTGCCCTGTGGCTGCTGTGCCCCTCCACCCTCTGCCTTCCCTCGTGCCTGCGTAGGGGGGGGTCCCAGCCGTGGGCCCAGCTGGGCTGGTGTCAGCCGCCTGCCTGCGGATCCCCTGCCTTCCTGGCACTCGGTCTCCCTCATGCCTAGGCAAGGAGGAGCCTTGCTATGGGGAGGGTTCTAAGGTTCTTACGGGTGGCCCCCAGCCCTGGGCCCCAATCCCGAGGTGAGAGCCGGCGGCGTTCCCGTCCCTGTGCGGGGCTGGAGCCCAGTATTTTGAGACCGGTGCTGAAGACGCCAGCAGCGTGGCCCTGGCCGTCTGGAGAGCCGTGCAAGGGAGCAGAGGGACGACGGGTGGGCGGCAGGAACCTGGCGCCCCTCCCCCCCCCCACGCTGTGAGCATCCACAGAGCCACGTACCACGTGTCCGGCAGATCTGCACAGGCCCCTTCTTTCCCGAGTCCCCCAGGTGGGCCCCACCTCCCCCGGCTGCCCCGCATCCCCCCACCCCCCACCCCTGCACGTTGCTTCTCCTGCTGTAGCCTGAAGGATATGTGCCTGCTGCTCTCCCTGGGCCTCTGTCCCCGCCAACCCCCATGAGCTGTGAGGCGCCTGGGCTCTGAGTCAGGTCAGAGTCGGTGTGGTGGAGGCCCGACGGGACCCCACACTCATGAGACCCCGCGCTTGCAGCGGAGGGAGTACCAGGGACAGGGGCGCACTCTGGGAGGCCTCTTGGGCGAGGGGCCGTGGCGCGTCCGCGGGTTAGAGAGGGAGGAGGTGGCTTTTGGTACCAGAGCGACTTGCCAAGAGCGGGGAATGAGGCGGGGCCCCCGGATCCCTGTCAGAGTGCGGGGCCCGCAGCGAGGTGCTCCCCTCTGCCCCGCCTGGCACCGAGGCTGTGCTGAGCCTCGGTCGCCTCACCCCGCGCTCTGTGGAGCTCCCATCTGGTCCGCGCTGAGGACAACCTCTGCCCGTCTAACCCTGGGTACAGCACCACCCTAGCGATAGCAGCCCACCCCAACAGTGCAACTGTCACAGTTGGTGCAACAGAAGCTCTGCTGCCCCCCCCCCCCCCCCGGGGGCCCTGGCCCGTGTGCAGGAAGGGCAGACAAGGAGTCACTCGGGCAACGCCCACTGAGCGCCAGACGGGAGGAGCCACCCCTCGGTTGACGCCGGGCTCTCCTGTGGATCTGACATCCCGGGGACTCTCCGGGGTCTGTGAGCGCTCAGTGGCAGGTGCTCGGCCCTGGCCAACCGTCCGAGGAGGGTGGCGGCTGGCGACCTGCCAGGCCTTGGACCCAGTCCCCACTCCGCTGGTTGGGGAGAAGGAAGGTGACCTGGTCTCCACACAGGGAACCGGCAACACGTGTCCAGGGAGCCCCTTGGCCTGCGGCCTGCGCTCTGGCCGCCATCATGGGATCTTCTGTGGGCAACCTGGTCCTAGTGCAGCTCAGTGCCAAGGCCACAGCCCACAGAACTTGGAGACACGGGAGCCAATGGGGAAGCAGAATCCCGCTCACCAACAAGAGGCTCCCTGAGGGTTCTGGTGAGCCCTGTGGGGCCCAACTTCCCACCTCAGGCAGCCTCCTGTGGGAGCCCCAGACAGAGCAAGACAGCAGATGGTTATTTCAAAAAAAGTCTTTTAATTGTTCAAAATAGCACAAAACGACATCGCACTATGGTAATATTGAGTCACGGGGGTTACTCTACAATAGATGAACGAGCTTACTGTTTCCAGAAACAAGAGATCAACGGGTGCTCGGGAACAGGGATGGGGGGAAACAACGGGGACCAGGCGGTGGGCTCCAAGGTGACTAAACATGACGGTTTCCACAGCGAAATATACTATAATACAACAAATCAGAGGCCCCAGAGGGCGTGGGCCAGGGCCGGGGGTTTGCAGAGGCTGGGGTGTCCCCGGCCACAGCTGTGTCTCCAGGGCAGAGAAAGGGGTTTTGAAGAGACCAGCTGGTCGTTTCAAATCCTTCTGTGCGACCCGCCTGCAAGTCTCACTCGTTGCCTAAAGCTTGGGCGTGGGGCAGCAAGCTGTCACTAGCCATTCCAAGCAGAGCCCCAAGCCCACCAAGCCTGGCCCTAGGAGGACGGGCCCAGCTTGGGGACTGCACTGTAAATTCACAGAATCAGTGGCACCACACAACTTGCCCTCCCAGGCCGCCTCTGAGGCCAAGCTCCCCTCCATCATGCACCAGCTTTGCCGAGAGGGCGGCTGCAGGAAGCGGCAGTTGTGGGTGTTGGATGCTCTAAGCGGTCATGCCGGGGAGCGAGCCTGGGGGTTGTGGAGAGTGCTGTGGACCCAGGACTGGCTGTCAGGCCGCGGCCCCCATCTCCACACCATCCTCCTCAGCAACCTGACTGACCTCGGGCTCTAGCGGACTCTCAAGCTCAAGCCTCTAGGTGTGGAGCAACTGCCCGTGGGGAGTGAGGTTTGACGGCTCACCCTCCTTTGTCCCAGAGGCCTGGGGACAGGCAGAGGGGCAGAGGACAGGGGCCAGAAAGAGAAAACCGGGCTGGGCAGCAAACACCAGGCCCACAGGGGAGATTCCATGCCTCTCCTACCCTGGCTGCCCCAGCTTCTCCTCCAGAAAGATCCCTGCCAAGGCTTAGCCAAGGAGAAAAAGAGTTTAAAAAAAAGGGGGGGGGGGAGATACACATTCTGTACACAGCTAACAACAACAACAACAAAAAAAAGGGACAAAACCCCACACGCTAAGGCTAAAATTACAATAAAAATGTTAACTCCGTCAACTTCAACTTAAAAAAAATACAACAAATGCAGCAGTTGGTGAAGTGGCCCCTAGCCCCAACCCCCGAGAGGCTGAAGCCAGGCTCCGTGGGCGGCTACTCTACGCCCCAATTGGGAGTCGGGAGGTTTTCACAGAACACTGCTCAGGCCACCACGGGGTTCCTTCTCCACCTCTTTCTTTTTCTTTCTTCTCTTTTTTTCAAATGGGAAAGAAGAGGGGAGGGAGAAAGAGGTGGGTGTACGAAGGCCTCTGAGAAAATGTGTCAGCTTCCCATGGGAGTGCCAGGCAGGGCGGGGTGGGAGAAGTGGAAGGGCGGGCGGGTGTCGGGAAACACTAATGGAAGAAAATGCAACAGAACCAGACAAGACACCCAGTTCAGGGTGCGGAGGCAGGGGAAGGGGCCCAGGGGGGCACCTCTCCTCGGCCTCCACGCCCACCCCCCCACTCCCGGGGCCTTGGTCCCCTGGCAGGCGCTGGGCGGGGAGAGGAAGGGGGGCTCTTCCACATCTGCCTTCTGCTTCCTCCCCACAGCGATGGTAAAATGTGCTTTCTCGAGATTATTTTTAAAACAGAGGGAGAGAGAGAGGGAGAGAGAACGGGGCAGCCGGTGTGAGCGCCGGGTGGGCGGGGCGGGCAGGCCCGGGCGGGCAGCGGTCCTGAAGCAGAGGGGGGTCTGGAGAAGCAGCCAGGCGCAGGGCAGCTGCCTCTCACTGACTGTCTGCCTTCGATTTCTTTGGAGCGGATTTCCTTGGGAGACAGGAGGCAAAGGCAAAGCAAAAAGCGTCAGCTGGGTCCCCACGGCGAAGCGAGCGGGACTCATCCGGGGCTCTGGCTGGGCCCTAGCGGGGCATCGTGCCCGGTTAAGCAGCCCCCCTCGCTCAAGGAGAAGGCGGGCCCTACTGTCCCCACCGCTCCTTCCTCCCGGGATCCGCCCACCCCTGGCCTCAGAAGGCTCTTGAAAGGCACTCCCCGCTTACATTTCTGGAGAGGACATGGGCCGCTTGCTGGCCGGCTTGGCGCCAGAGCTGTCTTTACTGGTTTCTGAAAGGAAAGAGGCCAAGAGTGCGCGAGCAGCTCAGCAACGGGGGTGAGACGACTCCGGTGGTGCAGCTGAGGGGACGAGAGCGGGGACGACGCCCGTGGCCCCCCCCCCCCAC
>NW_006784311.1:613548-615902 GCF_000442215.2 Lipotes vexillifer
CGCTCCGCGGCATGTGGGATCTTCCCAGACTGGGGCACGAACCCGTGTCCCCTGCATCGGCAGGGGGGGGGCCCCCCCCCCCCCACCCCCGCGCAAACTCTTGACGGAGCAGCCCGAGGCCTCTGCTCCCCACCCTGTGCCTCCTGCTGCCGGTCTCGGCAGCCCTTCCCGCCCCCAGCAGCCCCGAGCAGCTTCCTCTGCACCCCCAGATGAGGCGAGTAACCCTCCACTCCGAGACACCGCCCCAGGGCCCTAGGCCATCACCCGCCCCAGAATATAAAGCCCCCGAGTCCAGCTTGGAGCAGGGTGGTCCCAGTGACGCTCGCGGGGCTTTTCCCCGCCTCCCCCCAACCTCTCCCTAGAGCTGCCCAAAGGAGCCCAACGAACAAGACCCACCTTGCAACCACCTGACTTGCGTGGCTGGACCGTAGCCCTTCTCGTTGCGGGCAGCGATGCGGAAGATGATGGCGGGCTTGGTGGTGTAGTCGATGTGGGCGTTGGAGAGGCTGGAGGACTGCACGAGGCAGGAGGGGCTGGGCCCACAGTACACCCGCATGAAGGCCAGCTGCGCCGGGGTGGAGCTCTTGGACTCGCCCCCAGACTGCGAGCTCTGGATGGCCAGGTACACCGAGTACTCGATGATCTTCCCAGAGGTCACAGAGGGCGGCTCCCAGGTGAGGTGAGCGCCATCTGGACTCTGGAACCGAGGGGGCAGAGATCAGGCTGGGCCATCTTCGGCCTTCTGACTTATTCCCACCCCGCCCGCCCGGGTACCGAGGGCCTGGAATGCTTCGAAGCCTCCGGAACTGAGTGTTCATGCTTCACCCCTCCTCCTAACACAACAAAGCTATTTCAGAGCGGAGTTCCAGGAGCTCCAAAGAGATGGCTTCTCCTGCCCCCACCCGGAAGGCAGCCTGACGCAACAGCACGATAAAACGAACGGGACTCCAAGCAGCCTTCCCGGCCCTGCTCTGCCACCTAGCGTGTGGCTTGTCGTTTAGCCGCTTGGCGCCTCAGTCTCCTCATCGGGGGAGCACGGCACACAGTGTGTCAAAAGGGGGAGGCGGCGGCAGGGGCACGGGGAGGAACTTGCCCTTGTCTCCCTGGCCGTCACCGACAAGAGCTAGGACCAGAAGCCTCACCACAGAGCCAGCTGGCTCTGCCCGCACCTTGGGGGCCCCCTCCCCAGTCACCCCCGCCTGCAGCCAGCACGGAAGGGAGTGCTGAGTGCACGGACTCAGCCGAGGACAGAGGCTGATCCCACGGCGAGACTCACTTTGCTGATTTTAATGGCACAGGGGGCCCCCGGGAAGCCAGGCAGACACGTCTTAAAGGCTGAGATCTCGCTGAAGGGCCCCCGGCCACAGGCGTTGACCCCGGCAACGCGGAACTTATAGGCGGTGCCAGGCTGCAGCTCCTGCTTGCGCAGCTGGTTATAGTCGGGCACCACGCCCGAGTCGTCCTGTGGGAAGAGGCAGGGCAAACAGGAAGGGAGACACGGAAGTGCCTGACGTGAGAGGGCTGCTGGAGCGTGGCTCTGGGGCCAGCAGAGGAGTTTTCTACCCTGGGGACGACGCAGGTCCACACGGTGGGGTGCGTGGGCCGGGGAAAGGGCAGCCACTGCAGCCCCTGCACGACAAGGCGGGGACAGGGCAAGGTGGGCCGAGGCTGGGCTTCACAGCCACTTCAAGGGTCACAGGGAGAGAGAGGGGGCAGCCCTAAGACAGGCGTGCCCCCCGGGGAGTTTGATAAATCCCTACCCACCCGGGGGTCTCAGCTCGCGGCGACACTTACATCCGACGGAGCAGCGTCATCGGGCGGCAGGAAATAGTGTGTCACCATCACGTTGGTGCCTTTAATGACCCCCACATCAAACCACTGGTTCTCTTTCTTCACGGGGGCTTTGCTGGGCGGGGGTGGCAGGTCTGGCTTCTGCAAGTCAGAGAGGGGAGAAGAGATCAGGCCCTCCACCCTCGGGGCCCAGATGCTGCACCCCAACCCCCAAGTCCCCGTCACTCCAGACTCACTACGCCCAGGGACTCGATGCCGTTGGCCACTTCCGTCAGGGTAGCCGCGGCCTGCAGCTTCGCGGGACTGGCGACCACGACTGGCTGGGGGGCCACAAACGTGTTGGACGGAGCCAGGCCTGGGAGTAAAGACGGCATCAACAGGAAAGGCCCCGGAGACCCGGCTTTTGCGTGGGAGCCCTTCCCGCAGGCTAGAGGACACGCCCGCCTCTGCACGGAGGGGCCCGGGACCAGCGCCGCCCCCCACCCCCACCGCCGCCCCGAGACTTTCTTCCGCAACCAACCGAGTTCCCCGGGGGAGCAGGGCCCCACTCACTCTCAGTGGCC
>NW_006784311.1:616316-622974 GCF_000442215.2 Lipotes vexillifer
GGGCAGCAGTGCCACGGTGCTGGGCGCAGCCCCGGCCAGCTCGTTGAGGCAGTTGCTCTCGATGGTCGGGTCGTTGAGGCTGTCGGCGGGGGCCAGCGCCTCCGTGGGGAGGTGGTGCTGCTGCTGCTGGGCCTGCGCCTCCTGGAGCTGCTGCTGCTGCACCAGGGCGGCCAGCTCCTGCTGCGTCAGCACGATGGGGATGGTGGTAGCCTGGCCCTCCTGGCCCTCGGCCGACAGATGGCTCAGCTCCGCCTGCGTCACAGCGGCCGCCGCCTCCGACGTGTCCATGGGCTCCCCGGTGCCTGCTCCAGGTGGAGACGACTTCTACTTAGGAGGAGCGGCAGGTGGGAGAGCCCAGCCCCGGCTGCCCATGGTCACCGCCCTCCCGGGGCTAGGGGCAGCCCTGGTGGGTGCCGGCCCTCGGAGCCTGTCTCTCACACCTCGTCTCCGGCCCACCTCTACCCTGCCCTCCCCCGCCCGAGAAAGCCCGCTTCCTTCCTGGGCGCCCGAGTCAGCCTGCCCTCCCCGTCAAGTCTGCGGCGTGCTGCCCTGGCGGGAGACAAGCCTCCTCTTCCCAGGCTGTCACCCGGGCCCGCCAGCCAGGGCTGCCAACAGGGAGGCTCCAGAACCCCGGTTCCTCACTTCCTCCCGAGGAGTCCGTCTTCCCCTAGGGGCTCCCACCTACCCTGAACCAAAGACAGTGGGGTGAGCCACCTACCATGACCCCAGCACCTACCCATGACGGCCTGCTGTGCGGCCTGGAGCACGGCCTGGATGGCCAGGGCCTGGGCTTCCTCTGTGGCCGCGGCCTGGGCGGCCGCTTCAGCAGCAGCAGTCACCGCCAGCTCCTCGGGGGTGAGCCCCGTTACCATGAGGGTGGTGGTGCCCGCCTGGGCCTCGGCCATCAGCTCTTGGGGAAGTGACAACTGGTCTACTTCGGACTGTGTGGGCGGTGGCGGCTGGACCACCACAGTGGCTACCACAGCTGAGCTGGCAGGCTCCTGGCCTGAAGACGGGTCCCCTGTACTGCTCAGATCCACGGCGGCCTGGAGCTCGGGGGCCTGGGAGGCTGACAGGACCTCGGCGGACTCCCCCATCAGGGGTGTGGAGGCAGGCTGCAGGAGCTGCCGTGGCGGAAGCTGCTGGCGAGGCCCTGGCGAGGCCTGGAGCTCCTCTGGGGGCTGCAGGATGTCAACAGCAGAGAAGGGCATGTCAGAAGTTTCTGTGTTGGCTATGGTCACTGTTATCGTGGCCGGGATGGGGACTTCGGTGGTCAGAGCCCCTGGGGTAGTCTCGGTCACTGATGAGATCTTCTAGAAAGGGAGAGAAGCCCCTGTCAGAGGGAAGGAGTGGGAGGCCAGAACCAGGCAGACCTTCATCTTTCCCTGTGGGCCAGGATTTGCATTCCCCAGGGGCCGCCACGACCCCATCTGATGAGCAGGGGCAGTAGGTCACTGAGCAGTGGGGGGCGTGGCAAGAGGAGTAGAGACCCGCGACCTGCCGGCCAATTTTACCCCATCCTCACAGAGGTCTCGCGGCCTCGCCAAAGGGGCCCTCAAGACTCCCGCTGTGCCACTCTTACAGGCGACAGCCGAGTAACAAGCCATAGGAAACAGCTACAGAAAGAAAAGCGCCCACGAGACACCCACCAAGCCTGGGGGCCTGCTGCGCCCTGCCCTGTCAGGCACGAGGCTGCCCTTCTATGGTCTGGAAAAGGAACCAGGAGTGGCGCGCGCCTGGAGCGAGAGCGACACCTGGTGTCCAGTCCTGGAACAGCGCAGGCCTGAAGTGCGGCGGGCAGCAGGGAGGCAGACAGAGAGGGAGGCCCTCCGGGGGCTCTTACCGGCACCGAAGGGCCCGGGACCGGTGTGGACTGTGTCACAGTGGTCACGGCCCGTGTCAGCGTGGAGGACACCGTTGTCGTGATAGGACTGGAACCAGGGATGTTCACGCCGTCGCCCTGGGTGCTCTCCACCTCTCCCTGGTCGCTGGCAGGCGGCGGGGGGTCTGCGGGGGGCAAGCGGAGAGCGGGATGACAGGCCCCCCTCCAGCAGGGTTTCCACCCAGCTCTGCCAGCAGGGGACACCATCGCCCAGAGGACCCGCCCAGGCTAGTAAACCGAGCTCCGAGGAATCAAACCGAAGGCCTCTTGCTGGGGCCCACTGGGCCCCGGGGAGCACGGGTGCCAGGCTGGCCGCCTCCACCTACCTTGGTTGGAACTCATGTTGGAGGTGACGGTGGTGGCCGTGTGCGTGGTGCCTGTCTCGTGGGTCTCACAGGGTGGGTTGGAGCACACCCTCTGCGTCGGGAAAGGAGCCAGCAATGAAGCTCCAGCCTGGGGGGTAACTGCAGGCAGTGCCGCCCCCTCCAAGCCGGACTCCAGGGTTCTGTGGGAGGGCGCGGCGTCAGGGAGCAGGGCGCCCATGCTGACTGACATGGTGGTACCGGTGGAAGCCGTCTGGTGCGTCTCACAGGGGCGGCCAGCAGGGGGCTGCTGCCCACCCTCTGGCTGGCCCGCACCCCCGGTGGACGTGGCGGTGGTGGGCGTAGGGGTGGTGCCCGTCTCGTGGGTCTCGCACGGGGGGTTGGAGCAGACCTGCGTCACGGTGGCCGAGGAGCACAGCAGTGCCTCCAGGGCCTTCGCAGTCACAGCGGCGCCAGGCGAGCTCTCGTACCCAAGCGCGGGCATCCCCTGCACCTCACTGGGTTCGCCGGCACCCACGGTAGAGCGGGCCGTGGTGGCGGTGTACGTTGTGTGGGCGTGATGCGCCTCCGGCTGGCGCCCCACGGATACCAGCGGGCCCAGGCCAGCTAGGGGGCTACCCTCACCACCAGGCCTGACTTGGGTGCTCAGAGGGCCCAACTGCACGAGCGTGGCGCCACGGCCACCAGCCTCCAGGGCCAGGCTTGGTCTGAAGAGCGGGCCAGCTGAGCACGGGGCCCCGGTGGCCATCACAGTCATGGTGGTGCTGGTCGCGCCGGTCTGGCGGGTTTGGCACGAGGGCTTGACAGAGCCCTGGGCTCCCTCTGACGCCCCGACAGCCATGCCGCCCCGGACCACAGCGGGCACGGTGCTTGCCACACAGGTGTACCGGATGTCTCGCCGCTGCCCGGCTCCGATGCCCGACATGGCGGTGGTGGCCGTGCTAGTGGTGCCCGTCTCGTGGGTCTCGCACGGCGGGTTGGAGCAGCCGTGCTGCCCAGCCATGTTGGAGGTGGCGGTGGTGGCCGTGCTAGTGGTGCCCGTCTCGTGGGTCTCGCACGGCGGGTTGGAGCAGCCGTGCTGCCCAGCCATGTTGGAGGTGGCGGTGGTGGCCGTGCTAGTGGTGCCCGTCTCGTGGGTCTCGCACGGCGGGTTGGAGCAGCCGTGCTGCCCAGCCATGTTGGAGGTGGCGGTGGTGGCCGTGTTGGTGGTGCCCGTGTCGTGGGTCTCGCATGGCGGGTTGGAACAGACGCGAACCACACTGCCGTTCTGCTGGCCCACTGTGGAGCTCACGAGAGAAGCAGCTGCCTCTTGTCTGTCGCAGACAAACTGCACCTGGGTGGGCTGCGGGTGTCCCCCGAGATTAGCCACGACGGTGGTGGTGGCTGTGTTGGTGGTGCCCGTCTCGTGGGTCTCGCAGGGCGGGTTGGAGCACACCAGTGTCACAGTGCCGGGCTGCACGTCACCCTGGCCTGAGTCAGCGATGGTGACCGTGGCCGTGGGCTGTTCTGTAGTAGGCGAGGCCAGAATGGACACGGGGAGGTCGTGCACAGGCTGGGCCTCGACCCCGCTGGGCGCTGTGATCAGAGTCACCTGGGTAGGCTGGGAGACAGGCTGGGGGAGAGGCCAGATGGGGAATTAGTGCGGCATCCCCCACGCTGGCTGGGACACCGGCTTGGCTCCTAAAGCAACAAAGCTGGCAAATCCAGGACCTGCTCACCCTCTGACCCCAGGACACTGACTCTCTCAGGAACCAAGGAAGAGGTACTGCATCACCTCAAGGGCCACAGGGACTGGGAAGGGGCTGGGCAGGGGCGAGGCCTGGGCTGGGAACCCTGCTGACCCCAAGCTGTACTAAGGCCAGCCACAGACGCTTCATCACATTTCACCAGGAATTCAGCTCACAACGTACGAAGAGAAAGATGCCATACGCACCCCAAAATGAATTGTCGTACCCTGTACAGTATCACGAAAGAAAAAGCCTAACGCTCAAAAACTGAAAACGGCTGAAACATATCATCTCAGCACGACACGCCTGAATCAGACTGTGACTAAGAATTGCAATTACGTGGCTACAGGGAAACCGTCCTACGGGTGCCACACACGGGAGGGAAAAAAAAGGACCCAGGTGCACATGGCAGCAGAAGGAAGCCTGGAGAGGACGGCCCCAACGTGGAGACCGGAACCCTCAGGCTGGGCCCACGCTTCCACGTGCTCTCCCGGCTGCCCTACCTGCATGGTGATGGTGGGGGTGGTGAGCCCACCGGCCGCCGTCAGCGTGGTCTGCGCCGCCGACACGGTGATGGCAGTGGGGTTGATCACTTGGCTCGAGAGGGTGGCGATGGTGCCCAAGGTGGTGATGGGTGTGGCCAGGGAGGCACTGGTGCTGTGGCCCCCGGCCCCGGCGAGGCTGGTGGACACGGTGCCTGTCACGGTGCCTAGGGTCGTGACACCTGAAGGCAGAGAGGGAGGAGGGGGTGGCATGTGGGAGGAAGCCCGCTGTTGGCGCCGCCTTCCCGGCAGCTTTTCTCTCTGGGCAGGCGGGGCCGGGGCGCACCCCGACTCTGCCCCACTCCCCCCGCGGCCTACACACCTGTTGTGCCCTTCACGACCAACGTGGTGACAGCCGGCTTGACAGCGGAGACGGTAACGGGGGTGACCAGGCGGACGCCGCCCATGGGCACGGTGCGGAGAATGGTGCCCGGCTGGCCGGGGGCTCCCTTCAGCACCACCTGGGATGTCAGAGGAAAGCAGCCTCACATCATATGCGGGCTGGCCAGACCCTGCGCTGGCCCTCCCAGGCCCCACGGGAAGACCCACGTGGCCTGCTGTGCTCCCGTACTGGACCCTGGGGTGAGGAGAGGGCCAGGCACGCCGCACCTGGGTCACTCCTTGCTGCCCGTGGCCAGTGGCGATTTTGGGAACAGCAGTGATGATTTTGGCGGGGGCTCCAGTTCCCGAAGTCATAACCTTGGTGGTGATAATGGTGATGGGGGACTTGATGCCGGGACTGCTGGTCACACCTGGAGGAGAGGGGGGCAACCTGGCTTCAGGCTGGGCCACGAGGGACGGCGCCGGCCTCCCACCCGGGCCTGCTGCTGGGTCCCGTTTCTCTTGGGCCCCCTTTCAAGCAGTTACTCCTGCTGCCCCTTGATTAAAACAAAGAAGTACCAACTGTAGCCGTAACCCCTGCTACCTCCCGACATATCTTAAGGAAGAGGCAGGGAGAGGGTGGAAAAGAGGGGAAAACCAGAATGGAAACACGTCGCAGCCCGCCCTCCATCTGCCTGCCTTTTCCCTCCTGACATGGTCCCTCACCAGCACGCTGGAGGAGGCCCCTACCCGTGGCGCCCGCCTGCGTGATGATGGCCGACATGGGGATGGTCTTGATGATAGTGGTCGTGCCGGGCTTGGTGGTGCTGGGAGACACGCTGCTGATGCCCAGGATGGTGGGCTTAGTCCCTGCCCCGCTGGCCTGCGTGGTAGTGATGATGGTGGTGGGCTTCCCATCTGCTGATGTCACCAGCTTCAGGATAGTCCCAGCTGGCAGGGGCCCTTTGGTCTGTAAGGGGAAAACACGTGAAGAGGGGGTGAGGTGAACCGGCATCATTGTCAAGATGGGAAATGTTTGTTTTTTTTTAAATTTTAATTGAAACACAGCTGATCTACAATGTTGTGTTAGTTTCAGGTGTACAGCTAAGTGATTCAGTTATACCCATATATATCTATTCATCCTCTTTTAGAAGAATGGCAAGTTTAACAGTGCCTCTGGTCTGGCTAGTCTCCACTGGCAGTCTAAGCAGCTCAGAACATTCTGAAGACCGAGGGTGACAGGACCAAGCAGTAGGACCTTCTGTGCCATCTGTGCTCATGGGATCATGTCTAGGCAGGGATGCAAGTTCTAACCCCAGGCCAGCGCCCACTCTTGCTTGTGTCACAGTCTGGAGCCCACGAGCTCACCTGGATGATCTGAGTCACCGGGCCTGTAGACGCCTGGCCGGTGACTGCAGAAGTCTGAACTGGTTTGGTCTGGACCACTGACATCACTTTGCCCAGATTAGAAATCTGAAAAGGAAGACATAGAGCACAAAGAGTGATCCAGAGACCAGTCAAGGGCACGGCCTGGGCTGGGCTCTCCTGGCACCCATCACTCACCAGAGCACTGCCTCCTGGGACAGAGATGGGGCTCTTCACCAGGGTGATGGTCTTGGTGACCCCACCCACCACTGTGGTCACCACCTGTGCTTGCTGGGCCACTGTCACAGTCCCCGACTTGTGTACTGTGATGATGGGGCGGGTGGACGTGTTGGCGGCAGAGGAGACAGACGTCCCCACCTGGGCGGCTGCAGTCTTCAGCATGCGAGTGGCTGGGTTGCTCACCTGGAGGGAGCAGAGAAGAGTGGTGGGCGGGGCAGAGAGCACACCAGCCTCTACCTGGAATGGCTGGGGGGGGGG
>NW_006784311.1:623014-633874 GCF_000442215.2 Lipotes vexillifer
GGGCGCACACAGCAAAACTTTAGCCTGCCCTGCCCCATGCGTGCATGCGTTGAGTGCGTCCCCAGCTCAGTTTGGTTTACCTTTCCTCTAGCAAAGCAAGGGAGGACACTGGGCCGGCAAGTCTAGTCTAAGGCTGCCACACCCCTATAGCTGTCAGCTTATTCCATAGCCCACAGCAAACACCAGTTACGGACCTACAGCCTCTGCGGGTTGGTCCAAAGCCCGGAAGGAGTGACCGCTGTCTGATCACAGTGCCCAGAAGCCCCCGGCCCCAAGGATGAGAACCAGGCCCAAGGGATGCTCACCATGACTGGCGAGGAGGCCACCTTCACAGTGGCCGGGAGGGTGGTGGTGCCAGGCGTCACGGCCACAGTTTTGACGATGGTGGTGCCGGCCGGGACACTCAGCACCGTGGGTGCCGAGGAAGGAGGGATCTTCTGGGTGGCGGCAGCCGCGGCTGCCAACGCCGCCATGCCACTCATCTGCGGGTTGCTGCCGATGACCTGCAGTGGGCGCAGGGAGTGTGAACCCACAGGGAGCGCCAGGCCCACGGCCACCACACTCCCTGCTCCACGGCCTTCACCAGACCCCGCCTGGCTCGCCCTGGAGCGGCACCTCTCAACGTCAGGACTGCCGGGCCCTGCTCTACTGACCCCAGACATGGACTCCTACCACTGACGAGGCACAGCAAGCCGGCAGCAAGAGTTACAAGTAGCTCTGGATCTTCCCTAAAGACCACGGAGACAGACACAGCTCTCTCCTCATGGGGCTGAGTCAAACCCCAGCTGGCTAGATCCTCCCCTCAGGCTCCAGGACAAGAAAATACACATTTAAGATGCCCTTGAGATCAGACGGGTGGTTCTGAGGCATGAGCTTATTAACCCTTAAGTTAGTGCCGAGCGGTCGCCTCATCAGCGCTTTACGGGCGCAGGATGAGCGGGACTCGAATCCCGCCAGCGCACCACCGTCCGCCAGGAAAGCCCCGCCCCGCCCTAGCTTCTCACCGTCCCCTGGGCGCTCTGCGTAGGCACGACCATTCGCACGCCTGCGGGAAGGGAGGTCACAGTGACGGGGGCTTTCCCAGCCTGGCTGGCAGGTCGCATGGTGACCAACGGGGTTCCTGTTGTAGCCTGAGGACCGGTCACTTTGAGAACAGCAGGGACACCTGGCAAGAGAAGGGGCAGAGGCGAACAGCTTCTGTGACCTGCTTGTGCTTCAAATCTGGCCCTTCCAGACACCCTCAGTGACAGCCTCCAAGGTCGGGACCGAGGTCCCCCGCCACCACTTGGCCACAAGGTGTGCCGTCTGTCTAGCGGTCCTCACTCAGGCACGTGACCCCCTGGTGGGCCGGATCTTGCCCTTGAGAGCCCGGCCCCCGGCTCACCTTGAGTCCTGGCTGCGGCAGGCACGGAGATCGAGCTACCAGGCACCGTCGGCAGGACCTGGATGGTGGTGGTGGTTGGGGTGGTGGCGGCAGCCTGGGGCAGGAGCGTGATGCCTACTTGGGTCAGTGGCTGCACAGCAGGCGCGGCTGCTGCTGGGGCAGGGCTCTTGGGAGGGTTGGCAGGCACAGACGGGACTGGATTGGGTGTAGGGGAGGTGGCAGTAGCAGCCGTGGCAGGAATGTCATATTTCTGGAGCTGCAGAAGGTAACTGTCGGCTGTTGCCACAGCCCCCCAGCTCACCTCCAGGGAGTTGGTGTTGGCTCGTACCAGCTGTACCCGGGCCGGGGGCGGTGGCTTTTCTGTAAGAGAGCACCGCTGGTGAGAAGGCGGCGACAGAGACTTCAGGGACGGGCGTGGCAGCTCTCCTCCGGTCGGCCTTACCCGTTTCCAGGTACCAGAGGTCCTTGCAGCAGACCTGGTTGTTCCAGGCCTTTCGGTAGCCGTCACGCCCACTCCAAATGTACAGGCGGGTGTTGATGGCTACAGCACAGTGGCCGGCGCGGGCCCGGGGAATATTGTCCTCCAGCGTATCCATCAGGATGGTCTCCCAAGCCATGGTATCTGGGGAGGGCAGGATGTGGAGGTCAGCAGGGGGCAGAGGAATAGACAACCCCCAAGGGCTCTTTGGCCTTTTGCTGTCAGGGATGGGGAATTAAAACCAGGAAGTCATCAAAGATTACTAAATTAAGACAAAGACAAAAACAAAAACAACTCCATATAGCAAAAAGACCGTAAAAAATTATAAACCACGAACTACAAACTGGGAAAACTATGTGAAACACACAGCCAAAGGTTTCCCTTCTCACACACGAAGCAACACAAGAGCCCTCTAGAAAGAGATGGGTGAAGAGGAACGCAAGTTACAGAAAAGGTGACAAGAGGATCCGAGGAAAAATACATACCCTCACTCACGATTAAGGCAAACTTAACCCAGAGGGTGCCTGGCAGTTTGATGTTCGTGCTGGTGCAGCCAGGGCTCAGGGTGAGCCAGGGGAGGGAATGGGGGCTGGCCCATGGGGAGAGTCAAGTGCCTACCGGGCTCCGCAAAGAGCGAACTGTTTGCCGGCCTGGCAGACACTGCCAGGGGCATCTGTGTGTACAGCAACATCCCTCTGAAAGCAAGTCTACCTCTAGGTCTTCCTCTTGGAATACAATTGCACTTGGCGAGAATGGTGTGAGGATACTCACGAGCAGCGTTGGTGCACGTTTTGACACCACGAGAGCAATTCAAAAGAATGAGGCCACTCGCCCTGCAGGGATGGGATGGTCTCCAGGACAGAGTAAATGCAAGGCTCAGGGGCCGCACTGCGTAGAGCAGGCCGCTGTCCTGTCTCCTCGGTTTTAAAGGAGCCTAGAGGCAACGCTCATGTATATAGCAAAGTCCCTGCAGGGTGGGTGAGAAACCACCAACAGGAGACAGGAGGAATGCTCTGCGTGGTTACGCTGGGTAGGAAGAGCCTATTCAAAAGACGCAAAGGAGGAGCGTCCCTCAGAGCACTTGGGCCACTGGCTACTCCTGGCGGATTCTAGAGGCACGGCCTAGAAGCAGCTCGGCTCCCTGTGCTCCCCACACAGCTTTCAGGCCGAGGAGGCCGCTCTGAGCCCAAGCCCGAGGAGGCCATACCCAGGTTGAGACAAGCCAGTGTGTTGGTACACTTCCACTCCTTCTCGTGTGTGGCCACTTTGACGTCATCCATGACGAGAGGCACCCAGCCACCAAACACGTACATTCTGGGACGAGGGAGGGAAGAGCAGGAGAGGATTGTAGACGAGGTGCCCAGCTAGAGGCCGCCTCTTCCATCCAGAAACCTCTGAGCACACCTGGCCCTCTAGCTCTCCCCAGGACGCACGAAGCTCCAGACGTGGCCCTCTCCCACTTGGTGGCTCAGCCCTCACAAGAACTGTGTCACCTCCAGTGTGTGGAGCCTCGGTTTAGCTCAGCTAAAGCGCACCTCGGTCCCCATCGTTCTTATATTCACTTTGGGACCTTGGCATTGACAAAAACACTCAGCTGCTGGCGGAGAGGACGGTCTGTGCCCCTCTACCCTCTGTCTTTTCTCAGTCCCCCAGGGTCATAATGGAAAGACGGGGCTGCCGAACGCCAGCCCAGCCAGAAAGAGGTCTCCTCAGGCCTTAGGGGTTGCTGGAAGGAAACTGCGAGCCCACGGGGGTGGGGGTGGGGTGGGCTAGGAAAGGAAAAGCCGTGGCTGGCTGCTCACTTGTTTCCTATGGTCGTAGCCGAGTGGAGACTTCGAGGAAGAGGTGCCACCCCGCTGAGGCTGGGCTTATTCCATGTCAGAGTCTCTGTGCAGAGCAATGGGAAGGGAAGGTTACCCACACCAGGTCGGGCCCTCTGACCCACAGGATGTGCCCCAGACACAGGGAAGGTGCCGGGAGGCAGGTGCTGACCCAGCGCAAGAATTCCACACCTGGCCTCCTTACAGCCCATGGGAGGCCCTCCGATCACCAGGTTCTGGCATTTCCCAAGCTGTGTTCACCGTCCTCTGAACTTTCACTGAGCACCCACTACAAGCCAGCACCGCTCCTGGGGCTGGGGTAGGAGCGGCGGGCGCACCTTCTGACTCCCCGGCAAGACGCACTCTCCCCCACACCGCCTCCACCGCCTACAGAGCCACTGCTGCTGGGGATTCTGCTCCCGAGACACTGTTTCTTTCGAGCACCGAGCACCGATGCTGCCCCACAGGACCACCTAACCCTCCAGACATGTGTGGTCGGCCACCTTCCCCCCTCAGCCTTCTTCAGGTCGAAAGCCTCAACTCCTTTCAACCGCTCCCGCTTCCCCACCTGCCGACCAGCCCGAGGAGTCCCCACGGCTCTAAGGGCATCTGTACATCCCCTCTGACTGTGACAGACCAGGGGGCTCCGCTCCTGGCACAGCCTGACCACTGACAAGTCGACAGGGACGGGTGCTACCTCATCTACACAGTCCCATTCTAGAAAGGCCTTGCCCCCTCCCCTCACTCTCCTGGAAGACAGACCAACTCAGCCAACCAAGCCTTGCTCTTTCTTCAAGCAACGCCACAAGCTCGGGGCAAAGATGACAGCCCCAGATGGGTCCTATCCTGACCCTGCAGCAAGTACAGGGCTAGGCGGGACACTCCCCTCCCCATGAGCCCCAACTCAACACCCCACACTGGCCGCCCAGCAGACCGGCTTCGCGCCGAGACTACTGGAGCCGCCGCACCCACATCTTACCAATATCCAGGGTCCAGAGGTCCCCCAGCCTGCAGCCACTCATCCCTCCATAGATCACCAGCTTCGACTTCTTGTTGTCTTTCTCGGTGTAGACCACTGCAGTGTGGGACTCCCGGGGTGGGGGAAGGACGCCGTAAGTGATGGGAATGTCCCAGGCTACCACTCCAGAGCCTGGCCGCAGTTCCAGGATGTATAAGTCATTCAGGTACCTGGAGAAGGACAGTGAGTTGCGGCGGGGCCACCGGCTTCGATGGGTGAGCAGTGGACTCCTGGGGAGCCAGAGGGGGCTGAGGCTGCACGAACCCCAAGGTCTTCTGCCTTCGCCCCGAAGGAGGGGCTACCAGAAGCTCCAGAGGAGAGCGAGGAGAAGAGGAGAGCCGGCTGGGGCGCGCCAGTGTGCCCTGCACACGAAGCTGGGCCTGAGAGGAGGGCCTCCCGCGTGAAAGGGGGCACCATCTCAGGACTACCTCCGAACTTCAGAAAGGACAACACCCATCACGAAGGCTGCAGGCAGCAGATGCTGAGAAGCAAAGCGCCAGCTCTAAACTGGGTGTGAGGAGCAGGAACCAGCCCAAGGCAAGGTGGGTCTCTACCTCCTGGCCTGGCCCTCCTTCCACGAGGCCTCCTCGGGGTTAGAAACCTCAGTGCTGGAAAGCTCCTTAGAGGGCATCCAGTGCCACCCTCTTGTTTCACAAAGGAAAGGGACTTGGTACGGCAGGCTTGGCGGGTATGCGGGCGAGCACCCGCCTTCACGGGATTCCACGTGAACAGGACAAAGCCTCACCTCGGAATGTTGTTCTTGGGGTCCTCGCTATCGTTGGCCAGACCTCCAAACAGGTAACATTTGTTGCCCACAAGGGAGAAGCTGTGCCCGAGCCGAGGACACGGAGGGGGCCCGTTTTTGGGCGTCTTTGCTTTGAGTCTCTTCCACTCCCACCGGCTTGCCTGCAAAATCAAGACCCAGTGATTAAATCGGGGATGAGCCGGGCCATTGGCCGCACAGGGAAGGGCTGGTGCTGATGAGGGAGGGACCTGAAGGGAGTGAGAAGGTCCTGGGTGGCATGGGGCCTGCCCCCGCCCCTGCCCCAACAACCAGGGCCTACCTGGAGCTCGTAGAGGTCGTTGCTGTATTTGCCGTACTCCACCATCCCGCCAAATACCAGCAGGCGAGTCCCATCGCACACGAAGCCATAGGCTGCACATCCAGGAGGGATGTCCCCTCTCACGGCCGGGATGAACCACTGGTTGGTCGCTGGAGAACAAAAGTTAGCAGAAGTCAGAACTCCTCAGGAGCCCCTAGAACCAGAACCTCCACCCCTCTTCCTCCCCACACCCACCAGCCTTCAAAATACAGCCTAAGAAAGGAGGGGCTGAGGCACTGCCTCTCTTCCCCAGGATGTGGGACTTTCGCCTTTTAAAATCCAAGGGCCAGCCCTCTATCCAAGCCATCTTCCAAACCCCTTGGCTTCAGAGGCCACCTCAAAACAGCCTGTGATCACCCTGCTTTTCATCACGGTCGCCTTAGTAAGCAGGAAGCCACTGACCAAGAAAATTCGTCAGCTTCAGGCGATGTGGCCACCTTCCGCCACTCTATGGGTCATCGGAAAGAAACGTCTAACACCCAAAATACCGTCCAGGGGCCCATGGCCACACCTCTAAGTGGCCAAAAGAGCTACCAGTGCAGGCTGGGAGCAACAGCCTGCGGTACAGGCTGGGGAGGGCCATGGGGGTACGAATCAATCTCTACTGCTGTTTCCTGGGTGCCGGTCCAGAGCAGCCCTCCCCCGGGCCCACCCCTCCCCCTCCGCCTCCCCCCTCCAGAACACGGGCAGAGGTGGCGGCAGTCAGTGCCAACTAAGCTGCCCAAAGCCCATCGCCTCTAGCCGGGCTGGGGCTCCCAACCTGCCCATGCTCTGCCCGGCATCCTTGCCCCTCCTGGGCCACCGCCCCCACGTCTGCCATGCCAGGTCTTCCTGGAAAAGTCCGGGGGCAAACGTTGCCCTCTTGTGAGGGATGTCTTCTGTCCTGTTATTTGAAGGGCCATCCCCTAAAACATACACCACGCTCTCTCCGAAAACCCCAAACCGGCAGCCGACTGCAAATCTGATTCCACGCCCCTCGATCACTTTTGGTCAAACGTAGGCAAGCGAATTGGGACTGAGGGGCCGGTGGGCAGGGCACGGATCTGGGAGCGAACAGAGCCCCTGTGGGGGCGTGATAGGAGCCGGGACAGCACTGCGCACCCGGTCCCTGACCCCGTCCGGGCTGGGTAACCCGACTCTACCTGCAGCTGGGCAGAGAGGCCTGCCCCACCCCGCCACCAAAAACACACCACACCTCCCGAGGTAAAGGCGCCCGGCTCGCCGCTTCCCAAGTGTACACGTTAGTTTGCGGTGGGCTGTGGGTCCCGTCCTCAGTTCAGCAGCCAGCGGGCCTCCGGGTCCCCTGCCTGCTCCGCACACCCAGGCCCCAGACCCCCGCGCTCCGCCTCGTCCTACCGCACAGCGCAAAGACAAACCGAGAAGAGCAGCAGCTTTCCAGGCTGGAGCCATCAGCCCTGCCCGAACTGGGGGAGATGGCCTCCCGCGGTGCCCGGAAGGAGCTTCATCCAAGTTCCCGGGATAGAAGCCGACACAGACCTCTGAGCCTCCCTCCGTGAACAAAGGAACACAGAGCAGGACTGGAAGTAACTTACCCGAGGTCACAGGGCCAAACACACACACACACACAGATGAGAACCTTGTCACCGACTTAAAGTGACTGCTAGGTGCCCACCTGAGGGCCGGCAGGAGGCTACACGGGAAACGGCAGCTCTCTCGTCACATGCCACCACTGACTCAGCGGGCTGGGCTAGAGGGACCTGTGACGTCCTGACAGCTCATTCTACAGCACCCAAGAGGGGCTGACCTCATTCTAGAGCACTCCAGGCAGGGCAGGGGCCCTCTGCACCGCCATCAGGAGCAGTCTGTCAGGCGGCACAGTTTCTGGTCTGAAGCCAGAACCTGCCGCTCTTCACATCACCTACAGTCCCAGTTCTACCCTGAGATGGCAGCTGCCCCCAATCATGTCATCTCTCGCTCATCTAGCGGGGCAGGCGGCGCATGACCCGACCTCCGGGTCCCTCCTTCTCCCTAGGCTTGGGCTTGTCGCCACTCTCGGCTGCGAGGGACGCAGAGGAAGGGAGGCCTGTACCCAGGAGGCGGGAGGTGGCCGAGCCCCTCCCCCCGCAGCTGCCTTCCTGCTCTGCTGAGGCTCCAAGCGGGGGTGGGGGTGTTCTCAGAAGGGGTGACATGGGAACGGGGCCTTGAAGGCTGAACAGGACTTCCCGACAAGTGAAACCAGCCGGGCCGAGCAGGAAGTGACTGGGAGAGCAAGAAGGACCCGGAACGGAGGGGGAACGGGTTTGAGATAAGCTCAATTTAGTGACCAATTAGCTCCAGGGACAGAGGAACCAGGGAGGTGTCTCCAAGGTGGTGGCCCGCACCCCTTAACTGAAGGGCAAGACAGCCCAACAGTCTCGGTGACGGCCTGTATTCTGCCTGACTCCACTGCCAGCCAGCAGGGTGACCCTGGACCTGTCACTTCCCCTCTCAGACCCCAATTTCCTCATGTGCAAAAACAAGGAAGTTCCACTAGATGTTTTCCAAGGCTCTTTCCGGTGGTATCAGTCGCAGACATTCGAGAACCACTGAGGCAGACCAGCCTTGGGCCACTGGTTTGGCAACCAGCCACACCCTCCCCTCACCAGGGCGCACCCCACTGCGTCAGGGCCGGGTCCTCAGGGTAATCCGCTTTGCTGTTGAAGTAAAATTCCCCGAGGTCAAGGACAGTTGCTACCCTAAGATCTCCCAAAGGCCTGTGAAGTGTTCCACAGCCACCAAAGAGGAAGGACACACACTTTCTCACAAACACCCTTCAAGTGCACACCTGCCACCCCCACCCCACCCCCACCGCCCCGATCTCTGAGCTGACCAAGACAGCGAGGCAACCACGTGCCCCCCCGCCCCCGCCGCCGGAGCCCTTTGTCTTAGCAACGGGGAACTCTCTCCGAAGGGCGAGTCTCTCTGAGCACTCATCTTGCAGAAGGAAAAGCACTACAGAGTATGCTCTGACCTCATTTAAAACAAAACCAAGGGACTTCCCTGGTGGCACAGCGGTTAAGAATCCGCCTGCCAATGCAGGGGATATGGGTTCGAGCCCTCGTCCGGGAAGATCCCACATGCCACGGAGCAACTAAGCCCGTGTGCCACAACTACTGAGCCTGCGCTCTAGAGCCTGCGCGCCACAACTACTGAGCCCGAGTGCCACAACTACTGAAGCCCGCGCGCCTAGAGCCCGTGCTCCGCAACGAGAAGCCACTGCAATGAGAAGCCCACGCACCACAGCGAAGAGTAGCCCCCGTTCGCCGCAACTAGAGAAAGCCTGCACGCAGCAACAAAGACCCAACGCAGGCAAAAATAAATAAATAAATAAATAAATTTATAAACAAACCAAAACCAAGGTACGCAGGAGGCTGGCTGTCAAGACAGCAGCTAAGGATGCTGCGCATCTGTGCCACGGGAGAGAGGCAACAACACCAAGCCTGTCTTTCTGAGAACAGCAGGAGCTCGAGGCTCTGTCAAATAGCAAACACTCGGTGAGGACAGGGGAGCTGGGTCAGCTAACGGCTCTCCTGAGAAGTCACCGAGGGAGTTCATAGGGCAGTTTCCAAACTGCTACCCTGGAGGAATCCAGGGCTGCAGCCCTTCGGAAGGCTGGCTATCCTCTACTATACAACACACCCTTGCAGACGGAGAATGAATTAACGCCAAAGGGCTCAATTCATTTTAATAAACTAATGAATACGCAGAGGCCCCAGGAAGCAGTGGACTTTGGAGCTGATGGTAATTAGGCCCCTGCCCTACTTTCTAAAATTGTCCTTCCTTGCCAAGGAGCCTGCTCCAGGCCTTACGAGAATGAAGTTGGTCCAAGTAGTTTAGGAGCTTCTGCTCAGGGCAACGGCCTCTCTAAAAACAGCCCTGCCCCTCAGCCTTACCTTACCGGGCTAATCGCTGCCGCTGCAGCTGTCTGATCTGGCACAGAGCACCGCCAACCAGCCCAGCCTCACTAGAGGCAACAGGTGCTCAGACCCACAATGTGAAGGGTCACCGGCAACCCACCAGCCTCTTGAAAGTCAACTTTGTAGGGTCAACAACCTACAAGAGGCAGAGAAAACTAAACTCTGTGCCTTGGGGGAGGCGGCGGTGGGGAGCACCCAACCGAGAGCCCAGCTCCAACCCTCAGCACTCCAACCAACACCTTATCCCAGAGCAACCTCAAAGCTGGAAGGAGGTGCCCAGGCCCGAGGACACCGCACCGCCAGAACCCTCGGACAGGATGGCTCTGGGGCCAAAGGAGCTCGCCAGATGAGATGGCGAGGGGGAAAGAGCTGGAAGCCGGCCCCTGGCCGCGGCTCACCCGAATGCGACTGCGAGCTGCGGAGGGGAGCCTCCTCAAAGCACGCTGTCTGAGCCGGGAGGGGGTTTTCCGCAGCCCCGCCTCCACCTCTCAGGCTGGGCACTGGACCGGAAGGCACCCAGGCCCACCGCTCCCGGCGAAAACGCCCGCCGAGCCCCTCCCTGCGGGCCAGCGTCCATTCAACAGGCAGCTCGGGCGCAAGGAGGCGCCTGGTGTATCAACCGGGCCAAGTGGCCACCACGGGGGAGGGGGCCGCAGGAGGATGCGGCTAAGCCCTGGAGACTTAGCGGGGACACCAGGCAACAGGCCGAAGGCGAGCCGGCACAGCAGCAGCACCCGGAGGCAGAGGCGCACCGCAGCCTTCAGCTATGACCGCACCTTGCTTGCCCCTCCCAACCAACCAGGCCCGGGCTTTGGGGGAGGCATGAGAATGGGCAGGGGAACCTCCTCAGCCTGCTGCGGGATCACTGGAATTAATTCATCTCTTACATCCAAGGATCCCAGATCGAGGCAACAGGAAATCTGCAGAGAAACGCTGGAGAAGTCAACGCTGCAAGAGGGAAGCAGCAATGTCGTCTGACCTGTGGGTCCCCAGGAGACGGTTACGCAGCGCAGCACACAGCCCGCCCCCCTCCCCCCGGTCGGGATTACGCTGCTCAACTCTGCCCCTTTTCTCCAGACGGCGACCTAATCTGTAATCTAGAAGTTGTCATTTCTCCCGAAAGAGCACCAGAGACGAGGA
>NW_006784311.1:634121-670149 GCF_000442215.2 Lipotes vexillifer
AGGAGCGGACCAGGCGCAGGAGGAGGGAGGAAGGGGGTGGGACTCTGCGCCAAAGGGACGCATCCGCCCGCCTGGCGGGGGTAACGGTGTCTGTCTGAAGTCACCGCCGCGGGCGCCGCCCCCGCTCCCTCAGCAGCCAGGGTACAGGCTTCCTCTCCGATAAAGAAAAGCGCCTCTCAAACACATGGGAATCAGGGCTGTAAGAATGGGAAAGAGCAAAGGGACAGCAGAGGTGCCGGGCAGGGCAACCCGCCTCGGAGGAGAGAACTAGCACCTCGGCGCGGACGGAGAGGGGGAGCAGGAGGCGGGGGAGAGGCCCGCAGAGGAGGGGGGGAGAGGGCGGGAGACGGAGGAAGGGGACAGAGGGAGGGAAGAGGAGGGAGAGGGAGGAGATGAAAGGAGGAGGGAAAGATCCGAGAACCCAGCGGGCTTTGCACTCACCCGTGTTGTACACGTGCAGTTCGTCCACTATCCCCTCGTTGCCGCCGCCAAACACCACGATGAGCTCCTTGATGGCCACGGCGCGGTGGCCGTGGCGGGGCCGGGGCACTGGACCCGACCAACCCACCACTCGCTTCCAGCGGGGCTGCAGGAGCACTGCTGGCGAGTTGGCGGGTGACACGGCCGAAGCCATAGTTCCGGGAAAGGGCGCGGTGGAAAAAGTCACCAAGCGAGAAGGGAGGCCCCCAATTCCACTCACACACACCCCCTTTCGTCTAAGGCGTCTCTCACAGAGAAGCGGCTCCTCACACAGCGGTGAACGGCTCCATGGAGGCCGCCATCTTAACTATTCTCCTTCTCTTCTACTCTTCCCCTTCTTCTCGCTCACCACGTCTCCTTAAGAGCCTCCTGAAGCTGTCGAGCGCCCAGACCCGAGAAGCTGGAGGCCGCCGAGTCCCGCCGCCCTGACTACTTGCCTGGGAGCTCCCACTTAGAAGCTCGAGCGGGAGGCCCTGGGAGCCGCCATCTTGAGCCGCCTCTCTCTCCTCCCTTCCTCAATCGTAGCCCTCCCCCGCCGGAAATGGCGGAGCCCCGGCCCGGTTCCCACACCCTCCCCAAGTCTCCTGCACTGGCCGGCTTCCGGGGCGGGTGGAAATGAGCCACAAGCGCCGCGGTTGTCCCAGCCCCGCCGGAGCTCAGACCACAATTGTGGGAGCCGCCATCTTGAGACCGTCCCGCTTCCCCGCCCAGCGCTTAGTGCAGAGGCCGCTCCCTAAACAGCCTCGACACTTGTAAAGAATAGAGGCGCGCCGGAGGCCAGTGAAACGAGCTTGAGTTCTCGAGGGCTGCTCGGAGGCTCGCGCCGTACGGCTCGTGAGGTCTCGAGCGTCTCCCTTTAGTCCGCCTCTGCTGCTCAGGCTGCGCCTGCCGCCCTGGGAGTCGCCATCTTGAGATTAGCTCCCCCTTCCCCCCTATTCTCTTCCTCTTGGGTCAGTTCTTCCACTGCAAACCAAACGCAAGGCAGCGTCCGATCCTCGCTTCCCTCCTTATGACTCCTTCCCACAGGAGCCGCTTCAAAGAGGCAGAGTTAGGCCCCGAAGTGGCAACTGTACGGCAGGAGGAGCGGTAACGGCAGGGCGCTCATGCCTCCTCCCTGGGAGCCGCCATCTTGTGTGAAGAAGTAACAACTAAACATGGCGGCGGCGGCGGTCGGGCGAGGGGGCGGAGTCAGGCGACGTCACTGTTTCCCCCCACACCCCGCCCTCGCAGGCTTCTCCTCCCGGCCGAGGCTTCTTAAAAGAACCCCGCGCTGCCTCGCGGCGAGGGGCCGGTGCCGCTGCGCGCTTTGCTTGGGGTCAGGCCGCGCTCGGGTCAGGCACAGGCGTCCCCAGCCCTGGGGCCGCCGAAGCGCGCCTCCACGCCTCCGCCCTGGGAGCCGCCATCTTGCCACTTCCCCTCGCCCGGCCGTCCGCGGGCGTCAGTAGCGACTTTCAGCACAAAACAAAGATGGCGGCTGCGGCATCTGGGGAATGCCCGGATGAGAATGCCTCAGACGCCGTTGGCCCCGCCCCCTTGGGGACTGCCCCCTGGGTCGCTGAAGGGACGCACGCCAGAGGAATCGCTTTAACTAGCAGTGGGGACAGGGCACAGGTTGCTGAGGGTGGCTGACGGAGACATTAGAGTCAGGCCTCGGACCGGGGAGCGGACGTTTTCCTGCTCCGCACGCCCAGCTGCCTCCGGAAAGGTGGCCCGAAGCCCGCCTCCAGGGGAGCCGGAGGCGGGGTGGGAGCGAGCGGTAACGCGGCCTGGCGCGCCACGCCGGGGGCGGAGCCCTCCCAGGCTCCCAGGCCTGCTGTCCCGCCCCCACGCGGGGGCGCCGCCGCGACCAACGGCGCCCCGAGAAAAAGAGCGGGGCCGCCGCGCGCCGAGCCGCTCGCCGCCCCTCCTGCTGTCGGGCGGGCAGCCAGGCTGGCGGCGCCTGAGGCGAGCGGGCGGGCGCGGGAGCGGTCCGCATCGCCCCGCGTCACCTCGCGTCACCCCGCCCCGCCTGCTTCCCAGGGCCCCGCGCCCCGCCCCGCGCGCAGGCGCACGGCCGCCTTTCGGCTCCGCCCTTTTTCGAGATTTGAATTTCCCCCAGCGAAGCGAGAGGCAAAATACCCGGATGGTGATCGCTGGCCTTTTCGCGCCAATCCTGTAAGTTCTCTCACAGCAACCTTGAGAGGTGGGTACTGTCATCACCCCGATGTTCCAAATCTTGCAGGAGGCTGTCTGGTCGCTGCACTGTCATGCTCACTGCCAGACGCAGGGTGTAATGCGCTGCTGTCCGGGCTCTTGGAATGACAACAGATGATTTTTCCTGTTTCTCTCATCTTTATTTGATCTTTACATTCACCAACCTCCAGCCGAAATTTGGCCTTTGCCGCAATTACAAGTGTAGGCAGCAAAGCACAGAGCGTTAGCCTGGTGACTGTGTCACCAAAGGAAATGACAGATCATTTGAGATCATATAAATTTTCTTGTAGATATCCTGAAATTAAAGAAATTACAAGTTATTACAGAATAACTGCTTTGAAATTACTGTAGTTGGGCTTCCCTGGTGGTGCAGTGGTTGGGAATCTGCCTGCCAAGGCCGGGGACATGAGTTCGAGTCCTGGTCCGGGAAGATCCCACATGCCGCAGAGCAGCTAAGCCCGTGCACCACAGCTACTGAGCCTGTGCTCTAGAGCCCGTGAGCCACAACTACTGAGCCTGCATGCCACAACTACTGAAGCCAGCGTGCCTGGAGCCCGTGCTCCGCGGCGGGAGGGGCCACTGCGGTGGGAGGCCCGCGCACCACAGCTGGAGAGAGCCCGCTTGCAGCAATAGGACCCAACGCAGCCAAAAATAAATAACTAAAATAAGTAAATTTATTTTTAAAAAGAAATTACTGTAGTTATTCAACCTGCCCATAGATCCTGTAATTTAACCTATTAGTAAAGAAGCACGTATATTACTATATCATACATTTTCAAAAATACTTTAATAACTGTCTTTCGACATATTAAGTTTCTGTTGTAATTCTGTTTTAGTTTATGCATTTGAAAGCATTTGTTTGAGAAAAGGCCAAAGAGTCCTGTGACACAGCCAAAGGACAAGAGCCCTCATCTGTGTTTCTGTGCCACCAACTGCCCTAGGTGACCTTGTCCGTTCACGTCACCTCTCTGGCCCCAACTCCTTCCCCTGTAAAATAAGGAAGCCAAGCTGCTGGTTCCCAGGCGCCTTAGCCACATTCAGTGATTCTGTCCACAGAGTTCAAGAATCACTATGGTAGTTCCAGGCTCCTTGGGCATCCAAGTGGCCCAGATTGAGCTCTCTTGCTGCTGGTGTCCCATGGTACAGCCCTCAGACTGGCGTCCCCTTACCCGCAGAAAGGGAACAAGGTGGTCAGGGTAGTCACGGGCACAATAAGCAGTTGTCATAAATGATACAGGCCAAAGAAACCACCACTGTGACACGTGACAGTGGCTCCTGCTTCAATGCATACAGACTGCGGAAGCAGGAGAGTTTAAGGAACACGGCTTAACCCCTTAGCCAGGAGATTGTCACGTTTTGCAGGACTTCCCCCAGAGACCCCAGCACCAGACCAGGGCAGAGCCCTCGGACCTTCATGTGCCGGGGGAAGCTGGGAAGAACTTTGGGAGTCATATAACAAGTGTCACAGCACCTCAGGGGTACGGAGGAGCTAGGCCATAAGGTACCCAGCCTGGCCTTCCTGGTGGACTTGGGAAGTTCGTTTGATTACACGTCGCTTTCAGCTTGCGCAAGGGCTCAGTAGCCTCTGCCCAGCAGCCGGAGAGGAGTCACTTTCCACGCCCTTCCTGGGCCTCCTTGTCTATCAAGCTGACAGTGTTGGACTCCGGTCCCCAGCTCTCCCCCATGCTGGCTGGCAGACGAGAGGGTCAGGCTAGCGCTGGCCGCGTGGGGCCCAGGAGGCCTGGCTCTTCACACCAGGGAGTCGGGCCCCAGGTGGCGCCAGGGAAGGACCTGGAGATGCGAGGCCGGGCCTCAGCTGGTGTCCCAGCCAGACTCAGGAGTGGAATGGGGAAGTGCCGGTGCCAGAGCGGAAGCCACAGCCGAGTTGAGGGTGTAAGCAGGCCAGGCACAGGAGGGACCCGCAGGACTACATGAGCATGGCACTTTGGCGTCTGGCCAAGAGGTTGGGGCGTGATCGTGCGTGAGTGGAGAGCCGGCCACTGAAGGGTGCTAAGCAGGGGCGGCCCTTGAGGGAGATGCTGGGGGCTGCTGTGTGCAGACCACGTTAGCGGTGGCCAGCCTGGAAGTGGGAAGCCCGGGGCAGGGGCAGCCCCCCAGCCTAGAGGCTCCTTAACCGGAAGCCGCAGCGGGGAGGCGTGAGACAGCGCTGCGTGCTGAGGTGGCGGTCAGGACAAGGCCTGCAGTTCCCTCGTGGAAATGCCGGTCCCCTTAGCAACAGGCCCCCAAGGCAGGATGGGGGCCAGAAGGGTCACCAAGACACCCAGCGGGCCCCGTCCCGGGTCTTCCACGTGGGCCCCACGGCCAGTCTGAGAAGTGAAATGGCAAAGAGGATGAGGAAAAAGAGCAGGGGTGCTGGTTTGGGGCTTGAACCGAAACTGAGCAGGTCTTCGCTGAGCAGTGGAGGGCGAGCACAGAATCAGACCCTGCCCGGCCCTTTCAGGGCCTGAACTGCAGGAGGGCAGGTGGACATTGGGCCTCAGAAATAAACTGTGGTCTACATATCTAAGGACTCATTTAGTTCACACCACGACTCTGCAGGGAGGTACTGGTAGCATCCCCATTCTGCAGGTATGCAAACTGAGGCCCGGAAGGGTTAAGGCCCAAGATCACACGGTTCGTAGCTGGGGGCGCTGGGCTTTGAACATGGACAGACCCTCTCGTCCCCATGCTTGCCTGCCTGATTGCTGTCTTCGCTCTGAGTCACTTTCAGGGCATTGAACCTCTTCTCTTGTTGATATTAATACATCTCTTGGCTACCAGGCCAGCTTACACTGCAGCAGGCCCCAGAGCAGTTGACCGTCCATGAAAAGTCCACATTGTTTTGAAATTATCGGACTGCTTCTGTGACTGCAGGAAGTGGAAGGTTTTCTTGTGAGCCAAGGACAGAAGGTGATTTTGAAAGGCGGGGCACTTCAGGGGCAGGCAGGAGGGTGAACCAATGGGGGATGGCTCCCTGTGCCACCTGGATTCACACCTAAAAGCAGAAGGGAGTCCTCCCCCCGCCCTCCTCCTACCCACCCCCGCCATCCTTGCCTTAGATCCCAGAACTCGGACCACAGCTAATGGTTTCTCATTTAACTGGGTATTTGGTTCAAAGGGCTTTGGGACTGGCTTGGAAACTTCCACATTTGTAATGCCACTGAGGTGGAAAAGCCCATTCTGAGTTTTAACAGCAGACCTAGGAAAGATTTAAGTCTCTAAATGCAGTGGCTCGAAGGGAACTAGGGCAAGGGGCGGGATTTTTATAGCACACAGATGAAAGAACAACAGCATAGGTATCAGGAGAGAGGGGCACAAAACCTCTAGGTGAAAGAGGGTTCTAGAGCCTTCTAGAGGCCATGCATAAGAAGGTGAATGGACTGTGGGTATTCCTGCACTTTTATTTCTGTGGGTTTTTTTTTTTTTTTTTGATGAAAACTGTTGGTGGATCCTGAGGCTGAGAATCGGGAAGATGGAGGCTCTTTTTCGGATGGTTTTATTTCTACCCACACTCTTTAACTACACTGTTTTTGTAACCACAAAGGAAGAAGGCAGAACGATCCTCCACTGGTGCCAACCAATCGGCAGAACCCTCGCCTTCCTCTGGGCCACCACCTCCACGCGGGGCAAGGCCGCAGCATCTGCGTCGGAAATCACGGGGAATTCTTCCTGCTGGCTCAGCTGGGAGGCCGAGGAGTGTTTTGCAAAAAAAAAAAAACAAAAAAAAAAAAACTGTTTATCTGAATTCTGAAATAACAGTGGAGACGTCTGCTCTCTTAAGCTCTCCGACCCCGGTCACACATAGGGTTCCAGATGAAGCCCGAGTCGTGGCAGGCCCTCTTGCACGTGGCCCTGGTCAGCTGCCTCTGCGCGGCCACCGTCCACGCCGGTGTTTTCGCAGGTGTCTCTGTCCCAGTGGGCCATGAGCAGTACGCCGAAGCGCCGGTCGCCAGCCTCCCTGCCTTCCTGGCCATGCCCTTCAACTCGCTCGTTAACGTGGCCTACGTGCTCCTGGGGATGTACTGGCTGCAGAGCAAAGCCAGCGCCCCGGGAGGCCCCACAGAAGCACGGAAGGCTTGCTACATGAAGGACGTCTTTGCGGGCATGGCCCTGGTCTACGGCCCGGTTCAGTGGCTGCGCATCACGATGCAGACGTGCCCCACCGCCGTGCTGGACCAGTGGCTCACCTTGCCCATCTTTGCATGGCCGGTGGCCTGGTGCCTCTTCCTGGACAGGGGCTGGAAGCCCTGGCTGTTCCTGGCTGTCGAGGGCCTCTCCCTGTGCAGTTACAGCCTGGTCCTGCTGCACCCCTGTGGGTTTGAGGTGGCGCTGGGCGTACACATCACAGCAGCTGTGGGGCAGGCCCTGCGCACTCAGGGCCGCCACGGCAGCGCTTCAACGGGGAAGTTCTTGGCTCTGGGCGTGCTCTGCTGCCTGGGGTTTGTGCTCCTCAAGCTGTGTGACCACGAGCTCTCGCAGTGGCGTCTCTTCCAGCGGCTCACGGGCCACTTCTGGTCCAAAGTCTGCGATGTGCTCCAGTTCCACTTTGCCTTCTTGTTCATGACCAACGTAAACACCTGCCGAAGATGCCCTCCTGCGGAGAAGATGCGTTAAAGTGTGGAAGGAAGGTGCTTCCGGCCGCTGACCCACCCTAACATCAAAATGTGCCCTCCGCTGGCATCCTGTCATCAGTGTTCAGAGTCCTGGGTGCAACAAGATAGGATGATGACAGAAGACTGCCCCCTCCTTCAAACTTATGGGCTTCAATACTCTGAGTATGAATATTCAACATTATGAAATGTTATGCTGCCTGCAACTTACTTTCAAAGGGTTAAGGCAAATATCTAAGGGCCTGGATGTGGGGTTCCATTTTACTATTCTTGTAATTTTTCTGTAGTTTGAAATTTTTCAAAATAAAATGTTGGGGGGAAATGACCCCAAGAAATCCATCAGACTCACGGTTGGACAAAGAATGGTTGTCTGCTTTGGGATGCGGGCTACAAGCATGGGCTGGCGACAGTGGGGCAGGGTAGCCTCTGGCTGGCGTGCCAGGCCAGGTGCTGGGGTTACAAATGAGCGTCTCCAGAGGTACCTGGCCTCAGGGAGACTGAGTCATAGTAAACACACGCGCCTAGCAGACTGCTGGGGAAATCCGAAGTCCAGAGCACTAACTCACTGTGACATCTGCGACTGCCAAGCTGACAGCAGGTCACATGGAAGTCACATCACCTCAGATCCTCTGTGGAGCAACACCCACAAATGTCAAAAGTTGAATCCCCAACAGAATGTTGCTTGCCGGGTCTTCTCTCAGAGCCAGGGTATAGCTTAGATGTCCTCAGCAGCTAGGGTTACTGAAGTGTCAAGTGTCTGTCACCCACGGAGAAACCCAGGTCCTTAGGAACCATGATCCCCTGATGGCATCCCAGCGTAGGGCCATGGAGTTGGCATCTTTCAACCCCAAAGCGTGCTTCTCATGCAGACGATGATGTTTGAACAAGAGAGCTCCCCCCTGGGTGGGGGTACACTGAGGCCCAAGAGATGCTGAGGATTCTGCCTTTGGGTTGCCCGCTTGTTAACGTGTTCCTTAGACACCTGTTTCATTCCCCGTCACGGGAAAGGCGCGTCTGGTCTTTGAAGACAAAGGCAAGGGCAGAAGGGAGAGGATGTCCTGTCCCTGCCGAATGGCGTCTCAGGACGGGCAGCCCACAGGCATCTGTTCAGTGTCCCCTGAGGCCCCTCTCCCTGGAGCCTCGAGGGTTGGCATGTGGATCGTTGCCATGACTACCAAGGTGCTTTTGAAACCGGGTACCTGGGCAGGATGTTCTGTTCTGGGCACATCTCCAGTGGGTGGCGGGTCTCAACCAGGCTGTTACCTGAAGAATCCTGTCAGTGATCATTGCCTCTGCCCCTCCCCTGAGGACTGGGGCCCGCGGCGGGGCCCGCCGGCTTTGAAGAGCACGGCCAGCATTTGCTTCGGCAAGCAGCTTTGCTCCACTGCAGTTGTCTCGAAGGCTTCGTGTGTCCTAGAAGAGGAAGAAGCCTATGGGCATCTCCTCGAGGAGGCCAGAGGGAGGGAGGGGAAAGACATGATTTCTCGGGTGGCTCAGTTAGAGACGGAGGTGGCAGTGTGGAGGAATGGGGGAGGACCAGGCTCTGATGTGGGGTGGGCTCTGATTCCCCCCCTGCTTGGCTACCTCTCTCTTAGTTGCTGTTTCCTTCCTTGACAGAGTGGATCCCCTGAGAATTGGGGCTTTGCATAGCCTCGTTCATTCCATACCTTTGAGCCGCAAGCACCCATAACTTATTTTGTTGTTTTTATTTTATTTTATTTTATTTTTACCAATACCTATTTAATAAATAACCCTGGGAACCTTCTGGGTTTCATTCCACTCGTGTGTCAGGCTGGGTCCCCACAGGAAACAGGTGTCACGCTGAGATCAGGGTGATTCAGGACTGTTTCATGAAGAACTACGAACACCACTGTGCCAGGGGGAGGGAGGGAAGGTGGGGAACCGCAGGGGGTCTTTTCCACTCTGGGGCCTGGGGAGACCCTGGGCGGGGTGGACTCCACACAAAGGAGAGACTCGTGTGGAAGGGACACCTCGGATGGGGCAGAAACCTCCGGAAGCCCAAGGTGGTCAGATGAAATGCAGGACATCAAATAATGTTTTAGTACCAGTGCGTCCCCAGTGTCTCATGAGATGTGCTTATACTAAAAAAATGTTCATTGTTTATCTGAAATTCAGGTTTCACTGTGTGTTCTGTCGTTTTTTGCTGATTTTTGCTGATTTGCTAAATCAGACGACCCTATATTGAACCCATCCAACCAAAGCCAGAGGCCTGGAACCTTCTCTCTCTGCCCCCTGTTTTTGATCAGCATTTCTCAAAGTGTGGCCAGCCTTAGCCACGCAGCTTCCTGTGTCCCCTGCAGCCCTGGTGAGTCCTGGCTGCCGGGGCCGGGGCCTCAGCCAGCCTCAGCCCTGCCCCAGGCCGCGAGGGTGCCCGCGATGTCCGAGATGCCGGAGGACGGAGGCTGGCGGCCGGGCCCCCTCTGGGCTCTGCTCTTTCCTCTGCAACTTGCCCCCCAGAAAGCAGAGAAGCCAATGGTTACCAGACGGGCCCTCCCCCTGCGTCTGGCCTAACGGCTTAGAGGCTCCGAAGCTGGGAGGGATCTCAGAAACCATCTGCGCAGCGCCCTCATTTCACAGAAACTGAAACTATACACGTGCAACTTTGCTGAAGCTTTCAACACTGAGCATCCGAAAGAAAGGCCGGCGGCCTCCAGGCCCTTCTGCTGTGATGCCCCACCTCTCCCGGGAAGCAGTGACAGGGGCGGCACCACCTGGCCTCTTCCTCACTTCCCCACACGTGGCCTGGGGATCTGCTCCCGGTGAAAGTGGTGGCATTGGTTTTGCTCTGATCGTGCAGGTATACAGGCTCACGGTGGGGACGACGAGCCACCTGAGAGCGCCATCAGGGTTGCGGTGGCCCCAGCATGGGGCACAACCCCCTGCACCTGTCTTTCCCACTCACGGTGCTGGGCCCAGATGCCGCCCCCGGCCCCGCGCTGCTGCAGTGGCGTCTATGCCGGCCGCCCTCACCCCAACCTCCTGTGCCTGCCCCTTCGCCCTGGAGCTCGCCTTCCTCTGGGTCAGGATCAGGGGCACCCGGGTTGCCTTTCCCACTGACATTATGGTTCAGTTTCTAACGGCGATGAGAGAGGCTGGGCAAGGCGTCAGGGGGCTTCTCCATTTTGTGCCAATCTGACTGGGGGCAAAGCAAGACCTCGTTGTGAATTTAACTCGTGCCCCTCCACACGCACGCACGCACGCACAGTTGTGCACAACGGTTGGAAGTTCGGATTTATGCTTCTGTAGGTTGTTGGTTTATATCCTCCCCTCATTATTGGACTTTTTCTTCCAAAAGTTTGCAGGAGCTTGTTTTACACTATAAACATTAACCATTCATCTGTCATACAGATGATACGTACGTTTTGTTAATCTCATTTGTCTTTTGCCTTTGTGGGCATCTTAAAGGAACGTGGCTGAAGGTTTCCCCAGTCATGGATGTCTAAATGTCTGTCTTTTTCTTTGTAGCTTTTGGGTTTCTTGTCTATACATCAGGTAGTTTTGTCAAATCTTAACATCCCCTATAGCTGTTTCAAGTAGTTTTCATTATAAAAAGTTAATTATAAAATTATTGAGACTAATACTCATAAAATAGTTGAAAGTTACATTCAGAAACAAAACAGTGCAGCTGTCATCACCGTTAACAGGACAGTTCACCAAACTGTTCTTGACTGGAGCCCTTCACAATCATGTTCCCTGGCGGAGAGGAAATGCCCAAACCCCGTGGAGCATGTGTCATCGCAGCCTGGGGGACAAAGGAGATTTTGTGTCTCGGCACTTAAAATCGGGCACGTCCCACAGGTAAACATTTCCCTCTCACCTCCGAAAGCCTCCATGAGTAGAAATCTTTGGGTAAACATAAACTAGGCAATTTCTGTTCCCGAGCGAGCCCCCAAATAGCTATGAAATTCGAGAGCGCCTCTTCCCCTTCTAAGTGGGTCTTGGTTTCCCGGTGTTTTCAGCTGCCAGGTGCCCCTGGAGCCCTGGCTGCCTCTCTGCTAAGCGCTGAATTCTGGGGCCTGGCGCCCGCAGCCCAGTAAAGCTCCCCAAGCCTGCTTGCTGTTTGCAGCCCGCGCCCTGCTAGCGCAGCAGGCCCTTCTAACCGTTTTCATGTGTTTCTAGTCTTTTCTTCCGTTTCCTGCCTTTCACTTGGATCTTCAGAACCGCTGACTTGTGGTTTTACTTCTGCCTCTCCTTTCTCATACAGCCTAACAGATCACACAGGGGCCTGACCCTACTCTCCCGCCCCAGAGGCAACCACCGTCTGGAGTTGGGTGGAGTCCACTCCCCAACACGTTCCGAGACCCTTCCTACGGGGGAGCGGGGGGAGATGACCAGCAGTGTGCACTGCCGTCTCGCACGTGCTGTAACCTTCCCTAGGTGCACCACGTGGCCCTGATCCGTCTCCCAGCGGCTTCGGGACTGGATCTGTGGGTGTTTTTCCCCAGGTCTCCTGGCTGCCCATCAGGGTACTTCCTCCTTTGGTGCAGCTGTCTGGGCCTCTCTGCCTACGTGTGAGCACGTCGCTAGGGGATCTGCCTGTGCACAGCACATCTGCACTTCAGCTGAACTAGAAATTGCCAAACCCCTCGCCACGGTGGTTGCTGAAATGACTGCCCATCAGAGTTCCCGTTGCTCCGTGGCCTCACCAGCACATAGTACTGGGAGAGGAGTTACTGTCTGCTGCTCTGATGGCAGTGAACTAGAATTTCATTTCCTTATGGTTTGCCTTTCCCAGCTTAAAATTGAGGTTGCCTGGAAAAATCAAACATAGGATCCAGCAATTCCACTTCTGGGTATCTCCCCAACAGAAGAGAAAGCAGAAAAACAGAAATATAGATCAATGGAACAGGATAGAAAGCCCAGAGGTAAACCCACGCACCTATGCTCAACGAATCTATGACAGAGGAGGCAAGGGTACACAATGGAGAAAAGGCAGTCTCTTCAATAAGTGGTGCTGGGAAAACTGGACAGCTACATGTAAAAGAATGAAATTAGAACACTCTGTAACACCATACACAAAAATAAACTCAAAGTGGATTAAAGACCTAAATGTAAGACCGGACACTATAAAACTCTTAGAGGAAAACATAGCAAAAATGCTCTTTGACATAAGTCACAGCAAGATCTTTTTTGATCCACCTCCTAGAGTAATGGAAATAAAAACAAAAATAAACAAATGGGACCTAATGAAATTTAAAAGCTTTTGCAAAGCAAAGGAAACTACAGACAAGATGAAAAGACAACCCTCAGAATGGGAAAAAATATTTGCAAACGAATCAACAGACAAAGGATTAATTTCCCAAATATATAAACAGCTCATGCAGCTCCATATTAAAAAAACAAACAACCGAATCCAAAAATGGGCAGAAGACGTAAATAGACATTTCTCCAAAGAAGACATACAGATGGCCAAGAGGCACATGAAAAGCTGCTCAAGATCACTAATCATTAGAGAAATGCAAATCAAAACTACCATGAGGTATTACCTCACACCAGTTAGAATGGGCATCATCAGAAAATCTACAAACAACCAATGCTGGAGAGGGTGTGGAGAAAAGGGAACCCTCTTGCACTGTTGGTGGGAATGTAAATTGATACAGCCACTATGGAGAACAGTATGGAGTTTCCTCAAAAAACTAGAAATAGAATTACCATATGACCCAGCAATCCCACTACTGGGCATATATCCGGAGAAAACCATAATTCAAAAAGAGTCATGCACCCCAATGTTCACTGCAGCACTATTTACAATAGCCCGGAGATGGAAACAACCTAAATGCCCATCGACAGACAAATGGATCAAGAAGATGTGGTACATATATACAATGGAATATTACTGAGCCATAGAAAGGAACGAAATTGGGTCATTTGTAGAGACGTGGATGGATCTAGAGACTGTCATACAGAGTGAAGGAAGTCAGAAAGAGAGAAACAAATATCGTGTATTAATGCACATATGTGGAACCTAGATAAATGGTACAGATGAACCGGTTTGCAGGGCAGAAATAGAGACACAGATGTAGAGCACAACCATATGGGCACCAAGGTGAGAAAATGGTGGGGGCGGGGGGTGGTGGTGTGATGAATCGGGAGATTGGGATTGACAAATGTACACTAGTATGTGTACATACTAGTAGCTCATAAGAACCTGCTGTATAAAAAAATCCATAAAATAAAATTCAAAAATTCAAAAAAAAAAGAAAAAGGAAGGGAAAGCAGGGTCTTGAAGAGATGCTTGTACACCTGTGTTCACAGCAGCATTATTCACAATAACTAAAACATGAAAGCAACCCAAGTGTCCATCAATGGATGAATGGACAAACAAGATGTGGTCCATCCAATCAGTGGAACGTTATTCAGCCTTAAAAAGGAAGGTCGTTCTGACACCTGCTACAACATGGCTGGACCTACAAGGCATCATGGTCAGGGAAATCAGCCAGACACAAAGGACGGATACTGTATGACTCCACCTGTATGGGCTGCTTAGAGCTGTCAGATTCCTAGAGACAGAAAGTAGGATGGGGGGGCACGGGCTGGGGGGGACGGGCTGGGGGAGGGGGAGGGGGGGTTAGTGTCTAATGGGGACAGAGTTTCCCTTGGGGAAGATGAACAGTTCTAGAGATGGATGGTGGGGATGGCTGCACACCAACCTGAACGTACTTAATGCCGCCCAGCTGGGCGCTGAAAAATGGTTAACGTGGTAAACTTGATGTTATCTGTATTTAACTACACTTTAAAAATCGACATTGATCTCTGTAGTTCACTAGCTGAGACACCTTGAATACGTTTTGTCAGCCCTCTGTGCCTCAGTTTCCCCTCTCATACGGCATGGCTGGTTGTGAGTACTGGTCGAGGTGACCCATAAAAGCAGCTCAGGACAAAGTGTCTGCTCAGAACCAGCTGTGGGTCCTGGCCGCTCTCCCCAGCCCGGAGCTGCATCTCTTGGGCTGCACTGTAGATGAGGAAACACGAATCATACTGGGAGTAGCTAATGGTTACTGAGGGCTTACTGTCGAGGAAAGTAAGTTTAGAGAAGTTGAATAACCTTCAAGTTTGTGGAGGTAGGAAGTGGCCAACGTGGGGTTGGCCCTGGGGCTTCAGAATTCCCTCCCTGCTCTCGGCTGCTACGTTGTTATTTGTAATTAGAGTCCTTGCCACCATGGCTTGGGAGCCAAATTTCATTTTGAAAATACGTTTAAAAATTGAGGGACTTCCCTGGTGGTCCAGTGGCTAAGACTCTGCGCTCCCAATGCAGGGGGCCCGGGTTCGATCCCTGGTCGGGGAACTAGATCCCACATGCACGCTGCAACTAAACGATCTCGCATGCCGCAGCTAAGACTCGGTGCAGGCTAAATAAGTAAATAAATAAATAATTGAGATAGGAATCACATGCCATACAATTCACGTTTCTAAAGTGTACGTTCGGGCTTCCCTGGTGGCGCAGTGGTTGGGAGTCCGCCTGCCAATGCAGGGGACACGGGTCCGTGCCCCGGTCCGGGAAGATCCCACATGCCGCGGAGCGGCTGGGCCCGTGAGCCATGGCTGCTGAGCCTGCACGTCCGGAGCCTGTGCTCCGCAGCGGGAGAAGCCACAACAGTGAGAGGCCCGCGTACCACAAAAAATAAATAAATAAATAAAAACAATAAAGTGTACGTTCCAGTGTTTTTTAGTATATTCTGTGCAACCATCACCATGAATTCCAGAACACTGTTATCACCCCAGAAGAAACCCCAGGCCTGTTAGCAGTCTTCCCATACTGCCACCCAGTCCCTGGCAGCCACTCATCTACTTTCTGCCGCTCTGGATGTGCCTCTTCTGGGCCTTTCGTATAAATAGACTGAATACACCATGTGGCCTTTTGTGTCTGGCTGCTTTCACCCAGCATCATGTTTCCGAGGTTCATCCATGTTGCAGCATCTATCAGTACTGCGTTCCCTTTGACGGCTGTGTAGTCCTCCACGGTGTGGTAAGACCACCTTTTGCTTATCCAGTCATCAGTTGGACATTCGGGTTGTTTCTACCTTTGGCTCTTATGAGTAATGCTGCTCTGCACATTTGTGCCTAAGTTTCCGTGCGGACAGGGTGTTTTCCTTTCTCTTGGGTCAGTAGCTGGGAGTGGCCATGCTGGGAGGGGGGCTGATTCCATGCAGAATTGTTCAAGGAGCGGCCGCACGGTTCCCACCGCAGCACACAAAGCTTGTTACTGATTTTGATTATAAGCATCCTCGTGGGCATGACGTGGGATCTCATTATGCTTTGAAAATATATTCTTAATTTTCAAAACCCTCTCATCGGCACTGCACTGGCACACGCACCTGGCTGTGTCACGGGGCCACTCAGCTTCCCCAGAGAGCGCCCCACCCTTGCTGGGCAGCCATTCGGAAACGTTTTCCATTTGAAACTATTTGTCCTTGCCATTCAGATGGGCTTTCTTTCCAGACTGTTCTTTATATTGTACAACCCAAACAGGTGGTGGAGCTGAGCCTGTGACACCCACAACGAGCTGAGCCAGCCCCACTAGCGGGGCTTCTGGGGTGGCTGACACAACAAACAACAGATGTCACCTCTGAGAGGACTTCAGATCGGGGAACTGTCAGAGATTACAGAGATTGTCACGCTGCATCAAAACCACAACCTCCAGGCATATGCTGTTTACTAGACACTCACCTAAAGCATATGTCTGCGGAAAGATCACACGTGAAAGGAGAAAAAAGATATACTCGGCACCTCCTAACCAAGAGGGAGCTGGCGTGGTTATATTAATATCAGACAAAACAAGAACATTTTAGGAATAATGTTAAAATAGGTTTAAAATATATAAAGCAAAAACTGACAGAACTCCAGGGAGAAATAGACAAATCTAGCACCGTAGAGGGAGGTTTCCATGGGCTTTCCTAGAAGGTATTTAGGTCAAGCAGACAACAGTTCCGTGAAGATTCAGAAAATGTGAAGGAGCGAGTGACTAAGGGCACCCTGACTGCCCCCATGGCCGCAAGTGGTGTCTGAAGACGATGGCAAGTTGGAAGCTTGGTTGTCAGACCACTGTATCTGAAGACAGTGTGATTAGGTTAGAAGTCGGTGCACGCATGTGCACACACACAGACAGACACACAATTGCCACACATTGCGAAGGTTAAAAAAAATCGTAAGGAGAATTTTAAAATACTTAGAACTACAGTAATAAAAAGAACGAAATAATAAAAGTGGTGGGTGATACTGAAAATGTTACTTAAAGTAAAATTTACAGCTTTAGGGGCTCACGTATCCGCATTATTTTTATTGACCCAAAACACATTAAGTGTAATCACTTGGACTTTCCATACACACAGCGGAGGCGCCATCAATCCAAGCCCCGAACTAAACGTTACTGTGACCTCTATCACCCCGATCGGTTTTGCACGTTCTAGTTCATACAGATGGAAGCTTACAGCATGTGACATTCATACACATATCAGCACATTGATTCCTTTTTATTACTGAGTAGTAGTAGGCGATATGGATATCCGACAGCTCTATTGATCTGTTAGTCTGTTGATGGGCATTTAACTGGGGGCTCCTATAAAGAAAGCTGCTGTGGACACGCAGGTACAATCTTTGTATGGACGTGCTCATTCCTTTCTTTTTGGCACACACCTACAGCGGAATGGCTTCCTGGGGGTAGGTGAAGCTCAAGTCATAAGAAACCGGCCAGCGGTCATCTGAAGTGGCTGGCCCACTTTGCACCGCGGCTGGCTCCACTCCCTTGACGACACTTGGCATGACCAGTCTTTTTAGTGTTAGTCATCCTGGTGTGTGTGCACAGCCCTGTCACTGCGGTTTTCTCTTGCGTTTCCCCGCGACTGACGAGGCTGTGCAGGAGGCGGGGGCGGGGCTGTTGGAGGAGGGGGGAGGGGGGGGGGGGGGGGCCCCCCGGGGAGCCTCTGGAGCGAGCGCCGCTCTGCCGACACCCCGAGGCCAGCTGCCTTCTTGTTCAGAGCTGTGGCCTCGCGTCGCCCAGATTCTCTGCGGCTTGGCAGCTGGGAGGCGGGGAAACCTACGTCGCCGACCTTGACCCCAGAAAGTAAAGACAAGCTTCCAAGTGTGTTTGATGAAACCGAAGGAACCTTCTCCCAGAAGCACAAGAGCAGCACACAGGCAGACTCCCTGTGGCTCCCTGTCCGGGCTCCATTCCGAAGGTCCAGGCCGGTGTCTGGTGCTCAGTGGGCGCTTCTGGCCCGAGTAACTGTATGATCTGGTTTCCAGACTTGACAAAGATAACACACACACACACACACACACACAGCACAAAGGAAACTGCAGATCCTTTTCACTGAAATGTTGATGCACATTTCAAAAATTAAAAATTAGCTCAGACAATCCAAAAGCAGATTAAGAAATGAATATACCATAACCAAGTGGAGTTCATTCCAAGAGTGCAGAGATGATTCAATTAGGAATGATGTTACTATAATTAGTAATATTAATACGTCCAAGGAGGAAAACAGGACATCAATAGTTGTCAAAAGGTATTTGAAGCAATCCCACTTGTGGGTATCCACCCAAAAGAATTGAAAGCAGGCATTGGGACAGATATTTGTACACCATTGTTCACAGCAGCATTACAATAGCCAAAAGGTGGAGGCAACCCAACTGTCCATCAACTGATGAATGGACAAAGCATGGTAGAGACACACAGTGGAATGTCATTCAGCCTTAAAAAGGAAGGAAATTCTGATGCACGTTTCAACATGGACAAACCTTGAAAACATCGTGCTGAGTGAAATAAACCAAGACACAACTGGACAGAGTGTATGATTCCATTCTATCAGGTGCCTAGAGTAGCCCAGCTCGTAGAGACAGAAAGTAGGATGGTGGGTGCCAGGGCCTGAGGGATGGGAGGGGGAATTACTGTTTAACGGGGACAAGAGTTTCAGTTAGGGAGATGAAAAGAGTTCTGCGGATGGATGGTGGTGATGGCTGCACACCAGTGTGAAGCATCTGAACTTAAGTGCCACTGAACTCACAGTTAAAAGTGGTCAAAATGGTAAATTTTATACATATTTTTACCACAATAAAAAATGAAGGGAGGGCTTCCCTGGCGGCGCAGTGGTTGGGAGTCCGCCTGCCGATGCAGGGGACACGGGTTCGTGCCCCGGTCCGGGAGGATCCCACGTGCCACGGAGCGGCTGGGCCCGTGAGCCATGGCCGCTGAGCCTGAGCGTCCGGAGCCTGTGCTCCGCAACGGGACAGGCGGCGGCGGTGAGGGGCCCGCATACCGCAAGAAAGAAAAAAAAAAAAAAAGGGAAAAAGGTATTTGGTAAAATTCAATTCGCTTAATAAGAGAGGAAGTGGAATAGATGACATTCCAGTTCACTACGGCTGCACAACAAACTACCCCAAAACGGTGGCTTAAGGGACTTCCCTGGCGGTCCAGTGGTTAAGACTCCGTGCTTCCAATGCAGGGGGCGCGGGTTCGATCCCTGGTTGGGGAACTAGGAACCCACATGCCGCACGGTGCGGCCCAAAAATAAAAAAGCAAAACAAAACAAAAAAACGGTGGCTTGAAACAATGCCAAGTGTCCGTTTTGCTGGTGGATCTGCAGCGTGGGCAGGGCTCATCTCTGCTCTATGTGGTGTCGGCCGGGGCCAGCCCACCAAGAGCAAGTGGGTGCTGGATGGCAGCTGGGCGCTCAGCTGGGGTGACAGAGGGCACTGATTCCTTTGCACACGTGACCTCCGGGTCACCTTCCTCACCGCTCGACACCTGGTTCCAAGGGTGGTGAGCCTCTCGAGAGACGGACCCAGCCTTGGATGTCACTAGTCCCTTCTGCCAGACTCCATGGTCAAGGGGACTCTACTTTTTGATGGGGGAGTGGAAGCGTTCTGGAAGAACAAGTGGGATGGGAAGCATTACTCCACCCAATTTTGCACAGTGAAATCCGTAAACAGACGCTAGTAGCTTCAGAAGCTGAGGTCTATGTCTCTCAAGCCAAAAGGCCACGCTATGCTTCACGGTGAAAGACGACATCCCACGATCGATCAGCATTATTATTTCACATTGGAAAAGATCCAAGGAATATGTGTTGGAAACGACAAAGTTCTCATTATTTGTAAATAGGGTGATTGTACAACTGAAAGGTCCAAGATAATCAACTGAAAAAAGAATTCTAAAACATAAGGAAATGCGGTCAGTTGGCTGGTTAGAAAATTAACACCGCACCAAAAAAGGGGCGGGTTTCTACGAAAAAAGAAGTTAGGAAACGTTGCGGGGTATCCCGTTCCACCCCCGTTTCCTAAAGCCACACCAAGAACGAGAAAACTTGACAGTCTCGAGTCTCCTTTGCTGGGGGTCACTGTTCCTTTCGGCAACTGGGCCTCGCATCACTCAGGGAGGTGTGTCTCTGGTCCGGGCTGCTGAGATGGCACGTGAGGCAGGCCTCGCCAGCCCGGATCCTGGCGTTCTGTGCTGGGTCTGATCTGAGACCGGGCATGGTTTTCTCTTTGGGCTTGTCTGGTTTTAGGATCGGGCTTCATGCCTTTAACCAGCCTTCGCAGGTAGTCTCAACTCCTTGGAAGCATATGCATGAAAATGGTTTTATTTTTACCAGCAATTGCCCCCTCCATTGGGTTGTAGTAAATCCCCCTTAAGAAATGGGAGGCCGAGTCCGTCACTTTTCATCGTAGTCAGTCTCATTCTGGGTCTTAAATCCAATGGTGTTCATTTCCAAACATCCCCCTTGTACCTGATTCAAATCTCTCCCCTGCCCAGGAGTCCGTCCGCCTCGGGCTCGCCTTGACCCTCGCCTCTCGACCCTGCCTACCCCACGGCTCTTGCTGCTGGGGGGTCCCTCAGTAGGACATCCTTGTGGGTAGAAGTCAGCGAGACAGCCCACTTGAAACGCACCGTCTCCTCACTATGCCAGATGGTGGCAGGGCCGGGCCGCCCTGGCTCACCCAGGTCCCCCAGCACCAGGAGCTCCGCCACTTCCAGATGAGATGGGGATGACTCGAGCACCTCTGGTCTCCAGGGTTGGTTCTCTGGGGCCACCCCTCCCTGGGCTTTGCCGAGGGCAAGCCGCCCATGTGCTCCCCTCCAATGCTACAGCGCCGCCACCGGTGGCCCTCGTTGCCTGGTTGTGGGAGGGCCGGTTGTGCTGGAAGGTGCCTCTCAGCCAGCCCCAGGGAGAGGTGGCTTCCCCCACCACCAGGGCAGCTTCTGACCTGCTCAGGTGAGAACTGAAACCACAACGATCGCCCAGCCCTTAGCTCCCGGTGCCTGTACTATGCCCGGAAATTCTTGTCTAGGACCCGGAAGTTGCAAATAACTCTATTGTTGATTTCAGGAGCTTCCTCAAAATCCATTTGTCCAAACATTAGATTATTCAAGCGGCCCTCATCAGGGTAACAGCCTCCAGCCAAGAACCACAGCAGGCTCAGCGGGGCTCTTCAGAGCCCTCCCAGTTACCTTCAAAGCCTTCACTTGGCAGGGCCCGCCAATCCTGAGCTGGCTTTGCTCCATCCCAATCAGACACCCTGGTTGAAAGACCTGCCTTACACCAGACTGGAAAAACCTAATTCAAAACACCTCACCCTTGACCTCGCCCCTCCAAGAAGCCTCTAAGGCTCTGTCAAGGTCGTGGTCTCTCTTACTGCAGGCTGCAATGACCTTGGCCTTTTTTGACCAACAAGTCATCTTGGTGGCCTCCCAGGGGAGTGAGTGGGGGCCGACAGTGGCCGAGGGGGTCTTACTTGTGAAATCTGACACCAGTCCTGTGTCCTTCCTGGTCCTGTGTTAAGCTGCACTGGGAACAAACAGGCCACCCTGTCCCCACGACGAACAATTCTGGGACTGGGCATCCTTTCCCATTGCCTTGTCAAACTGGGAACGGAGCAGAGTACACTAGCGTTTGGCTCCAGGACAGACTTGCCCTAGGAAGGTAAGACTGTAACCCAACCCTGGGTGGAGCCCCGCCCCTCGGCTGTGTCCACCAATCCAAAGCCCTGTCCCCAGTTCCCACCTGGAAATCACTGCGCGGCTCTAAGGCTCTGAGCCTTTCTTCTAGGTTCCTCTGTCGAGGCGGGTGTTCTTCCTCATTGCCTTGGCAGTGAGTCCAGTAAACTCAGCTTTGCCTGATCAACAGGTTTTTCTGGTGGTCATTTTGGGGAGTCTGCCCCCTTGGTCCCCTCTAGTGGCTCTGGTGGCTGCACACAGGTAGCAAGGGACCACGCACACATCCTCAGCATAGGCGGTGGTGTTAGGTTCCCAGGTTAATTAGCCCAAGATGCAGAATGGTCCGAAGCCAGATGGCCACACGGGGTATGGGGAGCGGGTGCAGACGCGGCCTCAGCCCCCAACAGGCCTCAGCTGGGGAGGGTCCCCAAGCCTCATTTCTGCTTACACTAGGGGATCCCTGGGCTTGTCCCACCGCGGGAATGCCTCTGTGAAAGGTGAGAACAATTTGCTGAACACGGGCCCTTTGCATATGATTCCACATCATATGTGACTTTTGTTGTACTCAGTTTTTCTACTTTTTGAGACAATTTTGGGGATTTTTATTTTTCAAAGAAAATCATTCATTTAATCTAGAATTTCAAATGTACCGCCAGCATAGGGACTTCCCTGGTGGTCCAGTGGGTAAGACTCTGCGCTCCCAATGCAGGGGGCCCGGGTTTGATCCTTGCTTGGGGAACTGGATTCCACAAGCCGCAACTAAGAGTCCTCATGCTGTAGCTAAAGATCCCATGTGCCGCAACGAAGAGCCCGTGTGCCGCAACTAAGACCCAGTGCAGCCAAAATAAATAAATAAATAAGTAAGTAAGTAAGTAAGTAAATAAATAAATAAATGTTTTAAAAAATAAGCTATTATTCCAAATGTACTGGCATAAGGTTACATTTGGTATTTAGTATTTTAAAAGATTTAAATTTCCTCCTTAACCCATGAGTAGTATTCCACTGTATACATATACCGCATCTTTTTTTATCCATTCATCTGTTGGACACTCAGGTAGCTTCCTTATCTTGCCTATTGCAAATGATGCTGCTATGAACATTGGGCTGTATGAATCTTTTCAAATTAGTGTTTTCGTTTTCTTTGGATATGTACCCAGGAATGGAATTGCTGGATCACATGGTAGCTCTATTTTTAGTTTTTAGAGAAACCTCCATACTGTTTTCCGTAGTGGCTGCACGAATTTACATTCCCACCAGCAGTGCACGAGGGTTCCCTTTTCTCCACATCCTCGCCAACATTTGTTATTTGTGGTCTTTTTGATGATGGCCATTCTGACAGGTGAAGATTAGTACATTTCTGAGTGGAAAGTACCAGGAACAAAGTTAAAGACACATCACAAATGAGGATAGAATACTTGTAACACATATGATCTCGATTATGGAAAGAACTCTCCGTACCAATAAGAAAAAGACCCATAGCCCAGTGGAATCTAACCATGAATATGACTAGATAGCTCACGTGAAAAGAAATTCAAAAGGCCAATGCAGGGCTTCCCTGGTGGCGCAGTGCTTGAGAGTCCGCCTGCCGATGCAGGAGACGCGGGTTCGTGCCCCGTTTCGGGAAGATCCCACATGCCGCGGAGCGGCTGGGCCCGTGAGCCATGGCCACTGAGCCTGCGCGTCCGGAGCCTGTGCTCCGCAAATGGGAGAGGCCACAACAGTGAGAGGCCCGCATAACGCAAGAAAAAAAAAAAAAGGCCAATGCAGGCAAACCAGTGAAGAACGTCCAACCTCACTTACACTGAAACGAAAATAAAAAGCAAGATATGCCTTCTCACCGATTAGATTTGCAAAGGTGGGGAGCTCCCTGGGGGTCCAGTGGGTAAGACTCCACACTCCCAATGCAGGGGGCCCAGGTTCGATCCCTGGTTGGGGAACTAGATCCCACACGCATGCTGCAACTAAGAAGCCCACATGCTGCAACTAAGAGTCCGCATACAGCAACGAAGATCCCGCACGCGGCAGGGAAGATCCCGCGTGCCGCAACTAAGACCCGGCACTGGCTAAATAAATAAATAAACATTAAAAATCCCAAAAAGATTGCAAAGGTGAAACTTTTGCCAATACCTGGTGCTTTGGAGGCCACGTGGGCTACACGTACCAAAGTGACCTAGTGATCCAGCTCCTGAGGGCCTCACCTAAAAAACACCCTTGCCTAAGTGTGTAAAAATACACATGCGAGGATGCAGGACTGTTTATGGTGGCAAAAGCACAAACAGAAGAAAGAACTGGAAACAACCTGACTCTCCGCAGAGGACCACTTACGTCACTTGATAGTATATCCAGACAGTGTGCGCACCAGGGCACAGCCTTTGGGGGCCCAGCTGGCTACAGGGGGGCGAGCGTGGTCTGGGTCTCAGGATGTGGACCACTGAGGCTTGCGCGGCTGCCCTCTGCTCTGGGGGAGGAGATGCAGGCGGGGAAAGTGAGAAGGGGTTTGTCTTCCTTTGTACACTACACTCATGTACTGTTTGGGATTTTTCATAAAAAGCAGGTATTTTTAAAAGGCAGTGTTCTGGCTAGGAAAAAATGACCACATGGTAGCCAGGAATGGGACTCCTGATCCCAGGTTGGCTTTGCTCCCAGCCTGCTCACTGGTTGCCTTAGAAACAGGCTAAGAGAGGGGGAGCCAGTCATCTTGGGGAGCCATTAAGGCGGTGACTCAGCAGAAAACCCAACCCAGGAGGGAGGTCTCCGTTCGCTGTTTGTGCCTGCTGACTTTCTCTTCTAGAAAAACAACAGCGAGGGAGTATTTCTGATGTCACATTTGCAACCTGGTGAGATGATAAAAAATGAAGGTGATGGGACAAGTCGACGGTCTCTTCTAATGTGTCACTAGCTGAGCGGTGTCTCTCTGCTCTCCTGTCCCTAGGAGACCACGGGTCCCCTGCCCTCTGCCAGCCTGGACCCTCCCGCTGACCGTGCAAAGAAAGCTTCCTTTCGCAAGTGTTTACTCCAGGTTGCCACAGCAACTGATGGCCCGTAGAGCACAAAGCAAACCAAAAAAACCACCCAGCGTTAGCGGTGGAACTTAGTACAGTTCGTACCTTCAACGGAGAGAGAAGTGAAGGGACATAGGTTTGCTTGGACTTCGCTCTGGCTTTGCCCGGGCACAGATCTGTCTGGACTGACAGCACAGTTTAACCTCTGAGTTTTGTGAAGAGACCCGACTGGTAGGAGAGAAGGCTGGAGGGCCAGGCAGGGGCAGGGTCCCCGCAGCAGGATGCGGGCAGCTGCAGCCAGCCATGACAGAGCTGACGGCGGTTTGGCCAAGGCAGGGCTATGGAGATGGAACGAGGCAGAGGGGAGAAATCTACAGTGTGGAAGGAGATAAGACGTGCTGGTTAGCTGGTGTGAGTGAAGGAATGGGAGGCGCAAGAAAAACTTCTGGCGACTTCTTCTGACCCTGGCCACGACTGATAGAGTATATCAGACTAACTCTCACTGAAAACAGCTAGAGAGACTGGACAAAATGTATATTTTTAAAGAACCATTTGAAGGCACCAGAGAACAAGCAGGCAGCAAAGGCCTGACTTGAGGGGCTACAATCCTTGAGATGAGGGTGCATGCAAGAGTCACCCTGGCTGGTTCTCAGGCAGCAGAGGAAAGAGGACAGAAGCAATATTTGAAGAGATGGTGGCCACGAATTTTCCGAAAGTGACAGAAAGACATCAAACCCCAGGTTCAAGGAGGTTACAAACATTAAGCAACACAGACACCAAGAAAATCACAGCTAGGCACGACGCACGTCACAAAGTCAGACCGTTGAAAATCCAAGACAGAGAAGAACTGAAAGCAGCTAGAGGGAAACGGCACATTGACTGCGGAGGCGCTGTAACAAGACTGGTGACGGCTGTTCAGCGGAAACCATGAAAGGTGATGGGATAATATATTTTAAAGTGCTGAAAGAGAAAAACTGCCAACCTGGAGTTCTATACCGAGCAAAATAGCCTTTAAAGATAAAGGCAAAATAAATACATTTCAGGCAAACGTCGGGCAACTCAACACCAGCCTACCTGTCCTGTAAGCAATATTGCAGGTAGTTCTTCAGGCAGAAGGAAAACGACCCTGCCCGTGAAAGGATGTTAAACATCATTAGCCACTAAGGAAGTAGAACCCCAAATTTCAATATGCTTCACACCTACTAGAGCGACTATCACCGAAAGGACACGGTCACGTGGCGCTGCTGACGACGTGGACAAATTAGAGCCCCCACAGGTTGCCGGTGTGGCTGTAAAATGGCGCAGCCCTTGTGGAAATAGACAGGTCCGCAAAATGTTACACATACGTTACCGTATCACCTAGCAACTCCACTCCCAGAGAAATGAAACACAGCCACAGGAAAACTTATACCCAAGCGTTCATAGCGGCACTCTTCATAGCAGCCCCAAAGTGGAAACAACCCACATTTCCATCTACGGAAGAATGGATAAACAAAGCGTGGTCTCGGGACTTGGCTGGTGGCGCAGTGGTTAAGAATCCGCCTGCCAGTGCAGGGGACACGGCTTCGAGTCCTGGTCCGGGAAGATCCCACAGGCCGCGGAGCCACTAAGCCCGTGCGCCACAACTACTGAGCCTGCGCGCTAGAGCCCACGAGCCACAACTACTGAAGCCCGCGCGCCTAGAGCCCGTGCTCTGCGACAAGAGAAGCCACCACAACGAGAAGCCCGCGCACTGCAATGAAGAGTAGCCCTGGCTCGCCGCAACTAGAGAAAGCCCGCGCGCTGCAACAATGACCCAATGCGGCCAAAAATAAATAAATTTATAAAAAAATTTAAAAAATGAAGTGTTATTCCAAAAGTACTGACATCTAGGCCATGGGATCCATAGAGGGGTTTTGGTGGTTTGCAGTAGTCAAGGTCAGAAAACATCTGAGGATGGGTCATGCTCGTTAATGGCTCCTATGGTGATGTTATCCTCCGATTATTTTCGGTCAAGAAATGAAATCATCTGAGAAAGAAAGCAAGGGAGGGAAGGAGGGATCCAGGGTGGACGACCAGAGCTGCGGGAAGGCATGCAGAGCGTCAGAAGGGGACTCTACGAGGTAAACACAGCGTAAGTGACACAAGCGACACTGAAAGAAGGTGAGGAAGGAAAAAGGAAGGAACAAAGAGCAGATGGGACAGCACGGCCACCTCAGGAGGTTAGTGGGCACAGGGTTTATGTTGCAGGTGATGAAAAAGTTTGGGGGTTTCGCTAGTGGTGATGGTTACGCAACACTGTGAATGTATCCAGTGCAACTGAATCGGATCCAAATGGTTCACACGATAAGTACCATGTCATGTGTATTTTACCACAACAAATACACACACAACCATATGGGCAATTACATTAAAATGCCAGTGAATAAACAACGATTGCCAGGCTGGATTAAATGGAACCCCCCCCCCCGACAATATGTTGCTTAAAAGAGTCACGTTGTATTTTGAAAAAACAGCTATATTGAGGTAAAACTGCCATAAAATCAACCGTACGGAGTTTAAAGCCTAGTCCTTGAAAGTTCTATCTGTGAAACCGTCACCACAATTGAGAGAATGGCCATATCCATGACCTCCGAGAAAGTTTCCTCTCGCTCCTGGTGACCCTTCCCTCCCACCCCTCCCTCCCCGCCCAGCCCTAGGCCGCCACCTATCAGCCTCTGTCAGGAGAGAGAAGTCTGCATTTCCTAGAATTGTATATAAATGGATTCATCCAGTGTGTATGATCCTTTCACTCTGTAGTTATTCTGAGTCCAATAGTTTGTTCCTTTTTATTGCTAAGTTTTCTTCTGTTGTGTGAACACACAATTTGTTTACCCCGTCACCTGATGGCCGTTTGGATTGTTTCCACTGTCTGGCTGTTGTGACTAGAGCAGCTGTGAGCATTCGTGAACAAGTTTTTGTGTGGACATAGAATTCGTTTCTCTCAGATCGATGTTGGTGGGGGAAGAGCTGTATCATGGTATAAGTGGACGATAACATCGTGAGACACTGCCACAGCATTTTCCACAGTGGCTGACGCATTGTACATTCCCACCAGCCGTGGGGGAGAGTTCCAACTGCTCTACAATTTATGCGGAAGTGCAAAGGCCCAGAAAAACAACGACACCCTGGAAGAAGAGGCCCGAGGGCTCACCACTCACGGCAACTGACACTTCCTCTAAGGCTGCAGCGATGAAGCTGTGGTGGTGCTGGTAGAGGGACACCAGAGAGCCTGGTGTCATGGGACAGAGGTCACATCTGGCCAGCAGATTGATGACAAAGTCCCCACTTTGATTCAGTGGGGAAGGATGGTCTTTTGACTAACTGGTGTGGGAGAGACTGGATGTCCATGTGGGAAAAAAGGACAGCCTGATGCAGAAACGAAAATCAATTTGAGATACAGCATGGACCTAAATAGGAAACGTAAAGCAATGTAGTGTCTAGAAGTCTAAGGAGAATATCCTCATGACCCTGAACAGAGCACAGAAAGCAGTAACCCAAACAGAAAAGATCAACGTTGAACTTCACTAAAATTAAGAACTGTTCATCAAAGACGTCATTAAGGGCTTCCCTGGTGGCGCTAGTGGTTGAGAGTCCGCCTGCCGATGCAGGGGACGCGGGTTCGTGCCCCGGTCCGGGAGGATCCCACGTGCCGCGGAGCGGCTCTTTTGAGAGTGGCAAGACGACAAATCAGCACACCCACACAGATTATTCTCCGGTACCACAGATGCAGCTGTTTTTAGGTGCTTTTTGACTGTAACAGAAGACCAGGAACTTTCATTTCAAAGGGACCTGGGCAGCAAAAAAAAAAAAAAAAAAAAGACGTCATTAAGAGAGTGAACAGGTAAACTCCAGAGTGGCAGAAGACGCTATGGGACGCACATCATCCAAGACCAATCCTCTGAATGGACACAGAAGCACCGCATATCAGCAAGGACAAGGGCCTCATCACACAATGTGCCTTTCCCAGGAGAGGACCTCCAGATGGCCAATGAGCCAACGAACTCACGTTCATCATTAGTCATCGGGGAAATGCGAACTCAAACCACGAGTCTAACCCCTGTCAGAATGATTACAATGAAAACGTGCTGAGAACACCAAGTGCTGGGGAAGGGGGTAAACTGGCACAGCCACTCGGGAAAACGTCTGTTACAGAAACCTGCTAAAACCGACCGCGCGCATCCCGCGTGACCCAGAAGTCCTGCCCCCAGTACGATGCTTGGGCTACCCTGCTACCGCGTCACTCCAGCCGAACTGAAACAACGTTTCCCAGAGTCCCGCTCGCTGTGTGGTCCCAGGTCAGGGTTGGCCACAGGAGAAATCTGCACGGGATCTGGCAGCTGGGGGGCAGCAAGCCCCAGCAGCACCTCCCACGGGTCCAAATTCCAGGCCAGCTGCGCGCGTGACTTTGTGCTGTGGGGTGCCCGCTTGTCTGTAGGCCACCTGCATCGCCAGCATTTGGATACAGCGAGAAAGATGCAGGCTCCATTCGGGTTTGCTCTCCCACGAACGGCTGTCTCTCCCTTCCAGAGGCCAGGGCTGCTGACCTGAGGCCCAACACCAGAGGCAGAAGCCACAGCCTCGTGGAGATTTGCAGGGTCTAACCGTATCTGTAACGATTATCCTCTTACCAATAGTCGCTCTGCCTCTCGGCCTAAACCCTAACGGATGTAACGTCCAAGAGGAAGGGGGGCATCCGTAACCATGACATGCATGAAAATGTCCAGGGAAGCTTTATTTATACCAGCACCAAACTGAAAACAACCCAGACGTCCGTGAAGGGGAGAAGGGACGAAATGCGGTCTGTTTCTACAACAGAACACCCCTCGGGCATGAAAGCCCATCAGCTACTGCTGCTCGCAATAGCACGGCTGCGTCTCACAACTATGTGCCGAGTGAAAGAAGCTGGGCACGAAAGGGCCCGTGCTGCACGGTTCCATTTATGGGAGGTTCAAGAACACAGCAGACTCGTCTACGTGTCTGAAGCCAGCCTAGCGCTCCTCTCGCATGAGGGACCTTTGCAGGGTGACGGAAATGCCCTTGGGCTGCTTTTCAACCCGTCCATGAATCTTGACACTCCTCCCATCGAAAGGTGGACTGTGATTCCTTTCCCCTCAAGGGTGCAGCAGAAAGCAGACCATGAAAGGTGACACAGCCTCCAGCAGGCTGTCTCAAGAGGTTCAGTCTTAGAAGCCAGCCCCGTGCTGGAAAGAAGCCACACGGCCACAAGGAAGAGGTATGTGTAGGTGTCCTAGTCCCAGCAGGGTCCCTGGCTAACCACCAGACACGTGTGGGAGCCTCCAGATGGTCCCAGCAACCAGCCTTCTGGTCACTCCAGCTGACACTGAGTTGTCCCATCGGAGCCCCGCCCAGGTTGCAAGTTCACAGGCAAAGTTAATGTCATCGTTTCAGCCCCTCAACTTCGAGGTGGTTTGGAACAACAGATAACTGGTACCGACTTAGATCTCAGCAGTGGCTGGCACCTGGCTGTTTACAGCTATACAAAGTCAGTGAGCTGATGAAAGTAGATCCAGGAGGGAGGAGGAAATGGATCCTGCAGGAGAAAGATGGGGTGATCTCAGGATTGAAGAATTCCTCAGAAAAGAGGGGAAAGTTCTGATTCTGGCCAGAATAGCCCTCTCGGTGTGAACAACTAGGAAACCAGTCAAAGTATTTGAAACAACTATTTTCAGATATCGGCCAACAGGCAGCGCACGACTGTGATCAGAAGGAAGACAAATGTGGAGACGGCTCCGAGCAGCCTGCATCTCTGCCTGGAGGTACTTTCCAGAATATGGTGCAGGAAGAGGGGGCTCCTGAGCAGAACCAGTGGCCTCAGTTATCAGAGCTAACAAACCAACAGCAGAGAAAAAATAGAACGCCAGAAATATGTGATTAATCAAAAGAAATCAGGAATAAGAGGAGAAAAGGAACAAAGAACAGATGGGACAAATCGAAAATAAATAGCAAGATGACAGACTTAAACCTAACCATCACATGTAAATGGATTAAACAGACCAATTAAAAGGCAGAGATCATGAGAGTGGTTAAAAAAGTAAGACTGAGGGACTTCCCTGGTGGCGCAGTGGTTAAGAATCTGCTTGCCTATGCAGGGGACACAGGTTCAAGCCCTGGTCCGGGAAGATCTCACATGCTGTGGAGCAACTAAGCCTGTGTGCCACAACTACTGAGCCCGCGTGCTACAACTACTGAAGCCCGTGCGCCTAGAGTCGGTGCTCTGCAACAAGAGAAGCCACCGCAAGGAGAAGCCCACGCACCGCAGGTAAGAGTAGCCCAAAAAAAGTAAGACTGAAAAAGAAACAAACAGACAAAAAACAAAACAAAACAAAAAGTAACGCCAAACGATATGCATCTATAACTGCACTTTAAATACAAAGACACAGGTAGGTTAAGAGAACCAGAACCGAAAAAGTTATACCACGGAACAAATTAGGCATAAGGAAGTTGGGAGTAGCCACTCATGTTCATACCAGATAAAGCAGGCGTCAAAAGAAAGAACATTATCAGAGATAAACAGGGGCATTCAATGATAATAAAAGGGCCAATTTATCAAGAACACAACAATCCTAAATGTGTGTGCACCCAATGATAGCTTCAAAATACATGCAGCAAAATCTGACAGAACTGAAAGGAGAACGGCAAATTCAGTTACAGCTGGAGACTGCAGTCCTTTTCTCTCAGTCCGCCAGACACTCGAACACTATCATCAACCGCCTTGACCTAACTGACATTTACAGAACACTCCACCCAACTGCGGAATATATACTCTTTTCAAATACACATGGAACATTCACCAAGCTAAACCATAGGTTAAGCCATAAAACAAGTCTCGATAATCGTAAAAGAAATGCAACTATACGGAGTAAATTTTCTGACCACAACAGAATTAAAAACACATAGCAAAAAGATATCTGCAAAATTCTCAAATATTTGGAAACTAAATACACTTCTACGTAAGATATTGGTTAAAGAAATAATCACAAGGAAAATTAGAAAACATTATGAACTGAATGATAATGAAAACAGAACTTATCCAAATGAGTAGAATGCAGCTAAAGGTGTTCTCAAAGGGAATCTACAGCTTTAAACGCTTATGTTAGAAAAAGCAAGGTTTAAAATCAGTGATTTAAGGTTATGCTTTAAGAAGCTGAAAAAAGATGAGCAAAATAAGATTTATTACTCCAAAACAAGTAAAAGAAAGGAAATGATAAAGAGTGGAAAATCAATAAAACAGAAAATGGGCAAACAATGGAGAAAAATCAGTGAAACCAAACTTGCTTCTTTGAAATGATCAATAAAATTGATAAGCCTCTATTTAGGCTGATCAAAAAAAAGGAAAGACAAAAATTACCAATATTGAGGATGAAAGAGGGGCTATTGCTATAGATCCTACAGACATAAAAGGGTAAGGGGGGATTATTAAGTTTACACCAACTGAGATGAAATGGGCAAACTGAGACACAAGTTATGAAAACTGACCCATGAAGAAACAAAATCTGAAGGGCCTCATATCTAATTAAAGAAATTGAACTTATAATGAAAAACCTTCCCACAAAGAAAACTCCAGGTGCAGATGACTTCACTGGTGAATCCATCAAACATTTAAAGAAGTAACACTGCGGACTTCCCTGGTGGCGCAGTGGCTAAGACTCCGAGCTCCCAGTGCAGGGGGCCAGGATTCGATCTCTGGTCGGGGAACTAGATCCCACATGCATTCCACAACTAAGGAGCCTGCCTGCTGCAACTAAGACTTGGAGCAACCAAATAAATAAATATTGAAAAAAAAAAAAAGAAGTAACACGAAGGATACACAAGCCCTTTGAGAACACAGGAGGAGGAGACACTTTCCAACTTGTTTTATGAGGCCCTGACACCAAAACCAGATAAAGATATTACCAGACAACTACACATCAATACCCCTCATGAACACGGATGCAAAAACTTCTCAAGAGATATTAGCAAATGGAATTCAGCAATATATAAAAGGATAACACATCATGACCAAGTGCTGTTTTTATCTAAGGAATACAAAGTTGGTTTAATATTGGAAAATCAATTTATGGGGTTTACCACATTGACAAAGCACACCTATGACAATCCTATAGGTAGCATCATACTTAATGGTGAAAAGCCAACACTTTGCCCCCTAACATTGAGAACAAGGCAAGGATGTCCACTTTCACCGCTTCTATTCAACATTTAACCAGAGGCCCTAGCAAGCGTAACAAGGCAAGAAAAAGAAATGAGGGAATTCCCTGGCAGTCCAGTGGTTAGGACTCCGCGCTTTCACTGCCATGGGCCCAGGTTCAATCCCTTGGTCAGGGAACCACGATCCCGCAAGCTGCACGGTGCAGCCAAATTAATTAATTAGCTAATTAATTAGAAAAGAAAAAGAACTGAAAGGCATACAGACGGAAAGGAATAGGTGACACTGTCTTTATTTGCAGATGAGATGATTGTGTGCATAAACTATCCCAAGGTATTCACCAAAAACTAGAGCTAAGGTGTGAGTTAAAGCCAAGGCCACAGAATGCAAAGCCAATATACAAAACTCAGCTGTGTTTCTATACACTGTTAATGATCAACTAGAAAATGAAATAAAAATACCATTTACAACAGCATCAAAATCCATAAAATAGGGGAAATTTCACAACCTGTGAAAGTACTGCTGGGGTAGTAGTGTTGTGGATCTGCCAACCAGCATGGTGGCTTAATGGGAATGGAAACAAGAACCTCCAGAGGATCTGGGGGTGGGAGGCTAGGGTCTGGGTTTGGACAGTCGAGAACACCGAGATGAAAAGCACTGGAAAAGCTCAAGGCTTTCAGTGCCACAAAGCCTACAAGTACAGCCAGAGATCAAAGTGTAAGTTTTTATTACTCCAGGACAACTTGGACTTCACCAATGCCTAGCCTCGTGGGGCATGTAGTGTGACTCATGATTGCAGACACATAATCATCCGAAGCCTGTGCTACAGCCCCGGGCTACTTTCAAAGACACTCAGTTACACGAACGCTGACTTGCTTCTACAAACGTGAGTCCCATTTTCATTTTCCTTCCTCTGTTGTCTTGGGGCTTCTCACTGTCTGGGTAACACAAGGCTTGGGCCTAGCCAAACCTGGGGTAGTGGCCCCTCTGTCACAAGCAGTGCCCGGGCCTGAGGCTGAGCCTGTGGCCTCTGGAGCCCGACCTGGCTCGGTGGCCTGTTAGGCTGGCTCCCGGCTCCCTGGGGAAGCCTGCGGACGCTGGCCTGATGGGAGGCGCTGCTGCACTCGCTGGGGCCTCTCACAACTCCCGCTTCTAGCTAGTGGACTGAACCACGGGACAGCCACAGCTCACTTTCCCCTTCCCAATTACAAGCAGCTGGGAGGGCCCCTGGCCTCATCGGCTCCCGTCATCAGAGCGGCTGCCTTTCCCCAGGGCTTCAGCAAGGTCTGAAAAGAAGGGCTAAGGGCTGCTGCTGTAGGCCTGGGCTGCAGAAGTCCCGCCCAACTCTCAGGGGAGCTGGCGCCCCGCTAGTCCCACTGGGCCACTCACCTCTCCTCCTTGGCCTGTGTGGCCAGCAGCCTTCAGACCTGCCCTCCTCCCCGCCACCGGCCCCTCCAACGACATCGGCTTTCCTCTCCCGCGAATGCTGGTCCAAAGGCAGGCTGTTGAGAAGTCCTGCCCTAGCGACAGCCAGTCGCAGCCGGCCCGGGGGGCCCTGAGCCCTGCCTGTGCCCACGCCCCAAGAGCAGCAGGGCCACCACCTGCCCTCCTCCGTGAGGACGGAGCCCCCAGGGCTGCCGAGGGTTCGCGAGCTGTGAGAACTGCCAACCGTGAGAACTTTGACTTCCGGGTTTAGGGATCTGACCAGGCGGACAGTTCAGCTCTGAAACTCATCACTCTCTTCGGGCCCCTGCCTGTTCCGGTGCTCCAGGCCCAAGTCTGCAGAGCGGGGGAAGAAATGCCAGTCGGTTAGCCAGCAGGCGGAGGCGCTCGAGGGCTGGGCTGCGCTTCCCCCTTGCTCCCGGGGCGCTCTCTGGAATGGGGCGTGGCTGCGGGGGCTGCCTGTATTCTGGGAGCACGGGGGCTGCTGGCACTCCCAGGCTAAGGGAAGGTGCGTGTCGTCAGGAGGAGAGCGAGCCGGGACAGGGCTGTACCCAGAATACACGGTGTCCCAGAGGAGGCGTGGGGCCCCATCTGGGCCCCATCGGAACGCAGGCTCCGAGTGGCCCAGAGGCCAGCCGCCCGGCCGCAGAGCGCGGCCCCGGGGTACCTGGGAGGGCGCTAGATGACAGCAGCTGCAGGCTGTCTAGGACCCCAGCCTCGTACAAGGCCAGCTTCTGCAGCATCTTCTGTCGCGCCGGGTTGATGACAATCTGGGGGGTCAGCGACGACGTGGAGCCGCCCAGGAGCGGTCCTGGGGTGGAGAGAGGGCCCCCTGAGCCACAGGGGCCGATGACCCTGGAACTCCCTGCCGACACTTCTGGCCCCATGAGCCTTCCCGGTCCCCAGCCCAGCTCCCTGCCCTTCGGGAGGACAGAGGCCCTCAGCGCTCTGAGAGTGGGGCCTAGGAGGGGCCGTGCTAGGGCCCTGGCTAGCTGCTGGGCCTGGAGCCCGGTCCTGGACTGGGCCTTCCTTGCCCCCAGCTTTCGGGGAGCAAGGTCCTGGCCTCTCCTCAGCCAGCTGGGGCCGTGGTCTGGGGAGATGAGACGGCACGGGACCGTCCTCTGTGGGCCTTTCCAAGGCCGCGTGGGGGGCCTCCCCAAGACAGTGTCCTGGAACTTGCTAAGGACACAGGGAGCTTAACGGTAGGCCCCAGTTCTCTCCTCCCAGAAGGCCGGGGGTGGGGAAGATGGGGACTGCCACCAAAGGAGGCCGCTGGTCCCTCTTCTGGGCACGTGTCCCCAGGTACCTTCGATAGCTGTGGGCTGGAGCCCCGGGCCGCTCCCCCAGCTCGACTGTCTGGTGGCATCCCCTTGAGTACAGCCAGCCTGTCCGAGGGGGGCTGGCGCCCACACGGCGGCCCCTGGGCCAGGGCTGCCTGGCCGGGCTGGGCCCAGGGGGCGGCTCGGGGTCAGGTGCCAGGAATGCAGGGCAGCAGAGAGACCGGACATGCTCTCGTCGCTCTCCACGGGCTGGTTGGCACCTTTCCGCAGCCGCTCTGTAGCCTGGGCCAGGGCTCCCAAGGGCGCCGCCAGGGGCTGCCATGGGCTGGCACCGCTCAGGGCACTGCCGGTGGTGGACACGTAGGAGTTCTCCTGAGGGGAAGGGGGGCTGCGGCTGGCGGCCTCTGGCTCCAGAGACGGCCCTGCCACTGCTGCCTGCAGCGTCTCCAACTTCTGGTACGCCTGCGAGGAGGGAGAGGGGCTCTCAGGGCGAGTGGTCCTCACAGAAGGTGGTCAAACTGCACAGCAGCTCCGGGTCAGGGATGAAGAGAGTTGTAGCCACCAAAGCTAAGGGCTTAGAATGGCTTCTCTCTGTCTTCTAGGAAGCGAACCTCGCTGCCCTGGTGCCCTCGAACGGGGCTTCTTCCTCTTCTCAGAGACAGAGAGGTGGGTGATGGGGAGGGAACTCAAAAAGGTAGGTGCAGTGGCGCAGCACAGCCAGAAGGGGGCGCAGCAAAAGCCTCTCGCCTCCCTCTGTGTACCAGGCGGGGTTCAGTGGAGCTCCAGCCACTCCTAACCGAAGCACAGGCAGGCAAGGCACATTTGGAGACTTCCTCCAGAAAGAGGTCTGCGAGGGGCTGTGTTTGGCTCCCTACACCGCCGGG
>NW_006784311.1:670375-675375 GCF_000442215.2 Lipotes vexillifer
CGGCAGTGCCAGGAATGCGGCATTTCCAGCAGGCCACGGTCCCCCACGGGTGGCTGGCATCTCAGCTGCTTCCCTTCCCCCTGCCTCACAGGCCTACCTGGGTCATGGGGGGTCTCCTCTTGGCCCGGCGGTGCAGGCAGCAGCAAGCCAGCTGGCCCAGGGCCAGGCCCAGCTCTGGTGGGCACGGCCCAGGCCTGGGGTCCAGGTGCTTCTTGTAGATCTGGGTGGCGATCGGGCCGGCCCAGGCATCTGCAGCCAGACCTGCTTGGAGTGTGGTCTGGGTGCTTTTCAGGGCCAAACCAGCCTCCTCGGCTTCCTCTTCAACCAGGTCTTTCTGCGGGACACGTAACGTGAGTGTGGTCACCGGGGGCCATGCCTTCTGCTGCGACCCCCAGACCCTTGTCGCTGGTGCCCCAGGCCCCAGGGATCCAGCTACACACACAGCACCCGGGCCCACTTTCACAGAGCTGACTTCCTGGGAGGGGAGAGATGCCGACATGCCTCTTAACCAATGGAAACTACGGCAGGGAGGCCCACGGGGGTTTCAACTGGGGCCCAAGCAAGTGACACTTCAGCGGGGATCTAAAGGGATGAACTAGCCGGAGAGGGCGGAGCCGAGAGGGGTGGGAACAGGACCAGAGGCCACCTTGAGTTCTCAGAGGGGAGGGACTGGCAGGAAAGACCTGGGTTGGGGTGGGGGTGGGGGTTGGCCTTTCAGGCAGAGGGAAAGGCTCTTACAAAGGCCCTGGGGCAGGCATCGGGGAGCCGGCCCGAGTCTGGGGGACAGAGAGAGGGCTGCTGGCGGGCAGGTGAAGGGGCTTCCACAGCCTCCTCACGGTTACGAAAAATCGCTTTGGCTGTGGCACAGAGAACCAGCGGTCAGGCCCCTGAGGCCCCTGAGGTGTGGTGTGCTGCTCTGAGGCGGTGCTGACACCGGGCGGGGGGAGCGGCCCACGTGGAGGAGGTCTCCTGTTTGGCTGCCCGGCTCTGGCACAGACCCACCGAGACCCGGCAACGGACAGAAATAGCCCCAAGCCCGGGGCAGAAGGCCAGGAAACACAGCAGCTTGTAAAGCGTGAAGCACACGCGCCAACCAAGCGCAGACCGAGCGCAGACGGGCCTGGCGAGGAGCTGGGCTCCTGGCTCCAGGTCAGGCCCCGGGCAGCTTGGACCTGCTCCACAGCACCCGGGAGGGCTTCTCAGAGGCGGCCCCATTCTCTGCCACAGCCTCTCCCGTCCCCATGCGCCCACCCTGTTCTGTTTTCCACTGTGGCTGGCAGCCTCCTCGCCCGCCCCCAGCCCAGGCCGGGTCTGGAAAGGCCCACGGCATCCAAGAGGACAGACAGGTTTCTCCTCGGCAAGGTAAATGAAGCCATCTGGGGCCCTGCCTATTTTCAAGGATGAGTCAGCAGCGGCAGAGGCTGGCCCCCGTGGGGCACAGCGCTCCAAATCGTTCCGCCCTCCGGGTCTACGCCTGTCTGTCGCCCAGAGCAGCACCTCCCGGCCTCGCTGTCTCCCTCCCAGCCCACCTTCCTCCCTGCCCTGCCTCGGGAGGCTCACCAGATACTTGGTCTGGGCACCGTGCATCCTCACAGCCCTCTGGCCGGCCAGGGTCTCTAGCACCACCTGGAGAGAGGACAGGCTGCAGGGCGAGGCAGGCAGGCCCACTGGGGGGGGAGGGAGGGGTGCACAGTGGACGGGGAGGCCCAGCCCAAAGAGGGGCTGCTGGGCGTGGACCGGGGCTGACAGGGGCACATCCCTCAGACAGGCACACGAGGACCGACTCTCAGCAGGGACAGAGCCGCAGCCGTGGGACTAAAGCTCTGGCAGTTTGGAGGGCCCGCTTGAAACAAAAGAATTCAAAACTACAAACGTGAAACGAGGTGCGGGACCGAGGAAGTGGCCCGCGCCGGGGAGGGCAGGACCCTGGAGCTGAAGCTTCATCAGAGGGCCCAGTGGCTCACCACGCCGAAACTGAAGGTGTCGGTCTCCACGGCCAGCCTCCCCGTCTTGACGTACTCCTCGGGCAGGTACGCCAGGGTGCCACGCACAGTCCGAGTCTGGGCCACAGTGCTGCTCCGGCTGGGGTTGGTGCCTGCAAACCGGCTGAGACGGGCCAGGCCAAAGTCTCCCAGTTTGGGCATCAGTCTCTCATCCAGAAGGACGTTGGAACTTGGGGAGGGAAGAGAGTGGTGTGGGCCTGGCCTTGGCCCTGGCCCACTCCGTGACCCACCCCCACCTGCCTGGTCCTGACAAAATCAGACTACAGTGGCTGGTGCGCCTGAGCGTTCCAGCCACCTGGGGCTCCGAGCACATGACCCCCCAGAGCACCCTCACACAGTTCAGTCCCTGTTCATCGGTGGGGCCCGTCGTTGGCCTCTGCTTCCACACCTGTCCCACGCCGGGTACTCAGTGACCCAGAGCCCCCAGTCCTGACATCCCCGACCTGAGTCTCGGGCGGGAGAGGGTAGGCCTACTCTCATGGGGGGCGCTCAGGGCAAGGATTCTTGGGCCCAGACAGTGGGCCGTGGCGAGCAGGCACCACGGCTCCCTGCCGGCGGAAGGTTTGGGAGCGTGACCCCTTGCCGTAGACTATGTTCCTGCCACTCTGAGAGGCCCCGGGGGCCTGGCTGTGTCCCCTCCTCACCTCTTGACATCTCCGTGGATGAGGCTGGGGCTGTCTTGATGTAAAAACTGAATTGCCCGGGCCGTGCCCAGAAGGATGTCCAGTCGCTGAGGCCAGGAGAGAGGGGGCCAGGCCTGGGTCTGCAATGGCAGAAGGAGCAAAGGGGCAGAGGGGAGGCTGCAGGCCACTGCTCTTTGAGCCCCATCCTTCCCACCACCTGCGCCAAGGGGTCCGGACGAGCAGTTGACTCTCTGGGCCTCAGTTTCCCCTTCTGGAAAACGAGGAGCAAAGTCTCCACGAGCTACTTGCGAAGAGGGCGGCGACCGAGCTCCTGCGGCGCTCTCTCTGCGCAGTGCACGGGGCTGGGGTCACGCTCTGGGGGCCCCTCACAGGCTCTGGCAGTCCTGGCTCTGGGGTGATCAGGATGTCGTCGGAGGCTCTTTCCCCGCCTCCCCGCACACAGCACGCCTATCCTGAGCCCTTCAGCGTGAGGTTAGAGGTGCTCCTGCCCCGTGTTCGGTTCCCCCTTGCGTCTTGTGGGTGCCTCCCTAGATGGGGCCCTGGTGCTGTCTATCGCCTCCTTCCCTCAGGGCAATGCTGACGCGACCCTTCCGCTACCCTGCTTGCGAAGGGGAGAAGCCCGAGTCAAGCTACTCCGAGTCCAGAGCCCCCTTTCAGAGGCACCACGAGCCAGGCTTCTGGGCATGCGGGAGCAGCAGGGAGGGGCCCCGCTCGCAGAGGCCGAGAGCCCAGGCCCTGTGTCCCGCTCTGCCCGGGTGCCAAGTGTGATGCAACGTGCCAGCCTAGGTAAGGCTACCTGGACGTGGAGGCGGTCTTCCAGGGAGCCGTTGGGCAGGAAGCCATAGACAAGGCAGTAGAAGCCACTCTGAGCACAGTAGCCAGCAAAGTCCACGATGTTTGGGTGACGAAACCTGCGTGGGAAAGTGGGGTCTGAGCACTTTGGCCCCCAGCATCCACCACGCCTTCCATCTGACCATCGTGGGGACAGTCCCTGCCGTTTCCTCAGCTAGCCTGAGCCTGGCAGGCTTTTGGGAGACCAAGGGAGCCAGGTGCGCGACACACGGTCCTGGCGGGCCTCTCCCGCTGCCCGCACCAGGAGGGACACCACAGGCTCACCGTGACAGCTGCTCCACTTCGGTCCGAAAGCTCTGCTTCACCGTGGTCCACTCCAGGTCTGCCTCCTGTTTTGGGCCCAGAACAAGCAAGGGGCGGGGGCCTTGGACTGGGAAATCAGAGGGCTGAAGGAGCCGTGTGGGGTAGTGGGGGGAGGACCAGAAAAGTGAGGGTCGGCTAACAGCCTTCCAGAGCCTTTGCCTGGACGCTACACACACCTCCTTTAGCCTCTTCACAGCATATACCGTGTTCCTCATCACAGCCCGATACACGCACCCAAAGCCGCCCTCCCCAATCTTCAGCTCCTCTGAGAAGTCGTGGGTGCCCTGGCAAATCTCATGGAGGGGCCAGCAGAAAGAGGAGTGGGCCCCCTGCAGGCCGGACGCTGGGCTCTCTGGGCTCCGCTGTGGGAAGAGACCCCAGATCAGGCGAGGTCCCGCCTCCTCCCCTCTGCCTAGCCCACCCCTGCTGGGCTGGCTGGGGCTCCCCAGTGTACCAAAGGCTGCCTTCTCATCGCTTGTCTCAAACCTCTGGGTGGAGGCAGGACCCACCTACCTTGATACAGGAAGGGGCTGGCGATGGCAGTGGTGGCTGGAGGGCAGCAGGGCTTGGGACAGGGCCGAGCTCAGGGTCAGAACGAGTCTGGGAGCCTGGAAGAGCTTCATAATGACACCAGTGAGCGGCAGGCAGAGACCAGTGGCCGGATCTACAGCCGTGGCCGGTGTCAAGGGGCTCCTTTCCTCCGGTTCATCAGGCCAACCCCCGGGAGCCGCCTTACCTGGGGAGAGGAGGGTGGAGGCCGACGAGTGCAACTTCTGGGGGCTGGGGGCCGCGGCCTCAGAAGGTGCAGAGATGCTGTTAGGCCTCGGGGCGGTGGCGCTGGGGGGCAGAAGCGGGGCGGGAGGGTGCCCTGGGAAGCAGAGGAAGGAAAGGGCTGTTAGGCCCAGGCGAGGGGGGCCCTCTCCCGAGGTCCTGGGGGCTCTAGGGGTCCCGGGGGCTCCGGGGCCGCGCGCTCACATGCCGTGATGATGTCCCGCGCACGGAGCAGCTGCAGGTGCGTGAGGATGCGCACGAGGTCGGCCACGCGGGCGTTGCGGTTGATCCAGGGCCACAGGACGCTGGCCGTGCGCTGCCCGGAGCGCTCGCATAGCCGCAGCTCGGTCTGGTCGCGTACGATCAGGGCGGCTGCGGGGCGGGGGTGCGTCAGGCCGGGGCGTCCGGCCCCCGCGCGCCACCCGCC
>NW_006784311.1:675772-687184 GCF_000442215.2 Lipotes vexillifer
GGCGGAGGCAGCGCCCCTGGGCCCGGCGAGGAGGGCGGGGCGGGGCGAGCTGCCGGGAGGAGGAGCCGTCTGAGCAGGGCCCCGAGGGCTGGAGGAGAGCGGTTGTCGGCCCGACGACGGGCACGACGCAGGCGTTCCAGAAGGGCTAGAAGCGGGCCTTGTGAGAGACGCTGGGAGGTCCTCTTCAGAAGTTTCGGTTTCATGCGGGAGGCTGTGGAGAGTGGTCAAGAGATCCAGGTGGGACAGGGTCAGATGGTGTCACACGAAGCCTCCCCGGCCGACTCCCCTCAGCTGGCCGTGAGGCCGGGTGCAAGAAGAATGGTCTGGAAGCTCAGAGCATCTCCACCCACCTCCTGGGCCCTGGATGCCATCTATTCCGCTGCTTCAGGAACCTGCTCCAGCGATTGTTAGGTCTTTGCAGTATCTGCCATCTTTCCTTCTTCACGGGCTCCTCCCCGCTAGCGCATGAAACGTGTTTGCATGTCTTAGAAACAGGCGTTCGGCTCTGGCTGTCCCTCCTCTCCTGTCACACGTGAGGACGGCAGGCTCCGGCTGCTCCCACTCTCTTTTCTGAAGCAGTCACCAGGCACCAAGCTCCGCTCCCGGCGTGACGTCTCCCCACCTTCGTCCCACCAGGCTCCGCAGCTGCTGACGTCTCTGGACTCTCTGTTCCCTACCCTGCTGCAGCAGCCACCATTTTCCTGTCACCCCCCTGAACTTCTCTGGAGTCCGTCTCTTCCCCACAGGCCCACTGCCCCCTACTACCTCCTGCCTAGATGAACCTAGATCAACTGGCTTCCCAGAGGCTTCCCTGCCTCATCTCTGCCTGAGGGGCCTTCCTTAGGGACAAATCACTCCACACCGACTTCCTGCTTAAGACCGTCCCTCAGTTCCCGAAGCCCTCCCATGGGATCCCGGCTTTTCCGCACGGCCTCCACCGTTGTCACGATGTGGCCCCTTCCTGCCCACCTCTGTCTGGCTCTTTGCACACATCAGCAGCCTTAAGCCATCCAGAACTCCTTGGGGTTCCAAGAATGCGCCGGGGCTCCCGCACCCACGAGTTTGCACCTATAGCTCCGTGGCCCTCACGTGAAGGTGGAGCTCAAGCAGCTCCTCAGGTAGAAGCTGGGTTGAGAGCCCCCGGGCCCCTCGGGCGGAGCTGCCCTCAGCCCCTGCTATGCCTGGTATCCCTGGTGCGTCCTCCTTCAGCCTCGGCACTCATCTGCCTCCCCCACCAGATGGGGGAAGACCCCCCCCCCGCCCAAAGCAGTAAGGGTGGCTTCCTCTTTTGTTTCTCCAGCTGGATGCACGCTTGAAAGGCAGCAGGTCTTCCCTGGCCACGCCCCTTGCCCTCTGGATCCTGACCCCAGAGGGCTACTACCCCCCTCCCCGCCCCCAGGCTGTCCATCCACAGACTTATTTAGGGCTCTTTCCAGAAAACAGGTCCGCCCAAGATGGGCCTCCGTTGCAGCCTCTTCCTAGAAGCTGCAGCCAACGCCGGCCACTCCCAAAGAGGAGGCCAGCCACACCCTGAGCCCCAGTGGCTTCCCACGGGGACAGCCCTTACCGAGAGTACCAAGCCGAGTATGGGAAATTATTGGGCACGCACACACTGAGGGAACAGGGACTTGCTTGGTCTTACTTGCTCACTGCTGGACTGCAGCTCCTGGGACAGCCCTGGCACCCGAGGGATGCTCAGTACGCACACAGGGCGAATTTCAACCCTTCGTTTTAATGTTCCAGGCCAGGACTGTCTAGTGCTCCTCCGAGTAGGTGTGTCCACATGTGCCTGTGATTCTGGACTCTGAGCACCTGTCGTCTGCTTCAGGCCATCGACAGCCTGATGGAGGACGGCTGTGGGGATGTCGCCAGCTCCTGAGCGCCCACAGCCTCACGGGAAGCCAGGGAACACGGGCAGCCGGAGCCAGGTCAGCAGAGGCCATGGGAGGGTCTCAGGCAGGAGGCGCCAGAGTCGTCGGAGCTGGGGGTGAGGGGGTGGGGGGTTTCCAAAAGCACCTTGGCACATCCAGGACGAGGGGATGGCCCTGCCCTGGCCCTCGGGGAGCCCCGAGAGGGGCCGGTGCGGGGCGCAGGCTGCCCTTTCCTCCCGTGGCCGCCCCCGAAAGCGGCTGGCTTCTGCGTGTTCGGGGACAGCCAGAGTGGATCAGGAGATGCACCACCGTGCTGTCCTAGGAGCTGTCTGATAATGAAAGCCCAGACCTGGAGTCACTTTCACAGAGAGGTTTATCGAGAATGCTAACAGCACAGGATACAGCACTTCCCAACAGAACGCGCCATTTAGAAACGCATGCTGAGTGTTCTTGGCTTTCACACGCATTAAAAAACTTACAAAAATAAAATAAAACTGCGTGCTGCCCATCTTTGCAGATAGTAGAAGAACCTTATGAAAAAATCACTTGATTTTACAACAAAAGACACAAACGGACATTTTTATGTAAATTTATAAGGCAAACTCTTTATATAATAAATAGGTTACAGGGATTCAGTGGGGGGGTGTTTTTGAAACGTATACAGGTACATTCAGACAGGTTTACTGAAATGGTACAAATTTCCTTAATAAATTGCCTTTTGTTTTTAAATATATCAGTGCTTTCAGTCATTTGGCTATACACAAAGAACCTTTTTTTGAACACTACAAAAAAGCAATCAATATGTTTTGTTTTTAAAACGACCTACTTATTTTTCTAAAGTAATTGTCCCAAAACACAAAAACTGAAGGTGAATGCAATAGAGGGCTTCTGGAGACATCTCCAGCCAAGTCTGTCCTGGGCGGCTCCCCACGCCCCACGCACACCTCTCCCGCCCTTGGTCAGGCTTCTGGGCTTCTGGGCTTCGGGGCTGGAGCCAGCTCCCTCTGCACAGGGCGACCTGTGTCCCTGTGACTCAGGAGGGGGCAGCAACCGTGCCTGGTTCTTCCCGCTCCTAAGCCCCATGCACAAATGGTCACTAGGGTCAGCACTGTCCTTGCCTTTCAGAGGAGGGCCCCCCCCCCCCGGGCGCTAAGGGAGCACACGTCCGTCCCTGTTCCATCAGCCCTAAACAATGGGAGGTAAACGGCTTTTTTGAGGAGGATCGGGTTTTGCCATGAAACAAGAAGGGAGTTTCTCATGTCCAAATTTTGCTGGGGATCGGATGACAGTAAAGGGAGTGCGCCCCCCTCCACCATCATCTTCTCGTCCGGGAAAGCAGGGGAATCGAGAGGTCACGTTAGTGTCGTGCACTGCGGGATGGGGTGGGATGTGATGATGGTGCCCTGAACAGTAATGCCCACCCTGAACAGTAATGCCCTGTCAACATACACCTGACCTGTGGCCACGGTGGAGGTCTCCAGGAAGATGGCCATCCTCTAGCTGAGCCCCGCCCCCCAGGCCCACCCCAGCCTTCTCCCACTGAGGCGAAGCTGGCTCTGCTCACACCCCTCCTGGCTCCCCTTGCAAGAACATCAACCTTGTCTGTCCTTAAAAAATAATAATGATGCTAATAATCTGGTGTGTGGGGGGGGGTGCGCAAAAGAATTCACTGAGTGGAACAAAACCTGGTTTTGCTCTGACTTTGCAAATGGCAGCACGTCAGCTATTCGGTCCGTTGGCTTTAGGCTTAACTTCTTTGGGTGGCTTCTGGCTGATCTGGGCAGGGGTTCTGTCTTTGGATCTCCCCTCCTGGGGAAAAAGGACAGACCCTCTCCTCTCAGTTACCATCCCCTCCCTCCGAATTCTTTTGTTTGTAAAGAAAAGGTGTCTAGAAGCATTTGTCTCTGGAACAATTACTTTAAACATGGTTACAATACAGACTTCAGTTCAAACACAGAAGAGATTTACTTCGCAAAGTTCCTTTCACCCACCAAAAATTACACAAATATAAGCCTCAACACCACAGTTAAGAGGACCAGTAGAGAGAACCTCATGTTTGGAACACAAAAGGAGAAATAAAAACCAAACCAAACCCAAACAGAAAAACCCCAGAGAGACGAGGGGAGAGTGGAGGAGGAGGGGGAGGAGCGCAAACACAGCACACGTTACAGTGTCCGGGTACACGGAGCCCAGCGCGAGGAGAGGGCTCGGCACACACTGAGTAACAGTCCTGGTGATATTTGGTCATATATTCATCAACTACTGACTCTGGAGCGGCTGTTATTGATTGAAGCAGTGACAACTCAAACGGAAAAGGAGGCCTTGGTAGCAAGGGAAGGAGCAGGCTTCGAGTTCTGCAAGCCTTTTGCACTCCACCGTCCAGCTCCCCAGAAACACTGAACTGGGTGGGCCCTGCTGCGTTGGGCGGGCAGGGCGAGAGAGGTCACCGGGTGAGGCTAACTCGGCGCTGATTTCAGATCTCGGGCAGAAAGCATATGCGCGCAGACAACGCGGACACCCACCTGCGAGGCCGGACAGCAGCGGGGGCGGCCTCCTCTGCCCCCGGCCCCGGGCTGGGTGGGAGAGCAGGCAGGGACCCACCGCTAATACTGAACGAAGGCGGGGGCGAGCCCCCAGGCCGGGCCCGGAACTGCCCCCACCCAGGTCCTCCGAGGGGCCCGAGGGGAGCCTGGCCACCCAAATGGCCTACGAGTGTTTCTCTTTTGGATTCAGGCCTCAGAAGTTAAGTAATGATGCGGGGAGGGAAGCTTTTGGCCCTGGTGGTTATAATGCTCTCTGCTTTGGAAGAACGAGTTTCTGGATTTATTTTTTTTTGGTGTTTTTTAATTACTTAAAAAAAATGATCAAAAAGAACTGTTACGGCTAAACTCTCTAGCAGATATTGCTCATTAAGAATTACAAAAGCAAATGCAATACTCATAGGTTGGAGGAGAAGAGGAAGGGACATTTCTGGAGCCTTCGCTACCCCCTGGAGGGGCCCCTGAACCTCACGAGTGGTTCCGGGGCCCCTGGTGTTCTACCTGGGACGGCTCACACTTTCAGAGACAAGACACGGCCTTCTGCCTCCCCTCCAGCCCCCAGACTCGGCAGAGCGGGGGCCCTGCCGGTGGGGAGGCCTGCTGAGCCGGCTCTCCACATACCATCACTCGGACCGGGTCGCTGGAAGGCGTGGGGGGACCAGGGCACCCCCATGGACTCCAGCTGCCCCACCCAGAGATCGAAGGGGACCAGGCAGTGCCATTCCGGGCTTTGCCAGAGCCAGGGAGCACTCTTGCACCCACCCACTGAAATGAGCCGTCCCGCAGTGGCACCCTGGAGCCTCTCTCACAAGCTCGGGATAAACAGTGCAAAACCCGGTGCTGCCCGGAGCCTCCTTCACTCGGCACTGGGAAGCCCTTGAAAGAAGCGAGGAAAGACCACAGATCTGCTTGGACCGAAGTGACCAGCAGACGGATTTGTCGGTTTTTTTTTGTTTTTTGTTTTTGGTTTTTTTTTTGTTTGTTTTTGTTTTTGTTTTTTGTTTTTTTTGTTTTTGTTTTTAAAATTTTCCCTTGTCCTATGCTATGGTTATCAGAAATATTGTAATTAAGCAACAGGTATAATTTTAACAGGTCTTTTTTTGTGTGTGGAGCCACAAGCAAAATGAGTTTATAACTGTGCAATATACAGATATATATATATAAAAATTCAACTGCTTTGTGTGTCTAGTCGGTGCATTAAATAAAAGGGACAGAAGAACTTAAAGCAAAACTAAAAGGCAAAACAAAAGCCCAGGATAGAAGAGACCAAGCAGGTCTATGCGTATAGTCTGTAAGATACTGGATATAATCAGGGTCACCAGGAAGAACAGCTTTGTCACTTGACACACAAACACTGTGGGGAGAGGAACTACCAGTGGGCAGGGGCCAAAGCTTGTGGCCTTTTGATTTCATTTTCTCTCACTGCTGAGCAGGACCTGAGGAGAGGGAAGATAGAGGGGGACCCAGCACAGCAAAGGTAACTTGCAAGTTTCCCAAACGTTCTGAAACTCAAAGCTGGATTTCCCTCCTTGAGGGTCCTCGCCCCCGCCCTCCCTCTGCCCCGGGGGCGCTTGCGGGTGAGGGGCGAGGGAGCACACCCCTTCACCCAGGCCCCAAGAAGAGCAGAGCCGCGGGCTGTCCTTGGGGGCAGGCCGCACCGCAGGCAGAGGCTGGGGAAGAGACATCACCCTAGTTAGAACTTCTTTCTCCTGACAAATCAGCACTTGGGGTAGGCTCTGTGGAAATCAGAAAGGAGCAAGGAACAGGTGGTGCCGGGTAGCGAGAAGGTCACGGGCCTTCGGATTCACTGGTGAGCACTCTCCTTCCTTCCCACACCCAGAGCTGGGCTCCTGCAGCTTTGCAACAGGCAGGCCTTCTCCCAGGACCGGGTGGCAGCTGAGCCCTCAGGGACTGCTACCCATGGAGAGATGGGCTCTCCAGTGACACGAGGGCCCTAAGGCTCAGATCCAGCAGTTTCAGGCCAGAATCCCCTTCACCCGCAGCACTTGCCACACATTAGGCCAGGCTCCAAGTACTGTTAGATCAGCGTTTTTGCAAAAGCTTGCTCTTATTCATTCAGACATCGAGATGTAGTTTCCTGCTAAATTTTTTTTAGGTCTTCCTTCTGAATTGTCAACAAGGGGTTTCAGTGTTCACTTTTTTCCCCTTTAATGTGGAACTTTAGACCCTGGGGGAGGCAGTATCCTAGAGAACTGTTAACAATTACACTATGTTTTCTGAAGATTGATAAGAGTTTCTAAAAGAGAAAGAAGCAAAAACCGAGACTCAACAAACCCCTCGAGTGGACGGGTTCACAGATGAAGAGAAGTGAGATGGGGCCCTTGCAGAGAGCAGCTAAGAGCCAGAACACGACGTGGCGGGGCCATCAGGCAAGAGAGCAGGGGCTCTACTACTAGGCCTGGTAACGTGGCCGTGCTCCCCCCCACCCCGGGGCCACTGGCCGGGACTCAGGGGACTGGCTAGGCCAATGCACACAGGGCTCTAGAGAGAGCTTACTTCCCGAGGTCTGGATGGCCTGGGCCACCTGTGTGGGAAACTTGCATCAGGAAACAATTTGCGGCCACGACCCTGCTAGGGATGGCTGGACAAAGCTAGAGCTGGTATCTGTGACCTCCCCTGGCCCCGTCACCCCAGAGCCTGGCAGGAACGCTCCAGAAAGGGGGCACAGAGCTCAGCTGCCAGGCTCCACTTGGGTTCCAGGAGATCCAGGTGGCCACACCTGGTGGATTCACTTCACACCCTCTGTTCCCTCCTGGGCTTGAGCTGCTTATTAAAAGTTACTTAAAATCCAGAGGTCCCGTCAGCTAAGGAAACTCCTTTCCCACTAAACGTGGTGGTTTGTTTCTGGCTAGTACCCTCCTTCACGATGGCCATCACAACGATGACAAGCTAGGCAGAGGGGCAAGCGACCACTTGGGGCTGTTCCAGGTCCCACCGCCACCATTTGTGGCCTCTAGCCTGGAATGCCACTGCTAAACAAGACTGGTGCCGGCACCGGCATGGGGTCTCAGGAGTAGAAGTCAGGTGCTGGCTGTGGCCGTTCCGGCGTCCCCGGGCCACCACCACGGCTTCCACTTTCCGGGGAGCTGAGGGGATGGGGTCCTTGGCTAGTTTGGCACTGACGGACTAGGGGCCGTGGCATTTCTGAGTGTCTCCTGTGCCTTTTGATACGGGAGTACAGCAGCAGCGGAAGGGCGCTGAACTGGATGGAGCCTGGCTGTGGCCCAGTGTCCCCAGCTCACTGCAGTGTCAAGGCCAGCAACTACACTGGTTAGGACAAGCCCACCAACGGGCAGGGCTGGGCTGGGCCAGGCACGGTGGGAGGAGCTTGAGGACACACAGAATTCCATCAGGAGAGGAGGTAGTCACTAATAACCAGAATGAGGGCCGGGGAGACCGAATGTGACTGTGACCTAGCCCACGGGTGTCTGAAAGCTGTCGGTCAATTCCTGCCTTCTTTACACAGTCCCTAAGAGATGGCCCCCGATCTTCATGGTCTTCAAGTACACACAAAATCGAGGTCACACCCCCAAATTGGGCCAGACACAGCTGGTGAGAATTCCGTGGCTTAGGCCTTCCCTCCAACCTCCTGTCAACCTGACTCCAGGACAGAGGTGGTATGGGAGCTTCGGGGCCCCTGCCCAAAGGTGACTCGCTAGTAATGCCTTTATTTGGGGAAGAGGGAATGTGGAAGAAAGGGGGGCGGGGAGAGAAAGCCCTAAGGTGCCTCAGGCGCCACCTGCAGCCTTGAAACTCTAGGGGAAGAAGCTGGGGAGTGAGGAAGGCTGCAGGTCGGGCCCGGCCCCAAGAAAATGACACTCGAAACTTTGTGTTCTCGACCACCAATGCCAGTCAGCCCCAGAATGAACTGTTACGGGTGAAAGGGGGGCAATGGCAGGCCCAACTCTCTTTTGCCCAGGACCAGATGGTAGAAAGCTGATGGGGAGGCCAGCTCTTGATACTGGTCCCAGGAGCCACATTTTACTGGACAAAAAGTGTAATTAATGCCTAAAAACCTGACTGAGCAAAAGAGATGGTGCCCCCACGACAAACGGGCTGGACACCGTGCTCACGTGAATAAGAGTCCTCTGGGGGTTACCAGGAGTGCGAGGCCACTGCAGGGTCAGGAGCCTTTTGTCCTCGGAGGAAGAGGGATCCCCAAGGACTCTCCCCTACTCCGACGCCCAGCCCTTCCCGGGGAGGAGTCATAAGTGAAGCCCAGAGGGTCGACAGCAGAGCAGGTTTGGTTGTGGGACTTGCTTCTGCAGCATCAAGAAATGGATACAAAAATGCTAGAAAGGCCAGCTACGACTCCACAAACAGAACGGGGCGAACTCCCTTGCTTCTAACCATTCTGGGAGAGACAGACATGTTTTCTTCTTAAGCTACTGATTGGAACTGTCAACTATGGGTCCTGATCACTAAGGACTGGCAAGGAAGTGCTAGACGGTTTCTAAGATGTTTCACTCCTTCATGGTTACACCGCAGTGAGGAAGCCAGGGGACAGTAACTGAAATACACGAGACAACACGCACTTGACAGTTCATGGCAGCAGCTCACATGGGACGTGCTTGTGGGTGTTTCTGGAAGCATAAGACTGCTGTCTCGTTTGCTACTTTGATAAGGTACTTCTCAGTTGGACAGATTTAGATAAGAGACATCTCTGTAAACACAGAAAAGGATATACCAATATGATGAAGATATGCAGTTAGATAAGGACTTCCTGAACAGAGGGTGAAAGCACGGGATCCTGAATTGAAACTGGTCAATGAACACCCCCAAACAAGCCCAAGCCTCTACGTGCCCACGCCACAGCCCTGGTGCACACGTGGAGATGCGTGAGGTACGAGTGCACCCCGTCTCCCGCAAGCAGAGGCCACACGGGGCCTGCAGAAAAGAACCTGTGCTCTGAGGAGCAGCAGTGGGGCGTCTGCACTTGCTCTGCCTGCCGCCCCGCCCGACCACCCCGCCCCTAGCCGGTCCGGCAGAGGCCAAGGTCAGGGCTGGGCCACTCAATGACACTGGCAGGCCACAGTGGGTCTCTGTGCTGCCCCTTGGCTTCGAAATCCATATCCGGCCCAACTTCTCCCTCCCCCACTTCTGCTGAGTGGGAAGGTTGAGAAGGCCTGGGATCCGGGGTCTGACCAGGGAAGGGGACTCCTAGGAGAGCAAGACCTTGCCACTCCCTTGCCCCTCGGAGGCCGGCCGAGGCACACTAGGGCCAGGTGGATTTAGCAGAGCCTGGGGCTTCCTCAGGGCTCAGAATGGGTGGGAGGGGGGTGGGGCTGACGGCAGGAAGGCCAAGGGTGGGGTGAGTTCTGGGGCCCTGAGCTGACAGCGTCGGCTCAGGGTACAGTTGGGCACTGCGGCTGCCTGGAACAGAAGGGATAAATGGGGGGGGGAGGGGAAGAAATGAAAGGATGAAATGAAAGAAGGCAGAAATTGAAGGAGAGAAGAGAAACCAATCAGGAAGTCCTTATAAATTGCAGCAAACACTTAGAGTTTCGGAGCTTCGTGGGAACCCTATGTGCTGAGCCCACTTTAAAACAAGCGCAGGTATATACAGATCCAGGTAGTTGTCAACACCGTCACGTCTGCTGGCTTGAGGGACAAAGTGTCACCAATTCAAGCCAGTTTGCTCTCAGAGCGTGTTTGTTTTGAAGTGGGAACATGAAGACTCAATAGTGCAAATAGTTCTAAGCTGTCCCTAGAGGAGTTAGAATTGGAAAGTTTTGGAAGAACATTTCCCCCTCCTTCCCCCTGGCCCCTGCCCCATCTACTAAGGCTCTAACTACCAGTCACAACTGCTCTGAGCGACTAGGAATCCCTTCCGCCTGGCCTGCTGCGCTCGGCGGTCTGGAGCCTGGGCCTGCCTGCCTGGGCCTTGTCCTGCGGCCTTGGCGGCCTCTCTCTAGCGCCGCCCGCGGGAGGCCAGCCCTGGGCCATCGTCTCCTCTGGCCAAGGCCAGTCTGCACCCAGCGGCTCAAAGGATGGCTCCTTCCTAGCCAGGTCAGAACCGGGGCGAACAGGTGCTACTTGCCCGTCCTGTGAAATGTCCTTGTCGAGTTTGGATTGGGGCTGGCGTGGGGCCAGGTTTGTGCCACCACAGGTGGGACCACACGGGCTAGAGCCACTGGCCATCCGCATCTTCTCTAAAGGATCCACCTGCCTCTCTTGCCTCGCACCTCCTTGTCCCGACGTGGGTGGGAGTGGGCGAGGCGGGGGAGCTGGAGGCCGGCCAGGGTGGGGGGAGGAGAGCTGAGACTGGGGCGCCAACGGCACCAAAACCAGGAGTGTCCTGTCAAGTGCTCTCTGCCCCTAACGCCCACGTGGGGGGGCTGGGTGGGAGGGAGGTGCAGGCGCACCCTAAGAAGCCTGGGCAACAGCTTGTCTGGTCAGTAGTATCTGCAGCAAGCCTTGTTGAAGGAGCCTAGTTTAGAAAAGTGCAAAGCTACTTCTGGCCCTGGTTAGGTCTTCAACCTGACTGTGCTTGTCGGTAAGAAAAACATCCCCAATGCTCCAACTACTCCCACCCTGAAGCCACGAAACTCTAAGTTTACTGAAAGAAAAAAAAATATTTTTTATTTCAGTTAATCGGGAAGCTTTGTCAGAGCCCTACCCATAAGGAGAAGAGACAACAGCTGCCTTTATTCTTGTTGGTTTGCTTTGCAATCCGCTGTGTAAAGTCAGCTAACTCTCTCGGTCACGGGCGTCCGGCTGTCCACAGGCTCCTCTCTGTTTGGCCTTGGCATGGAGGATGAGACAATGTCTTTGCGCTCTCCCTCCCCTCGGTGTTTGTACTTTTCTGTGGCCGCGGCGGCGGTCGTGAGCGCGGGCTGAGTCTTAGCTGGCTCCTTGGGGCAGCCGTCGCTCTCCAGCGAGCCTGCTCTCGGCATCTTCTCCTCTTTGCAGACGCTGCTGCTCAAGTCCTGGGGCTCGGGGGGGCTGGCGGGGGCCTCGGAGCTCTGGGGCTCCGGCGG
>NW_006784311.1:687773-691879 GCF_000442215.2 Lipotes vexillifer
GCGGCGCGTGTGCCTTCGGGGGCTCCACGTGGTGGTGGTGGTGGTGGTGCTCCTTCTTGGGGGGCGAGGAGGCGCTGCCGCTGCGCCCCTTGGGGCTGCTCTCCTTGCTTTTCCGCCCGGGGCTCTTGCAGGTCTTCAGTCCCTTCCCGCTCTTCTCGCCAAGGGTGGACACCAGCAGGGGCTTCACCACCTCCTTCACCTCGATGCTCACGGTCTCCCGGGTCTTGCGCTTCTTGATGGGCAGCACGGTCTCCTGCACAGACCGGATGGAAGACTCCTTCACGGCTTTCTTTTTGGCCTCGGCAGCGGCAGCCGCCACCACACTGCCTGGCTTTCGGCCCCGTTTCTTGGGAATCGCCTGGGGGTCAGCCTCAGCTTTTCGCTTCCGGCCGGGGCGTTTGATAACCATGACTTGGGCTGACGTGGTGGCCCCACCCCCTTCGGCCTTGCTGCCCGGCGAAGCTTGGAAAGGCATCTTGACGAGCAGCTTCCCGGGACTTTTCTCCAGGACCCTTTTCACCTGCACGCCCTCTGATGCTGCTGCCTTGGGTCTCGTGGTGCCGCTCCCTTTGGGGCGTCCCCGGCCTCTGCCAGTTCCTGGAGCTTTGGGAGATTTGGGCTTCTTAGGTGGTTTCTGCTCTCGCCGGGAGGGGCTCCCTCTCCCAGTTACCGTGAAGTCAAAATCATTAGGGTCCAGGGAGGTGTCGCCTACCTTTTCGAAGTATGCAATCAGCTCCACTTTAGAGCGAAAGGCTTTTCCCTGGGGACTGTGGGAACAAACGGAGAGACACAAAGAATAATCAGAAGCTTCCACAGCCATGTCAGAGATGGGGCAGAGGAGAAGGTGGTGGTGAACCCTCTGACAGGAGACATTCTGCAACTGGCATGCCCGACGATACAGCTGAACAAGAGTCACATTTAAGAAAAGCTGAGATGAGCTAAAACTAGGGAGCTGCGGCCTCGGTTATACAGGAAGCAGTTGGGTTGCCCAACGGCCGTGGGCGCCCGCGAGGCCTGCTCTGATGCCAGAATGGCTTGGTGCTGACTGCTCCACAGCTATTGCCTGGATGCCCACGAGCAGCTGCCTGCCACCGAGCTCCTCTGGCCCCCAGAGAGGTCTGGCCTGGGGACCCTGTCTAGCTGTCAGGCTGAACTCGGGTACGCTGCTTAGCCTCTCTTGGAATCAGTTTCCTCATCCATCAGTAGGATAACGCTTTGCTCACCCTTTTCTGAGTTGCTGGAATTAAATGAGGCTGTCTGAAAGCAGCTTTTGAAAACTGCTAACCTTTCTGGAACCATCTAAGGGGAAGAACTGAAATGCACTCATTCACACTCGTCCTCTGAAGCTCTGGCTTCGAAGTTACTCTGTTTCAACAGGTAACACCCAACAACCAGCTCACAGCTGGACAAAGGCCCAAGGGACAGTGGGAAAGGCACACGGAGCCCATCTGGGTCTCTCCGCAGAGGCCCTATCAGAGAGCCCATCTGTCCCAACATGATTCACAGAGCAGACTGAGCCCTATGAACTCCCGTTTCTTTGGGTTCATGACGCAATGTCAGAGAAGGACTGCCCCAGAAAGAAGAGGCTAACAGGTTCTGAGAAGGGCCCCTCAGCTGGGAGATGGCAGCGAGCCCAGGGAGCTCCCTTGCATCCCCAGCCCAGGCCAGTGTGCATGGCAGGACCTTGCGTCCTCACTGCTTCCCAGGCGGCCTCTCCTGGTGCCCTCACTGAGGCCCTGGGTAGGCCCTACTGCTATTCCAGCTCCAGATGAGGCCTTGACGGCAGGTGTGGGAAAGCCACACTCTGCTACCCCGGGCATATCTCATTCAGGGCAGTGACCTACGTACGCGGTCATTCCAAGCATACCTGGTCGCGCCCGCAAGCAGTGGTCACTACTGAAGCCCCTGACCTGAGGTGGGATTACGCACACACATTTTCCTGATCAATGAGCAGCAAAGAGCTACCACTCCAAGGGGTCCCCATCAGTATTTTAGCACCGGTCCCTGACCCCCCCCCCGGCCCTCCCCACTCTGTAGAAACAGGAGTCACCCTTACTTACTTGATCAAATACACATCATACTTCCCAGCGGAGCGGCCAGATTTCCTTTGCTTAAGCTTTCGGGTCCAACCTTCAGGCAGAGTGGGGTCATCGTACATGGGTCCCCGGTCGCGGATGATGGAGCGCCGCTGTTTGGGGGAGGCCGAGGCTTCTGGCACGGCTGGGGCCGAGCCCGACCCTTCCGAGGTCTCTGCTTTACCTGCCTCTGCCGGCTCCGCAGAGCGGTGGGCCGCTGGCTGCAGGGGCTCATGCTTGCCCTCTCTGTCTTCTTTCTTATCCTTCTTCACCTTTTTAAACTTCAAAGGTTTATCCTTCAGGCCCTGGAGATCCTGTTCTTCTGACTTTTCTTCCCTGAAGTATTAAACGAGGACGTAAGTATCACGGAGAACACACTGGTTTGCAGAAACAGTGAGCAACAGCAGGCCCCGGGCGCCCCAGCGTGGGCAGGGCCCTGGCAGAGGGGCTGCCCTGCCAGTGCTCGCCCAGAGCACTTCCCCTTCCACATGCCCTTCCCCTGCACACATCATTTTAGAGCCCCTGAGCTGCTGACGGCGATGGCCCACCGCACCCTACCTGCGCCGTGGTCGCCCTGAGTCCCACTCCTAGCATGCCTGCACTGATAAGGTGGCTTCTCAGTGTTACGAGCTGTGCCCGAGGGCCTCCGTGTATGACGGATGACAAGAGGCCCTCCTCGACTGCCAGAGAGGGACCTACCCACCAAAATGGAGGGGGGCTCCTCGTCACGAAGGCCTGGCTTGGCTGTTACTACAGCTTCTGTGTTTTGGGTTTTCTCAAACGTGTGCTCAGTAAAAACAGCACAGTACAACTTGCTGACGGGAACAGTCCAACAGTGCCCCTTGGGCGGTGGCACAGAGCACAGCACTGTGGAAAAACACGCAGATTTGGAGCCAGCCAACCTGAGCTCAAATGCTGACTTTACCATTTCCAATCACGACCTGAGCACGTGAGCTCAACATCCCGTGCCTCGGTTTCCTCATCTCAACAATGGGTCAACACCCCAGAGGGAGCAGAGTCACCAAGGCATTGTATAAACACTGGCGGACGTGGGTAACCAGACACTGCTGCCCAGGGTTCTGGCGTGAGAAGAGGAGCAATCCCAGGTCGGGGAGCCTTTATCACCAGACGCTCCTGACGACACAGGGCCTTGGCCTTGGCCGATGGGATGGAAGAGCAGGGAGAACGGAAAGGTGCGGAAGAACACGCTCCTCATTACAGGGCGGGCACCTCCCCATTCCTTTGTGCCAACACAACAGCTCCTTCCCTAGGCTTCCGTCCCACCCGGTAGGGTCCCCTCCTTGTGTACTTCAGCAATGGTCACTGTGAGGCCCCGGGATCAGGGTCTGGCCATGATGCTCTCATGGCCAGGCCAAGAGGGCAAGAACACTACCCGGGCCAGGGAGGCTTGGAAAGAATCGTGGGCTCGGAATCAGGCACCTAAGAAGCCCGCAGTTAGCAGCTCATCTCATCCGGGAAAAGAGCCAGACTCCTCTGTCCTTCAGATCTCAGTACCAGAGCTGCCTGGGCCCACGCGGCTCACGTCGGCACCAGTCACCACGTCACGCTGGCCCACCCCAAGTGACTTCCCTTCTTGGCCAAACTGCGGAGACCGCAACAAAGGCACCACGGCGTGCCCTGGCAACCAGACTCCAATGACGTGGCTAAGTCACCAATGGTGAGTTCGCACCAGGAACACTCAGGTCAGGCATATGGGGAGACAGGGTGTGGGGAGGGCGCGCCCCGACCTCCTCCCTATCCTGGCTCCGCCTCCAGAAGTTTAGGGCCCCGAGTGTGAGCTCTAGCACACAGCTGACTTTCTAATTCTCCAGGCTTAGCTCCTTGATGGGAGATGAGGAAGAGCCATGGGCAGCCCGCAGCCCACTGTCACCACGGGAACCTGGGCAGTCCCGAGCCAGAGAAAAACACTGCACTGATGGCAAAGGCTGGCTTCTTGAGAGCCCTCATCTGCACTCCCCTGATAATTTAACTATGGTGAAGTCAAGCACAAACCACACGCCCCAGGAATGC
>NW_006784311.1:691889-740620 GCF_000442215.2 Lipotes vexillifer
AGGAATGCCTCTTAGGTACAAGCAAGGGTGCCGATGCCATCTAGGGCCAGCCCTTCTAGAAACCTACCCTGAAGAGACACCCACAGAAATGCAAAACAACAGATGCCCGATGTTACTGGCGACAACATTCTTTTCACCGGCTCAAGACTGTGGCCAAGCCAGACAGACGCCGCCAAAGACCTGCTGGGCAGATGCCGACATGCGCACCACGGAGAGCCGGGCGGCCCGAACCATGGGTGAGGGACCCCCAGGACCTCCTGTGAGGGGAACACCGTACACTGTAGGCAGCCCTCTGGGGGAGAAAAGAAGGGGACTTTAGGAAGCAGATGGCAAAAACGAAGGGAATCAGTCCTGGCATGGGGTAGGCAGGACCAAGGTGAGGACAGGAGCGAGGCGAGACCTCGCCGGGTGTGTCAAACCAGAATTTCAATTTCTGAATCATGTAAAAGTTTACATAACCAAAAACAAAAGGGAACAGAAGGGAACATGCCTAGCATCCACGGAGGGGAACCAGGCTAGCCTGGGGAAAAGTGAGGGGCTCCAGTTCTGGGGTGGCCTGTGGGGTGGAAAGGCAGGGCAGTGCACAGGGGTGGCAGAAGGGTCAAAAGGACGTGGGCTGAAAGGGCTCCTCTGTTGGGCTACGCAGTGACCAGGTGACTGTCCAAAAGAATGAACTGACTAGAATATAGTTAAGAAAAAACCCACTTGGTGATGTTGGGGGAAGGAGAGAAAGACATAAAGGAAGTGAGGGTCCAATGGGCTTATGGGGGAAGAAGGTTCCAGGCAGCAGAGAGGCCTCGAGGGGGCACGTGTGGCTGTGTCGGGTTTTATTCTGAGGGTGATGGGATCCCTTTGGCTACTATGTGGAGGATGGCCTGCCGGGGACCTAAGTGGGCAGCAGGGAGCCTGTGGGAGGCCTCTTGGGGCACTCTAGGCATGTGATCCAGGGCGAGGAGGGCAAGGACTGGGGACGTGACCAGGAGGTGGAGCAACAGAGCTGGCCGGTGTGGGGACGAGGGCCGGGGATGAGCTAAGGGCCATGGCCAAAGCCTGCGAGGATGGGGATGCCACCAACCGAGGATGACGAAGCCTGGGCCAGCAGCAGGGGGGAGCTACAGCCACACCCGCGTCGAGAAGTTGAAGGAGCAGCTAACACAGCACCGTAACCAGCTACACTTCTACATAAACAAACCAAAAGAAGCTCAAGGAGGGGAGAACATAGTTCTTTGGCTACAAAGTGGGGAGGCCCCTGTGCCCGGACTCTGACTTAGCCTAAATGAACTGTTTGGATTTTTAGAATTTTTTATTGTGATAAAACAGACATAACATAAAATTTACCTTTTCAACTGTTTCTAAGTATACAATAAATGAAGTTTCAATAGCACCAAACATGGGAATAAAAAGGCCTTTAACTCTATCTGTGATTATTCTAGCTCTTTTAAATTGAACTTACTTGGGACTTCCCTGGTGGCGCAGTGGTTAAGAATCCGCCTGCCAATGCAGGGGACACGGGTTCGAGCCCTGGTCCGGGAAGATCCTACATACCGCAGAGCTACTGAGCCCATGTGCCACAACTGCTGAGCCTACGCTCTAGAGCCCACGAGCCACAACTACTGAGCCCGCGTGCCCAGAGCCTGTGCTCCGCAACAAGAGAAGCCCCCACTCTCTGCAACTAGAGAAAGCCCGCGCCCAGCAACGAAAACCCAATGCAGACAAGAGAAAAAAAAACTGAAATTACTTGAAGCAACTGTGAGAATATGGTGATTTTCAATTCTGTGCATTGAGGAGCACAGAGGTGTTTGGTACTTTATTTTCTGACTGCTACTTCTCTGCTTAAAAACAAATAAAAGCCCACAAAGAAGCCTGGAAGCCATTCTGCTGGGTGTGGAGTGGAGGCAAAAATGATGGAAAACAGGTAATCCAAATGAGTTTACCCTCGGCCCATCCACCTGCTCAGTGCCAGGGTGACCTGAGGAAGGGGGCCAGGCTGGGGTACTAGGCGAGTACTCAAGGCCCCCCACCAGGAGGATCATAGGGTTTGCTGAAACACACTTTTTCAAAGAAACCAAACAGGGACTTCCCTGGTGGTCCAGTGGCTAAGACTCTGCGCTCCCAATGCATGGGACCAGGGTTCGCTCCCTGGTCAGGGAACTAAGATCCCACACGCAAGCCGCAACTAAAAGATCCTGCATACCGCAACTAAAGATCCCGCATGCCGCAACTAAAGATCCCGCATGCTGCAACTAAAAAGATCCCACACACCACAACTAAAAAGCCCGCGTGACGCAATGAAGATCCCGCGTGCTGCAACTAAGACCTGGCTCAGCCAAATAAATAAATAAATATTAAAAAAAAAAGAAGAAACCAAACAGCCTTCCAGACGGTGTATCTCTGCATGCATGTGTGCACACACACACACCTGCTGAGAGGACCGTGAGAACTGAGCACCTAGTTCTTAAGTTCACACATTTTAGAGTTGGGGGTATTCACCTGTTCAACTCTTCAGTGTTATAGGTGAAAAGAAAAGCAAGTACAACCAGACAAGGGAGCCTGCCTGAGGTCATGCCTGAGTTGATGTGTGTTCACCGACTGCCCTTGCCCTGAGCCAGCCTCTGCTAGGGGCTGGGAGGCCAGGGTAGAACCAGCATCATTCTCTGGTCTTCTAGAGCTCCCAATTTCGGGGGCGGGGGTGAGGGGAGGCAACGAAGAAAGAGCGATCCTCTCCTCTGTTCCAAGCACGGAGGAAGCCCAGACATAGCCGGGTGTTGAGGGCTGGGGAGGAGTGCTTATCCCAGGCCAACAAGGAGTGCTCCGGGCAGGCCAGACCAGGTGGGCCCGCGCGGCACTATCAACAGCCCTATCCTGTCACCACTGTGACACCCCTCCCTGGAGGGAGAAGCGAGTCAGGATAAGCATTCTGCGTAACAGTGGCCCTGGGCCAGCCCTCGCTCTCGTCTTCAGAGAGGCCTTCCCTGCTCCACGCACAGTGCATTTTGAATATGCCACCCCGCCGCTCAACCCCCCAGACAGCGTGCATCTTCCTTCCTGTCGTCTCCCTGCTCGGTGCACAGGAACAGCACTTAATAATTCTGCCAAGGGATGATCACAACGCACATGTTATGCTACCTCCGCTTCCTCTGATGGCCCCATTCCCCTGCCCATCAGCTTCAAGTAGCACGGGCTAGTTTAGCACACAAAGCAGTAGGCTTGAGTCAGTGAGTACATAATGACTTTGGACGCCTGGGCCCGGGTGGGTCGGGGTTGGCAGGAGATGACACTGGAGTGGTCACCGAGGGCCCAGAAAGTTAGATGGTGACGTCTACAGTGATGGAGAGGGAGGGGTCACGGAGGACAGTCATGCTGGGACGACAGGTCCCAGGCTTCCACAGATCAGCTCCCAGCAACGAGGCGAACGCGTCTGCACAGACTCCTCTTGCTGAAACTACTAAAGATGCCGGACCGAACATCTTCTAGAAGGTATTATAGAGGACAGTGTTTAAAACGTCTTACCTGTACTCACAAGCTGGCCAGAAAGTAAGGAATATGCAGGCTAAAGAGGCAGGGAAGGAAGGGAGGGTCCTGTCGGCGGAGGAGGCTGCAGAACAGCCAGGGAGAGGAAGAGGCCACGAGGAAACGCCTGGGAGAGTCCTAAGAGAGAAGCATCCTACACGTTGGCGGGCCTGGACTCTTCAAAATGGGCTGCGGCGCGAGGAGCAAAAGGAGACTGAAGAGACAGGACAACGAGGAGCGACTGGCTCCCTGGTCTGAAGGCGCTACAAAGGCAGCAGTGGGGGATTTGGGGAATGTGAATATGGTTGCACGTGAGCTTGATGCTGAAGCCCCCGAGTGCACGAACTGCCCCGGATGAATGCTCTGAGGAGAGCCATCCTTCAGGGCTCAGGAGCGCGATGGAGCGACTGCCAGCGGTGGCAGGGGCAACGGGCAGCGTGTCCACAAAGGGGCAGACGACAGCAACATAACCGGAAACGGTGCCGCCGGGCAGGAATACTTTAGAGCCGTTTTGGTAGAGCTTCCTAACAATTAAAGAGAGCGCCTTCACGCTACATGAATACGTTAAGAGGAAAGGCTGAAAACCTCGCAGAAGTGCCTTCTTGTAGTGGCTCAAAGAACTGCAATGTTTTCAACAGCATTATGCTCTGTATGGTGAAGCCGTGACTGTGAATGAAGGTGTCGAGGTACTTCCTCGTGTTAAAAAAAAAAAAAAAAAAAAAAAAAAAAAAAAAAAAAAAAAAAAAAAAAAAAAAAAAAAAAAAAAAAAAAAAAAAAAAAAAAAAAAAAAAAAAAAATCACTGCCAAAGGCAGCCTTGCCTAGGTAGGACCTGACTTCTAATATTGATGGAACAACTAATCTGTGCACTGTGTGGGGGAAATGCAGGTATCACATTGAAGCAGAAGGCCTTCACAAATCTTAAATACCTATGAAGACTGAGAGAAGGCTCTTGTGTGAAAAAAAACATCATTTGGTAATTTTGCTGCTAAAACGAAAACATTAGATCAAATCCTTCCTTTGATCTAGCAAAGGAAAATGAGAGTTGCAGGAATCTTGATTTCAGGCCAAATCATTGTATCCCGAGGGGTTTGATAGCACTCTTTTGACCCGAGGCTCCTGTGCATTCCAGGGGTGCAATCAGCCAACAGCTGACATGTGCAGCTGACCAGACAACTGCAGCTGAGGTGTGACTACTCAATCTCCAAGGCTTCCATATTAAAAAAGAAAAGAAAGGCCACAAAGCCAGGTGAAAGCCACAGCTAAAAGGTGTTCTTCACCTGAATCTGAATCCTGCCCCCTCCAGAGTGAGCTCTAGGAAACCTCCAGAGCAGCAGCAATATCCTGACCTTTCCCAATTTCAGTCATGTTTGCATCAGGCCAATCTCAGGAGATGGAGTGTCTCAGCACCTTTCATTCCCAGTCATCCACCCCATGGAGCTACGTAAGGAGCCCAAGTACCACAACAAAGCCACGAACCGGAAGGACAGGGTGGCGGCCACTTCCCCAGGTCAATGGTCAGGGACCAGAGGAGAGAAATGGCCTCCTGGCAGTGGCTGCTTCCAACCTCCAGTATGAGCTGCAGAATCTCAGAATCAAGGGGGCTTCTCTGCACGAATCAATAAACGTAGCAGCGCTTTGAGATGCCAGCTTTGGCCCCTTTAAAGATCTGAGAGAAATCAAACTGGCACTGGAAGAGGGTCTCAGTGGTCTCTGGGGAGCAAAAAACGGGATGGGGTCCAGCTCAAAGGCTTCAATGGTGGAACCTGAAGTTTAGCGGACCCGCTCTGAATTCAGTGTATTTTTTAACACCCCAGTTTTTAGAAGATGCAAGAAACTATGTTTTGAAAAGCTAAATAAAACACAGTTCTTGCCACCCAAAGGTAGAACCCTCCCCGAATGAAGGCAATGAGCACCACACGGTAAGCCTCACCTTGACAGCGTTGAGTCTACCACACACGGGAGAGAAGTAAGTTTGAAAAAACACTGCCACCGTGGAGAACAGTCAGGCAGTTCCTCAAAAAGTTAAACGTGGAGTTCCCATGTGACCCAGCGATTCCCCTCCTAGGTATGGACCCCAGAGAGTTGAAAACAGGGACTGGAACAGATACTTGGACGCTGATGTTCATAACAGCACAGTTCACAGTAGCCAAAAGGTAGAACCAACCAACCCAAGTGTCCAGGTACACATAAATGCAGAAACAAAATGTGGTCTGGGGCTTCCCTGGTGGAGCAGTGGTTAAGAATCTGCCTGCAAATGCAGGGGACACAGGTTCCAGCCCTGGTCCGGGAAGATCCCACATGCCGCGGAGCAACTAAGCCTGTGCACCACAACTACTGAGCCTGTGCTCGACAGCCTGTGAGCCGCAACTACTGAGCCCGTGCGCCTAGAACCTGTGCTCCGCAACAAGAGAAGCCACCGCAATGAGAAGCCCACGCACCACAACAAAGAGTAGCCCCCGCTCGCCACAGCTAGAGAAAGCCTGCACTCAGCAACAAAGATCCAACGCAGCCAAAAATAAATAAAAATAAATTTATTTTAAAAATATGGTTCATTCATATAATGGAATGTTATTCAGCTTTAAAAAGGAAGGAAACTCGGGAATTCCCTGGCAGTCCAGTGGTTAGGACTCCATGCTCTCACTGCCGAGGGCCCAGGTTCAATCCCTGGGCCCTCAGGGAACTCAGAGCCCACAAGTCTCGTGGTGGGGTAAAAAAAAAGAAAGAAGGACTCTGACACCTGCTATAGCATGGATGGACCTTGAATTGAAGATGTTATGCTAAGTGAAGTAAGCCACACACAGAAAGACAAACACTGTATGACTCCATTTATATGAAATGTCCAGAATAGGCAAATCCAGAGATTGAAAGTAGATTATTCATTGCCAGGGTCCAGGGGTAGTGGGTAATAGGGAATGACTCCTAATGGGTACAGGGATTTTTTTTTGGGGGGGGGGCGGGGGGTGTAATGAAAATGTTCTGGAACTAGATAAGAGGTGATGGTTGCACAACATTATGAGTGTACTGAATGCCAGTGTACACTTTAAATGGGTGAATTTCACGGTATGTGAATTATATCTCAATTTTTATAAGAACCCACTAAAATGACAGCTGACTTCACCCATTACCCTAAATCATAAAGGCAGGTTTTACAACGCTCAGGCAAGTAGCTCTGCTGTCCATGTGAAAGAAATTGGCGAATGTGGGGACCTATGGTGACACATGCTAGCCTGGACCACGCTGACCTGAATGCCATCTCTGAAACCCAGGACACGGTAACCACGACGGTCAGAAAGGAATCTAGTCCAAGAAGTTTAACGACTAGGCATTTAGCCAAGTTGAAGGTTGTTGGCTAAATATTCTGAGGGTGTTTGATCATTTTTTTTTTATTGTGGTAAAATGCATGACATAAAATTTACCATTAGCAGTACTCAGTACGTTCACAATGTTGTACAACCATCACCACTATCTAGTTCCAGAACATTTTGTCACCCCCCCACCCCAGAGGCAATCTTATACCCACTAAGCAGGTACTCCCCCAGCCCCCCCTTACTCCCAAGCCCCTGGCAACCACTAATCTCTTTTCTGTCTCTATGGATCTGCCTGTTTGGACCTTTCGTATAAATGGAATCATATTACATATGGCTTTTTGCGATAGGCTCCTTTCACTCAGCATAATGTTTTCAGGGTTCTTTCAGAACTTCTTCCCTTTCTATGGCTGAATAACATTGCACTGTATGGACACACCACACTTAGTTTATCCATATTCATCTGTTGATGGACATCTGGGTTGCTTCTACTGTTTAGCTGCTGTGAATATCTGAGTACAAGTTTTTGCACGGGTGTATGTTTTCAGTTCTCTTGGGTCTATGCCTAGAGTGGAATCACTGGGTCACATGGGTACTCCATGCTTGACTTTTTGAGGAAGCTCCAGACTGTTTTCCACGTGGCTTCCTTTGGGGGTGATGAAAATGTTCTGGAACTAGACAGGAGTAAAGTGGGGTGGCAGAAACTGCTTCCACTCTGGAATGCCTAGCAGGGAGGGGCAAGCTGTGAACAGAAGTCATCACGACAAGGACACTGGGAGTGGGGTGGAGGTGTTTCATGTCACCTACTCACTCATTCGGTAGCTGACAATCTAGGTAGTGGGCCCGAGCTGTGCTGGGGCCAAGGCTGCTCCGGTAACAAGACACACTCTCTACCTGCATCTGCTTCTTCTCTTTCTCCTGGTACAAACAATCTTCTAAAGCATACAGTCAATAATGAAATCATAGCGATTTTGCTGAGTGCTGTGAAAGGGGAGAGAGCGGGAGCCGGGAGAGCGCTCCGGAAGGCAATGCAGGGCCACTGTGGGTGGGGGAAGGATCGGGCCGGGCGTGAGAAGCTGGTACAGTCGTGGAGCATGACTAAAGCCAAGCTGGGTGGCTTCACCACCAACTGTCCCCATGCAGGCCACTGCAGAGGGGGCTGGCCAAATGAGTTAAGAATGGGAGAAAACCAAGAAGCCAGTCATTATGACTGACATTTTTGTGATTTCATCTCTTCCCCTGGACAGCCTGTGTCGTGAGCATTTGCTCCCCGGCCTCCACATCTAGCTACGTCTCTTCCATCGTGTCTCCTCCATGCCGCAGGGTGCTCATGGCAACCCTCCTCACAAACGGGGCAAAGTTGGCCTCTGGTGCCCTCATGACAAATATCCAGCTTTCAGGTCCCCACAGCCAGTCTGCACGGGCGCTCAGGTCATGCCTGCCTCTTTGGTCCCCAGCAACAGATTCCCACAGCTCCTTCCTGCTGCAGTTTTCTGTCATTACTGTTTTCCTCTCACTTGAGGTGATGCCCTTGTTTTCATTGCTGTGCCTCTCACTAGTGTAGGTCACCCCGCAGCTGCATGCCTGACAGACTTGCTTCCCGATGATGACACAGGAGCCACTGAAATGACCAACAAAATAGAAAAAAGGGGAAATGTGTCTGTCAGAGCTGGCAAACAAGAGGGTGCCACCAATGGCTGAGGCACCGTGAGCAATGCCAAGGAGGGACCTGCCAGGGGGGTCGGTGGTGACAGGATGCCCCCCCACCAACAGAGGCCGAGGAAATCTTCAAGGTCACAATGGTGGGACCCAGAAGCCAGGCTGGCTGAAGTGCGGTTTGCTGGTGGCAGACGGAAGGGCCTAGAGGCCTATACGGCAAGGCCAGCAACAGGCTGAGGGGTTTCCCTGGGCATTGCTGGGAGCAGGCAGGGCCAGAGAAGGGCAGTGGGCAGCAGTGGGCAAGCAGTAGGGACTAATCTCTATCCCGTAAACAACTCTGGGGACCAGCTAAAAAGTAACTAACATGGGGCTTCCCTCGTGGCGCAGTGGTTGAGAGTCTGCCTGCTAATGCAGGGGACACGGGTTCGTGCCCCAGTCTGGGAAGATCCCACATGCCGCGGAGCGGCTGGGCCTGTGAGCCAGGGCCGCTGAGCCTGCGCGTCCGGGGCCTGTGCTCCACAACGGGAGAGGCCACAACAGTGAGAGGCCCGCATACCGCAAAAAAAAAAAAAAAAAAAAAAAGTAACTAACATGCCTGGTGACAAGACAAATATCAACCAGTCAGCAGCTTCCCTGTGTACAAATACTAACTGGGTAGAAAATACAATGGGAACATGACTACCGGCTCTCCGGCGGAGACTGACCTAGAATCAGTGCTGTGAACAGCCAGAGAAAAACACGGAGGGGTGGCAGGGCCGTGACGTGCTTCTTGTGACCACTGCATCCTCCCGCCACACAACAGAATCAATTCCACATGGATTAGACGGTTAGGTTCAAACGGGGGGTTACAACGTCCCACAGAACTGCTCTCTCCCAATGGCTAATAAAATGAGAAACACACAGACGTGGGGAGGAGTGTGAAGGACAGAATTCAGCAAACAAAGGAAAGGGACATAAAATCGAACGCAGTACATTTCAAAACCTGGCAGCCGAAGAAAGGATTCCAGAGAACAAAGCAGCAGCAAGACTGAGCTCCTGCCCCACCCCTGGAAGCCGTGCTGGGGAGCCCACAACACCCCGAAACCTCTCCTCACTGAGCTGGAAAGAAGCAACTGGGTAGGAGTCTGTAACTTTTTCCTTTTAGGCCCAGGAACTACAGAAGCTGCAACCGGGAGGTGCAGGAGAAACAGGTAAAGCACCCAGCGAGCCAGGCCAGGGGACCACTGGGAACCTGGGGTGGCCCCTTCCCACATCCCTTATAGGAATGGCATACATGTCCTTCAAGCGGCTAGACTGAACCCTGGCGTAAGACAATTAACACAATTCCTAGGCTAGAGAGAAGACTCCAGATGCTGCCGAAGAGTCCCCCTGACTGCAGCTCCCCCACGTGTACAGCTTGTCTCTGCCCACAAGAGAACGAGCTCATGACAGCCCAGAGGGGAAAGCAGTGAGAGAGGATGCCAGAAGACTGGGAAGAGAGAGCCAGAACTCCCCTGCTGCACCAAAGCAAACAGAACGACTGGATGGAGCCATCTAAGCCTGAGCCAAGTTGACAAGAAACAACATGGTAACTCTAGAAACATGGCCAAAAGCAAAAAAATAAAAGGGAGGGGGATGGCTCAGGAAAGGCAAAATCCCACCAAGAAGAGAATACACAAAAGGAAATTCCTCACAACTTTATAAGAACATGTTCTCAATAACAGTTCAAAGATGAGAAGATAAAACACAGTAAGATGAAAGGGCAAATTCCCAACCTAGGGAAATAAACTGCAGACCAAAACACATCATTACAGAACCAATAAACACATTTAAAAACAGCCAGAAACAGAATATACGTAGCTGAAAATCAAACTAGACAAACAGTGTATGCAGATGAAAAAGATAAAAGCTAAAGCAATTAGAGTGAAGCTAATAGCACTGGAAGAGAGACAAAGACAATCCAACATAAGGATAATTCGTGTCCCTGTAGTAGGGAACCCAAAATGGCACATAGATGCCATCAAAGATATATTATAAGAGGACTAACCTGAAACGAAGATGAGCTGCATCTGCAGCCTGAAAGAACACACCATGTTCCCAGGAAAATGTGATAAACAAACAAACAAACACCACTCACCAGCGAGAGGGACTGTGGTTAACCTCCTCAATTTCAAGGATAAAGAATTCTTCAAGCGCCCCCAAGGGATCATGTAAAGAGGGGCCCAGGCGTTAAGGACTAAGGACCAGCAAGAGCCAAGGACCCGACCCCAGGAACAGTCTGGCACGTTCCAGGAAAAGCAAGAATGGCGGGCTGGAGCCAGGTGAGCAAGGCGCAGAAAATGAGCTCAAAATGAGGCAGGCCTGGCTACACAATATGCAGGGCCCAGTATAAAATGAAATTGCAGGGCCTCTTACTCAAAAATGGAGAATTGTGACATGGCCGCAGTAGAGCAGTAAACCAAGTGTGGCTCTTCTAAGCCCTGGGCATTATACAGGCTGCATGTCCAGGAAGCCGGCCCTGCTTCCAGGAAATAGACTTTAGATTTTATTTTGTGAGGGATGAGAGGCCCTCAGAGGGTTTTTCTCAGGGGAGTGACATGATCAGATGAAGAGTCTGAAAAAGTTCACTCTTAATGGAAAATACAGTGTGAGGGGGGGACAAGGGGGCAGGGAGACGCAAGGTGCTGCGGGGTGGGCTCACGGTTTGGGGTACTGAACGTTTATTAGGGATTGACACTCGTGAACGGAAGGGAGAGGAAGCAAATCTGGGCAGGGGATGAAGCTGAATTGCAATGCAGGCTCAAGAAAGCTCCAGGCCACCTTGGGCAGTGATGGCACGGCAGTGGTTTTATACCCCCTGCCTCATTCAGCCACCTGGGCACTGCCCTGGAATTGGTGTGACCGAGTGAGGAAGTGCTCACAGCTGAGGCCAAGGCCAAGGCCAAGGCCAAGCCCAAAGGAGCCAGCAGCTGGAGGCTGCCTGCAGACTGCACTTCTGGCTGGGGATCCACACAGTGACCTCCTTGCCTGCTGTGTGGGGCTACTGCAGAGTCTAAGCAGGCGATGCGGTGGCTGCTCTAGGTGCCATCAGTGGAGGGCATGTGTGTGCTGGGGGCAGGGGGAGCGCAGGAGATCATGGATTCTGACTTCCGTATTTTATGTTTTCGATGTTGAGGCATTTTGCCTTCTACAGGTCTAGGCTGGAGACAGAGATCTGGTAGTCACTGGTGCAGAGGTCTGAAGAGCCAGGTGAACCTAGTGAGGGCACCTCAGATGTTTGTGTATGGACAACTTTCCTCCCGTTATCTGGAGTTGTGACAAGGAGAAAGAGTCAGCAAAGGAGACAGACAAAGAGGAGTGAGGTATTAGAAAGACGATCAGGTGTATCTGTCCAGATTATACTGGTGGCAAGCAACAGAGACCAACTCTAGCTGATTTACACAGACAAGGACTTGATTAAACAGCTACTGGAAGATGGAAGGTGGTAGTGATGTCTGCACAGTATAAATATACTTCATACCATGGAACTGTACACTTAAAAATGGTTGAAATGGTAAATTTTTTCATGTGTATTTAACCCCAATAACAAAAACTGGGGGGAATAAAAGGCTATTAGGTGGCCAGAGGGTTGGAGAAACAGGTTTGAATCTCGTTAGCCAAGAACAATATTCCAAACTCTGCTGCCAGGCTGGTGCAGGGCAGCCAGCACTGCCTCTGCCACCCTGCAGAGGGCAGCAGTGGCCGCCAACACAGCAGCCACTGCGGGAGCTCGGAGAGGGTGGGTCTGACGTGAGAGCCCGAGGCGCAGGGCCATACCCCCTTGGAGGGCTTAGGCCATTTTCTTTCGTAAAGGGCCAGATAGTAAGCATTTTTTTCTGCTTTGTAGGCCTCACTGTCTCTGTCACAATCACTCAACTTGCCAGTGAAGTGGGAAGGTAGCTTCAGGCAATGCATAAAGGAAGGAGTGGGGTTGGACTGCAATAAAACTTTATTTACAAAAACAGGCAGTGGGCCAGATGTGGCCTTGGCATGTAGTTTACCAACCACTGTACCAGTTGAAAGGGAAATTATGAAAAGAAGCATATGGCATTTTCAGCGACTACAGTCAGAGGTCACCTGGTCTCTCAGCAAACTCATAGGATAGGGTAAGAGTTCCCTCAAACAAAGAAGGGGGCTCAGATGTGAAAGTGGCCAAAGAAAATAAAACCGACTAAGCCAGTGATGCTGCGCCAGGAGAGGGTGCTGGTGGGGGTCCCCGAAGAGACACAAGGAAGGGGATTCCAGGAGGGAACAAGCCTATCAAGAGGAGGAATCACCACTGGCCTGGGTAACGCAAACATCCATTAGGGCCGGAGCAGAAGTGGGAGGTGAGGAGGGGGAATACTGAGTAGCCAAGTCTTGAAAAGCTTGGCCAAAGAGGGAACAGAGAACTGGGCAGGAGCTGAGGAGGGAGCGCTTGATAAAGATGGGAAATTCGAAAACACGTTTGTATAGTGATGGGTGTGATTCACGAGAGGAGAGAAAACTGACAGATTCCTGGGGAGCTAGGAAAACAGGAAGTCTCTGTCACCAGTGGAGCTGTCTGTTAAGAGCTCTAGGGGTGGAGCAGTTTCCAGTGATGACAAAGTCCAGGCTGTGACCTTGGCAGTAGGTGGCCGAGGTCACTGGCACAGAGGTGATCAAAAGTTGGGGGCCAAGCACTGGGAGGGCCCTCTATGTGCATGCTTAAGCCACCTGTGGGATGGAATGGTCAGGAACAGAGAGACAAAGACTGTGGGCCTGGCACCAAGTCCCCAGTGGAGGGGGGCTGTCCAGGGTGGCAAGCAAGCTCATGACGGGGAGTTGAGGGGCCTGCGCGTCACAGCATGCTTTTAATCAGAGTGTGGATCATGAACACGGAGGACGCACTCCTGCTCGGGGTGTGTGGGCTGGGACAGTCAACAGGCTGCCCTCTGGTTGTGAGGTACCTGCAGGGAGCCAGAGCTCGAGAGGAGAGGTCTGACCCAGATGGGGCCTGGGGGCCTAGGAAGGACTCTCTGCAGGAAGGGATACCCGAGGCGAGTCTTCAAGAACCAGGAAGAGGGGGAAATGCAGCATGGGGACCCGGACAAAGGCCAGGAGTATGAGCTCAGTCCCACATGGCTGAGGGGCACAAGGATGAGAAAAGGAGTGGTAGCAGAAGAGCCGGGAGTCGTGTGAGGGGCCTTGACGCCACTGGAGGACGGGCCCCACTCTCAGGTTTAAAGCAGGAGAGTGAGATCTGACACTAGGGACTGCGTGGCAGGGAGAGACGTGGAGGAGAGCTGGAAGGCTTGAATCAGGCCGGTGGCGGGGGGAGGGCAGGAGACCGGCAGGGCTGGTGACACTCGGGTTCCCAGCCTGCGGGACCGGTGCTGCTATCTACCACGACAGAGACCAGAGGACACGGGCTTTGGCTGTTTAGCCTTCTGACCTATCCACCTTCTTTGGGGGGGGGTCTGGAGGATGGTAGGGCAGGCAATGGGTTGAGGAGAACGGGAGGAAGAAAAAGGGCAAAGCCCTTTAAGTGCCTTGCATGGTAAAAGCTGACTAGTGCGAGCCTTTCTCTCACAGAAGGGAAAACAAGTTCTAGTTCCTTCATACTCCTTTTCAGTGCTCTCTGTCGCCACCTAATGGGATGTCAGCTGAAACCCCGAGATTCACCTGTGGGGGACGGGACAGCACCCGGGTGGAGAAGAACCTACTTGGCTGTAACTTTAGATCTCTGAAAACACCTCTAGGGTCCACGAGACCCCCTTCTGGAAAATTAGAGCTTCCTGGAGCTAACAGAGACAGGTGTGTGTTGGTAACACCTAATTCAACTTCAGATTTTTTCCACAGACGAGCTTTGACTTGGCTTCTGTGCACTCCCAGGATGCACGATCAAGTCGAGGCGGCTGAGAGAACCACAGCCCTGAAACAAATGGTCCCTTGGTGGGACAAAAATTCCAGGGCACTTGAACCTAGCTGAGCTGTTTCTGGTTCTAGTGTTTCACGTGCCGCCTGTAGGTTGAGGCGGACTTACTCTGTAAATCTGAGAATGCATAAAGTCTTCTACTGAAATGTCTTAGCTTGGGGGGTAATTTACAAAGAGCCACACCCCTCGCTGCTAACTGCCTTCCTCCCAGACCTCTGACAGACCTACAAACGTCACTCACCGAACAAGAAGAGTAACAAGTGCCACACCAGAGATGCCAAGGGGAGGCTGTGGTGGGCAAGCAGAGGCAGTCACTGCCCTCAGTGGCTTCACCCTAGCAGGGGGCACATGCGGCAACAGACAACTTCATCATCATCTGGGAATACTGGGAGAGAAGGCCGCAAAGCGCAGTGTAGCAGGAGGGGATGAAGAGACGAGGGCCAAAGGACATGACCAGGTTTAACTCCCCTTTCTGTCAGTGAAGAGCTGCAAGAAGGAAATCAATATTTTCAGATGCCACGGAGAGGCTACTAAGATAAATGCTGAGTCTGGTAAGTTCTCACCTGCAGAGTATGGGTAAGGACCAGCCTGCCTTGTGTGGGCTGCTGCGGATTCCATGAGTGGATCCTGATCAGGCAGGCAGACAGCAGCTGGTCCGGAACCACCGCACGAGTGAGTGAGCAAGTGAGTGAGTGAGTGTGTGTGGGGGGCGGTGGGGGGGAGTGGAAGGACTGAGTGGAGAGGTGATCCCAGGAGCTGACCAACGGCGATGTGGAGATCACAAACATAAACTCCTCTTTTGGAAAGCTTGGCACAGAGAAGGTGCAAAGCATCCAGAGGTAAGGGGTAGGGAGAAAATAGAAGGCCAAGACAGAAGATACACTAAATTTGTGATGGAATCTAAGTTAGCTTTAAAAGGATGTTCACTGTGTTTCTTAACATGCGTGTCTTAGCTCGGGCTGCCATAACGAAATAGAAGAGACTGAGTAGCTTAAACAACAGAAATTTATTGCTCACAGTTCTGGACGCAGTAAGTCCAAGGTCAAGGTGCCGGCAGATTCCTTGGTGAGGGCCCTCTTCCTGGCTTGCAGACGGCTGCTTTCTCACTGTGTCCTCATATGGCACATGGCAGGGAGTGAGATCTTTGGTGTCTCTTCTTATAAAGACACTGATCCCATTGGACTCCAGCCTCACGACCTCATCTAATCCTAATTACCTCCCAAAGGCCCCATCTCCAAACATCCTCACATCTGGGGTTAGGGCATCAACATATGAATTTGCGGGGTGGGGGGGGTGGGGAGACAAACAAACACTTTAGTCCATAACAATGGGGATGCTTATGTTCTATTGTGAAATGGTAAATGAAAAAGCAGGGTATGGTACTACATATACTGCATGACAACAATTAAAACTCATTCCAAGAGATGGTAGTACAACAGTTTGAATGTATTTAGTGCCACTGAAGTGTACACTTAAAAATGGTTAAGATGCTAAATTTTATGTTATGTGTATCTTACCATGTTTAAAAAAACAACTCAATCCAGGAGAAGGCAAGAAAGGAGAAAAAAATAAAGAACAGAAAATGTGGAAAAAATAGAATGCACAAAATAAAATGGTACAGACAAATCTAAATACATCAGTAATTAAATAGGTGTTAACAGATATGGCAGAATGGATTTTTTTTTAATCCAGCTATTTGCCATTTTCAAGAGCTACATCTAATCCATAAAGACACAGAACGGAGGAAAATTAAAAGTGGCAGTGCTGACCAAAAACACAGGTGGTGCAGCACCATTATTATCAGATGAAGCAATATTCAAGGCAAAAGCACGACTAATTACAAAGAGGATCACTTCATAATGCTAAAGGGTTCGATTCACCAGGAAGACAAAACGGTTTCTAAAACTGAAAACCTGGCCTCAAAATAAATAATAAAGCCAAAATTAACAAAGCCCCTGGAGAAACTGGAGTGACACATGCTCCCCAGCAGCGAGGAACTCAAGTAGAGAGAACAACAGTAGGAAGAGAGGACACTTTCATAATCCCAGGGATGACATGAAGGAGACGAGCTTCTTCTGGCTCCTGTGCCCCACCGACAGCCCATGCTCGTCCGGGTGGTCCCGCACTGCTCCAGAAACCACAGTCTTGGAGCATGGTGCCATTCAGCTAGGACCTTATTTTTTTTTTTTATTATTATTATTTTTTTTGCGGTACGCGGGCCTCTCACTGTCGTGGCCTCTCCCGTTGCGGAGCACAGGCTTCAGACGCGCAGGCTCAGCGGCCACGGCTCACGGGCCCAGCCGCTCTGCGGCATGTGGGATCCTCCTGGACCGGGGCACGAACCCGCGTCCCCTGCATTGGCAGGCGGACTCTCAACCACTGCGCCACCAGGGAAACCCTAGCTAGGAGCTTATTTTTAAAAATAGTAACTAGGAAAAAAAACCCCACAAAGCCATGTACTTGGAAATTTAAAAAACACATTTCTAAATAATTTGTGGGTCAAAGAGGAATCACAGAGGAAATTAAAAAAAAAAACCCTTTGAGCTGACTTTAAGTGGAGATGCGACACACTGAAACTTGCTCGATGCAGCAGAAATCGTTTGAGGATCAGCTTTAAATGCTTATGTTTGAAAAGAAGGTTGAAAACCAATGAGCTAAGTTTAGAATTTAAGAAGTGAAAAAAAGAAAACCAGAGAATGTACTCCAAGAAAGTAGAAGATATAATAATAAAGATAAAATTTTACATAACTTAATGAACTGGAAAGCAGACATACAGTAATACAGGACAATAATGCCCACAAGTTCACTCTCTGAAAGACTAATAAAACCCAAACTATTTTTACCAAGACAGGGAAAAAAGGGAGAAGGAAAAAGTAACAGCACTAGAATGAAAAAGGAGATAAATACGGATGTTGCAAAGGTTTATAAAAAAGTAAGCATGGCTTCTTGCTAGTAAACTTAGTAACACAGATGAAATGGACAAAAATATACCTTAGCCACACTGACCTGAGCAGGTGCAGGGAAATAAAAATAGGTTTCGAAGTGCGTGTATGTGCACAGAACACCTCAAAGGACACATACAAGCCCCTGGAGGCAGCTGTTCCCTGCAGAGGGGCCCAGGTGGCAGCAGGGACGCTGAGAGACCAAGCATCACTCTAGAGCTCACACTTCCTGAGTTGTGAACCATGTGCATGGGCCACCTGCTCAATAGCGGATCCAAATGCACCCAGAGACGAGGAAAGGCCTCACCTGACGGTGCGTGCAGGCCAGCCCAGAACATGGGGCTCGAACTATGCAGCAGGAGCCGATCCCAACATTCGCTGGCACTAGGGCTTTTCTTTCTATTTGTCCTTTTAACCTTTACAAATTTGGTAGGTCAAAATGCCATCTTCTTTGTTTCCATGTGTGTCTCTTTGATTATCACTGAGGCAGAACTCTTTTCCTATCTTCATTGGCCACCTGTATCTCTTTTTTATGAATTTCCTGTTCATATTCTTTGCTCATTAGTGGTGACTGGTAGTAAGTTAGCAGTAAGAACTGCTGCATTCAACTCAAGAATAAAAAGGAAATTTAAAAATCTGCCCCAGTGCACTCACAACAATCACTGTTCCCACTGCCCAGTGGCAGGCATTAACCCTAGGATGATTCGCTGGATGGTAATCTGCAGCTTAACTATTTTCTCCAAACACTTCAGACTTGCCCAGATCCCAAGAAATTGCACTGCAGCATTCCTCCTTTCAGCAAACAGCCTCTGGTTGTCCAGCACCACTGCGCTCTGCTGGAGGCCAGGGCCTGCCGAGAGCGCTGCTCAGAGTGGGCCCCAGGAGCGCGCCCTGTCCCTTCTCATCCCCTGCCCAGCGGGGCCCTTTGAGCTGCTAAGAGTACTCCTAGGTTGCTAACCCACTGCCCAGGTGATATACCGTCCACCAAAAACCTCAGGCTAGGATATGTTCCCAATACTTTCACTATCATCGCTTTACATACAATCTCACTGAATGCTCAGCAACACACAAAAGCAACATTCAAATGAAGGTAACACTGAGGCTCAAGGAAGGAAAAAGTGACCTGAAAGCTAGTAGGTGAACAAGCCGGGATTTAATCCTAAAGGAACCTGGCTCAAAAAGCCTATGTTCATCCATTCTACTCAAGATAAAACTGTGAAAGCAAGGTCCTGGCTGCAAGCAACAGAAAACAACTCTAGCTGACCCCAGTCACAAAGGAGTTCCACAGCAGCATGTGGAAATGAAGAGAAGACTAGAAAACTAAGCCCAGAAAAGCAGCTGCATGACTGAAAACGCAGCCAAGGTTGCACTGAAGGGGCCGTGTGCTTAGGACACCCACCCTGGGCAGCACCACCAGCAACTTCAGACATGAGCCACTGACACTGGCTTCCTGCTGCACGTGCCACTACCATGACTTATCTCTCACTGTCTTTCAAGAGTCAAAGTCGGGGAATTCCCTAGCGGTCCAGGGGTTAGGACTACAGGCTTTCATTGCCGAGGGCCCGAGTTCAATTCCCGGTCATGGAACAAAGATCCAAAAAAAAAAAAAAAAAAAAAAGGAGTCAAAGTCCCTGAAGGGAGAATGGGTTTGGCCAAGCCTGGGTCTCATGGCCGCCCCCTAGCTTCTGGAGACCAAGGGGCAGGAATATCGGTCCCCCATGGCAGGCACTACCAGCTGCCCCCCAACACCCAGGTCCTCTGTCTGCCTTCCTAACAGAACCTTGCACTCAGCACACCTCCCGCCCACTGGCTCTGCATGTGCTCACACATCTGGCTTCACTGATGGGACCGAGGAGGAAGAGACTTTAAAAGGCCTCTGTGGGTCTGCCCACTCCTCTTGGGCTCCTGACATGAGCCTAAGAAGAGACCATCTCTGACAGTTGCTTCTCCCTCCTGGGTCCTGGAACGACAGGCTTGAGAACAGATCTGAACCCCAACTTGCAGCGGACCCAGACCCGTGAGTAAGAAATAAATGATCGCTATTGTAGCTGCTGTTTGTTCCTCAGAAGAAAAAAAAAAATGATGGACACGGAGACGGAAATGGAGATTACTGAATGGGACTGGAGGGTGTGCCAACAAGTGCCCTTTTCCCCTTCCCCCGTGCCCTCCTTCTCTCTCCCTGGAGAGCAAGATGCAACGGCTAGAGCTGCAACTGCCATCTTGGGACCGCAGGCAGCCTTGAGGATGGAAGTCACCTGCTCAGGGTGATGGGGGAAAAAGACTGAGGGGCCCTGGATCCCAGATACTTACAGCCATGGACAGCCTGCCCCCAGACGTCAGGGCACACAAGAGGACACCACAAGCCTCCAACCCCATCTTTAGGCTTTCTTAAGTAGAAGCTAGGATCCACCTGCTTCAAACCCAAGATCCACAGAGCAGGGGATTCTTTTAACACAAAAAGGTATCAAGGTACTTAGAAGTAAAAAATATATATATTCATGATAAACCATAAGTGAAGTTTACTTGATACACAGCTTTTTTCACCAAGTTATCACAATCACTATAACTGAAGCTACTGAAAAACGACAAATTCTGAGCTTATTTCTTTCTATTTCTGTTGGCTAAAAATGCAGCCTTTGAATTGTGTATAAGTGAATTCAAGAGACAAAAATAAATCCAGATAATTCAGAATGTACTGAGGACAACACATATGCCTTCTATGTGATAAACTCTCAGAATTATTTATTCAAAGAAAACTCAATGCAAAAATATAAAAAGCTTACAGATAAAACAATTAATGACACAACATACCACCTCCTACAACACCAGATTCCTTTTCTTTCCTTCATAGTAGTGGGTGTCATAACCCAACCAGAACAAAAACAAAACAGTGTTTGATTGAATTGCTGAGACTGAGAAAGTTCAATTAGCCAGAGCCACCAGGCAGGGAAAGGAGTGGCCCAAGCCCGCGGAGTGCGCCGGGAAACCAGGTCCAGGTAGCGGGCACATGCACACACGTGTGCCCAGAGGCTGCATGGTGAGCCAGAAACGCTGCCCCTTATGGCTTCCAGGAGACCCGGAGGGACACCATCGGTTGCTCATGCCAGGCGCTGTACTATGCAGGGGAAGGTCCCAAGGACTCATGTGGGGTCTCTGCTCCAGAAGCTCATGACCCACTGGGGAAAAGCAACATGCCAGAAACGGTTGTCCCTCCTGGCTACAGGGCCTGCACCAGATGTCTGTAGGGGTCGCTAAGGGCCCAAGGGAGCAGTGGTCAGGCCCCCAGGCCCAGGAGCTGGGGTGGGCAGCAAACACCTCTTCAAAGGCCATTCTCATGAGTACTTTAAGCTGCACGTCTGTTGGCAAAACACAAATACTGTTACACAAATATGAAGCCACAGATGGCAAAGGCACTTGACAGCCTTTAAAATTCATTTCTCCTGTTCTGCAAAGCTGCATTGGGAAATCGTGCTGTTAAATTATACACTCATAAAGGATGTACAGACATACCTCACAGATACTGTGAGTTCAGTTCTAGACCACCACAAAAAAGCAAATATCACAATAAAGCGAGTCACACAAGTTTTTCTGGTTTCCCAGTGCATATAAAAGTTATGTTTACACCAGACTGTAGTCCATTAAGTGTACAATAGCACTATGTCTAAAAAAGCGTACAGACCTTAATTAAAAATACTTTATTGCTAAAAAATGCTAACCATCATCTGAGCCTTCAGCGAGTTGTAACCTTTTTGCAATAGTAACATCAAAGATCACTGATCACAGATCGCTACAACAGATATAATAATAATGAAAAAGCATGAAATATTGCGAGAATTACCAAAATATAACAGAGAGACACAAAGTGAGCAAATGCTGTTGGAAAAACAGCACCAACAGGCTTGCACAACGCATGGTTGCGCAAACCTTCAATTTGTAAAAAATGCACTATCTGTGAAGCACAATAAAACAAGTTATGCCTTTATATTTAAAAAGTGGGGGGCTTCCCTGGTGGCGCAGTGGTTGAGAGTCCGCCTGCCGAGGCAGGGGACACGGGTTCGTGCCCCGGTCCGGGAAGATCCCACGCGCCGTGGAGCGGCTGGGCCCATGAGCCATGGCCGCTGAGCCTGCGCGTCCGGAGCCTGTGCTCCGCAGCGGGAGAGGCCACAGCAGGGAGAGGCCCGCGTACCGCAAAAAAAAAAAAAAAGGGGGGGGTTGCTGGGAATTCCCTGGCAGTCCAGTGGTTAGGACTCGGCGCTTTCACTGCCATGGGCCTGGGTTCACTCTCTGGTTGGGGAACTAAGATCCCGCAAGCCACACGGCATGACCAAAAAAGAAAAAGGTCGGTGGGGGGGGGGACTAGGGTAGGTGCTATTTAGGCTTTCATCAATTTATGCCATGTTTTTGGATAACTGCAAATTCCCCCAAAGTACCTCAAACCCGAAGTCCACACATCCGCCCTTTGCGGATCCGCCTTCTGCTCCAGACTGCAGATTTGATTAAACCATAAAGAATATCGCTCCTCTTGGCCACAGAGAAGCTAATGAGTCAACAGCAGAGCAGGCTGCATTCTATTCTGCCCCTCTTAGTATACGACAAAATCTTAGGGCAAGGTCCCACTGCAGAATTCATCCATCTGTCCACCCAATAAGTATGCATGATTCCAAGCACTGGAGATACAGCAGGGGAGAGGCAAAAACAACCCCTCTGCCCTCCAGGGGCTTAGATTCTAGTGGGAGGAAGAGGGAGAGGGGAGGGGGTGGTAGAAAGCACGTGCGAGCACAAGGAAAACCACCAAGCAAAACAGCATATAGCAGGTGGTGACAAGGGCTAGGCGAGGCAGGGGAAAGTGGGAGGGTGGCATCAATCTTCAGGGAAGGCGACACTGGGAAGGTGACACTTGAGCTGACTTGAAGGAGACCAAAAAGGGAGGCGGGCGATTCCTGGGGGAAGAATGTTCCCAACAGAGGGAAGAGGGGGGGCCGAGGCCTGAGGTAGGGGTGTACCTGGAGGGCCCAGGGGGGCCACAGTGGATGAGGGGCAGGAGAGTGGCAGGAGAGGAGATCCCAGATTGGGCCTTGCAGGCCACTGTAAGGACTTTGGCTTTGACTCTGAGTGAGAGGAGAGTCCACATGTTGCAGGACCAGGACTGAACAGAGACAAGGCCGAGGTCAAGGGCAGAGGGAGGCAGGAGGTCAGAGCAGGATGGAAGAGCAGAGCTGGGGAGACCTGCCAGCGGGAACAAGTGGCGCTCGTGGAGCGGGAGGTGGTATGAGAGAGCAGCGCGGGGCACTAGCACCGGCTTTCAGGCGCAGGAAGATGGAGCTGCTGTTTACTGGGAAGGGAAGGCCAGGGAAAGGCCAGGCGCGCGGGACTGGGAGCTCAGGCTTGAACAGGTACAGTTGGAGAAGCCTGTTGGAAGCTGAGCAGAGAGGTCAAGTCGGTGCTGGGTGCACGGGTCTGGGCTTCAGGGGGCCCAGTCACCCTGAAGACATGAAGTTGGCAGCCAGCGGCTCACAGGTGGAAGAGAGAGCCTTGACGCCGAGAAAGATCCCCTCAGGAGCGAGGGTGGAGAGAAGTCTGAGCCCAAGGCCCCCCAAACAGTGTGTGGGGCGCAGAGGCAGACCTGGCACACGCTCAGCCAGGACCTCTCAGGACTCAGGGACACCAGACACCATCCCAGGTGTCCAAGCCACCTCCATGAACACGGCGAACAACCCCACCCCGTAGAGTTCTGCCCCAGCAGGGACGACAGACAGTTAAGATAAACACAGTCAATCACCTTTTCTATTAGAAAGGGACCAAAGCTATGGTTTGGAAAAAACAGGGCAGTCAGGGTAGGCCCAGCTGAGAAGGTGCACAGCCTCAAGGCAGGGGAAGAGGAAAAGTGACAAGTGGCCCCCAGATTCTAAAACATAAAGGTCATCATCCATGTCAACAAAGGACCAGTTGGAAAGCGCCCAAGAGGCACATGGAGACACAAAAGAAGAGTCCTGCCAATAACGAGAAGCAGAGCAGCTGGAAGGGTGCTGGGATGGAGGCAGCTCCCTTCCAGGTGGGAGAGGCGGCGGCTGGCTGAGGGGATGGGGAGAGGGGCCCAGGAGAGGAGGGGGGAGCGGGGAGCAAGGGCACAGGCTGCCGAGGGGATGCTGGGCCTGGGGACGTCCTCCTCGGATTGCTTCCCTGCTCTCCAGGAACCAGGAAATGAGGTATCAGCTTCGAGATGGTGTCACAGCTGGTGAGGAGGGTGGCAGAAGCCAGGAGAGACTGGGGAATTGCAGTATGACAGGCAGCGTGAAATGCTCCTGAAGTGAGTGGACGTGAACTCAAAATGGGAGCAACCAGGGGGCCACATTCAGCTGCGGGGTAGGGCGGCAGAGCAGGTGGGAAGCCGGCGGATGGCTGCATTTTACCAGGGTTGGGGACCTATCAACTGAGTATGACAAGGCAACAAAGTGGTGAAGCTGCGGGGTTGGTGCGCCACTGGGAAGGAGATGAGAGAAGACACAGGGGAGGCAAGGGCCGGAGAAAAGATGGGAACATCAAAGGTGCCTGAGTGCCCGTGAGGGGAACGCATTATTGGAGCTGGTTACAGGGGCGGCGAGCTGAAGGTATGAGGAAAAAGATTAGGGCCAAATTGGCACCAGCACCAGCCAGTGTAAAAGTCTGACTTTGAGAAAGAATAAAGAGATGTGGCTATCCTTCAGAGTATGTGCATCTTTAAAAAGGTGTCTCCAAGAACACAATTTTAAGTACTTCCACTTTTTAATGTCTCATTTCTATGTCTTGTCATAGAACAAGGTACAGAAGTATGAGCACGGACTCAAGGGAACACTTGATTTCAACTACACAAACTTGCCAGTGAATAAAGAGGGTTGTCCCGTTAGAGCTGCCGAACTGGCAACCAGAAAGCTAGGAGTCATATGGGTGCTATGTGAACGCTACTTAGGACAAAATGACCATCACATTAAATCTACCATGAACCCCTTTAGTTAAAACTACTGTGGTTACCCTACACGGAATAGGACCAAATTGCCTCTGCCCATCTTCTTACAGCCTGGATTCCATCAAAAACAACTGTTCTGTGGGGACTCCTGGCCTTCCCTGGGCCCTTCTATCCTGGAGATGGACAGGTTTCTATAGCGGGTTCAATGGTAACCCCCAAAAGGTATTGCACGTCTTAACCCCTGGACCCTGCAAACGTGACCTTATATAGAAAACGGGTCTTTGCAGATATAACCAAGTGAAGGATCTCAAGGTGAGATCATTCTGCATTTAGGGTGACAAGACACACACACAAGGGAAGGCCAACTGAAGATGCGAGCAGAGATTGGAGTGATGTGACCAGAAGCCAAGGAACGTCTAGGATTTCCAGGCAGCCACTAGCCGCTAGAAGAGGCAAGAGAGAATCCTCTGCTAGAGTCTCTGGAGAGAGTGGGACCATGTGGCGCCTTGATTTCGGACCTCTGGCCTCCAGCACTGCGCGAGAATGCGTTGCTGTGGGCGGAAGCCGCCTGCTCTGGGGCCCTTCACTGCAGCTGTTCCATAAACTCACCAGCTTCTGCTTGAGCTCTAATTCTCACTAGACTCCTGGCCTGTTACACAGGACCCATGTGCCTTCTACACTCCCCGCATTTTTCAAGGAGGAAGTGCCAACCCAGGGCCTGCCCTCCCGTGGCCTCTCTCCAAGCAGACTGCTCATCCAGGACCCCAGCTCCTCCGGCTCCTTGTGCAAACGTGCTCTCAAGAGCCCCCCTGAAGCAGACTCTCTGCAACACCCCCCCACCACCCCTGACCCCACCCAGCCCATTTCTCTGGTCCTCATCACAACAAAACTTCTCAAAGAGGACTGTCTACACCCAGTCTCCACTCCATCTGGCCTCTGTTCTTCACCACCTCTGATGAAGGTCACGTTACAGCTAGTTCCTTGATTAAAATCCTTCACTAGAGGGTGACCAACTGTATACACGCATTTGCTACCTGGCCTTTCAAACCTCAAAGAAACGAAGTACAGATGCATAAAGAGGAAGAAACCTCCAACAGAGACGACAGAAACGATAACAGGAGGGGACTTCTGAACAGATGAGATACGCTTCACAAATTTCTAAACGCTGGAAAGAGGAGTGTGTTGACTGATGGAACAGAGTGAATGCACTACAAGGGAGCTACAAAGGAGATGGGAGCCCCTGTGCCTGTCAGAACCCCCAGAAAGGCTCTCAGATCAGAGCAGACCAGACCAGGGGCAAGCAGTGCCCCTCAAACTCTCACGGACACACAAGTCACCTGGGGGGCTGTTGACTATCAGATTCTGATCCAGAAGGTTTGGGGGCAGGACACTTGCAGCAAGCTCCCAAGGGGGGCTGACAGTACTGGGGTTGGTTAGTGGAGCACATGTGGAGTGGCAAGGTGCCACTTCCTTCCACAGGCAAGAAACCAAAGGGTCTTTTCTAAATCAGAGGCTGGAACCTTCCTTTCCTTCCCACAAGGTTCCTGGTGTGGCCGGCAGCAGCCCAGGTGAAGCCCACCTCCGTCTGGCCTCCAAGGGTCCATGGTGTGAGGGAGGACCCCTGTCTGCTTCCCACCAAAGCCAAGTCTGCAGGTCAGCCTGTCCTGCTCTGCCCTAGCCCCTGTAGAACTCCTACTGCAACCCTCCCTAGGGGGAGGGACCCCACAGGAAATGGGTGACTCCACCAGAGCAGGGGTAGGGTGCCAGCTACCCAGGCCTCTTGTCACCAACCCGAACAGCTCTCCAGGGTCAGGGGAAGAGACCCAGCAATATGGAAGAGAGATCAATTCTGTCCCTAGAGAAAACAGATAATATTCTCATATTTTAGAAGATAATTCAGCCATAAAACCAGAACAGAAACATCCACAAACAAAAAAGAAACAGAGGACAGGAGTTCAAAGATTAAAAATGGGTTAGTTACAAATACGAAACAACACTGTGCCATTGTTTACAACAGAAAAAGACTGAAAAGTACCCAAATGTCCATCCACAGGGAGCTGCTTGACTGAAGCATGCTTCATCTATACAACGGAGTCTGTGCAGCAGGAACAAAAAGAATGAGGAAGGGAGAGCTCTACGCCGCCATAAACAAGGAGGGTATCGACGCTGATAGGGAGCAATCTCCAGGATAGAGGAAGTGAAAACAAACTAAAAACGAGATGCAGAACAGCATGTCAAGCATGCTTTCTGTGTAAGAAGGATAAATAAGAATACATATATTTACTGGTTTATCTTTTTGCAAGAGGAAACACTAGAAGGATAAGCAAGAAACTAATAACTTCTGAGTATTCTATAGGCTTAGCTTCTTAAAAATAAGAAAAAGATTTTGGCCTTACTTAAAATCATATAAGTTTCAGGTGTACAGCATTTGACTTCTGTATACATTACAAAGTGATCACCACCACAAGTCTAGTTACCATCTGAGGCTCGGCTTTTTTGTTTTGGTTTTTGTTTTTCTTTTTTTTCCGGTACGCGGGCCTCTCACTGTTGTGGCCTCTCCCGTTGCGGAGCACAGGCTCCGGACGCGCAGGCTCAGTGGCCATTGCTCACAGGCCCAGCCGCTCCGCGGCATGTGGGATCTTCCCGGACCGGGGCACGAACCTGTGTCCCCTGCATCGGCAGGCGGACTCTCAACCACTGCGCCACCAGGGAAGCCCTTGGCTTCTTTTTTCTTTTAAATTCAAGCCTGTTAGACTAGATTCAACAGATACCAAAATTCATTTCAATAAATGGAATCAGAATAAATATAACAAAAGAATTACAAAACCCATACATGCTGTTTACGTGTACATAAAGTGTGCATATAGGCTATTAATATAAAGAATCATTATGACAATTATAACTTTTTGTGATTCCACAATCGTAACTAAAGAAAGTTTGGTAAAGTAGCAATTCCCCAATCAGATTAGGCTTGACTTTTGAACCATCAAATACTTTATGTATTCCAAAAATAAAGAGAAAAAAGCAAACCACAAAACTGAACACAAATAAACCTAACTATATCAAATCAGTAACATAACCACACAGAAAAGCATTATTCCAAGTGACTTTTTTTCCAACACGTTATGAAGAAAAATTTGAAACATACAGAAAAATTGAACAAACTGTACAAAGAACACCCACATACTCATCACCCAGATTCTACCACTGTTGACATGATTCATCCACCCATCAATCCATCTTATTTGTGATGCATTTCAAAGTTCACCAGTACACTTCATCCCCAAACACTTCAGCATACATATCATTAACAAGAGATGAAAATTCATTTACATTTTTTTAGGTAAAATTTACATCCAGTGAAATGACAAATCTTAAAGGTATCATTTGATGAGTTCTGTCAAGTGCATGCACCTGTATAAGCCAAACCCCTATCAAGATAGACGATATTACCACGGCCACAAAAAGCTCCCTGGCACCACTTTCCAGGCAGCCCCATCCCACATCCTCAGCAACATTTTGTGCTGTCAGTTTTCAGTTCTGGCCATTCCAGTGGGTGTGTAGTGGTACTTCACTGTGGCTTTAATTTGCATTGCTTTGATGACTAATGTTAGCACTTTTTCGTGGGAATACTGGTCATCATTCAGATGCCTTCCTTTATGAAGTACTTACTAAAATCTTTTCCTGTTTTAAAAATAGATTCTTTTTATTATTGAGTTGTAAGAGTTCTTTATATATTCTGGATATGTCTTTTGTCAGATATATGACTTTCTATTTGCGACTTGCCTCAACTATTTTCTCAGTGACTTGTCTTTTCATTTTCTTAATAGTATCTTTTGAAGAGCAAAAGTTTTAAATTTTAATGAAGTCCAATGTACCCATTTTTTCCTTTAATAATTATTGCTTTCTGTATCCTAAGAAACCTTTATCTTCAGATTGTGAAGATATTCTGTTTTTTCCTAATAGCTTTATATTTAGGTCCAAAATCCATCTGGAATTAATTTTCATGTATGGTGTGAGGTAGTGTTACAGGTTAAATTGTGTCCTCCTCAAAAAAGATATGTTGAAGTCTTAACCCCCAGTACCTAAGAATGTGATCAGTACCTAAGCATGTGATCTTACTTGGAAATAGGGTCATTGCAGATGTAATTAGTTAAGATGAGGTCATCCTGGAGTAGGGTGCGTACCTAATCCAATATGACTGGTGTCCTTATAAGAAGATAACCATGTGAAGATACAGACACAACACAGAGAACACCACATGATGAGGAAGGCAGACGCTGGAGTTACGCAGCTGTAAGTCAAGGAACACCAAAGATTGCCAGCAAACCACCAGAAGCTAGGAAGAGGCAAGGAAGGATTTCCCTATAGACATTTCCTATAGATTCTCCCCATAGAGGGAATATGATTTCAAGCCATCCAGTTTGTAGTATTTTGTTATAGCAGCCTTAGGCAACTAATATGGGTAGGGTCAAGGTTCCTTTTTGTCTGGTATGAACAGAACCATTTGCTGAAGAGGCTTTCCTTTCTCACACTGAATTGCTCTGGCACCTCTGTTAAAAATCAATCATAGAAGTTTGGTCAATTTCTGGGCTTTCTAGTCTCTTCCACTGAACTATGTGTTTATCCTTATACAAGTACCAGGCAGTCTTGATTACTGTAGCTTTACAGTAAGTCAAAGTCAGGTAGTATAAGTGTTCCAATTTTGTTCTTTTTCAAGATTGCTCTGGATATTCTAGGTACTTTGCATTTCCATATACATTTTAGAATTGTTGTAAAGATTATTTAGTCTTTCGATCCATGAACATGGTATATCTTTCTATTTATTTAGGTCTTTAATTTCTTTCAGCAATGTTTCCAGTTCCAGTGTACAGACCTTGTACATTTTTCATTAAATTATTCCTAATGGGACTGCATTGTAAATTTCATTTCCAGTTAATTTTTGTATAATTGACCTTGTATCCTGAGACCTTGCTGAATTCACTTTTCAGTTCTAGTACATCTTTCTCTCTTATAGATTCTTTCAAATTTCTACATTACCTCCCAAAAGAAACAGTTTCACTTCCTTTTAATATTAATGCTTTTTACCTTTTTTCTTGCCTTACACTGGTTAGAACTTTTCCCTGATTTAAGGGTAACATGTTCAATATTTCATCATTAAATACAATTTATATGTATCTCTTTCTTAAGGCACTTTATCAGATGAGGAAGTTCCCTCTTATTCTTAATCTGCTGAGTTTCTATTATAAATGAGCACTGAATTTTGTCAAATACTTTTTCTATATTTATTGAGTTTATTATATGGTTTTTCTCCTTTATTCTCTTAATGTGGTGAATTACAGACTGGTTTTTAAATGTTACCCCACATTTGCATTCCTGTGATAAGCCTGAGTTGGTTGATATATTATCTTTTTCATACACTGTTAGATTTCATTTGCTAATATTTTATTAAGACTTCGACATTTATGCTCATGAGGGATAATGATCTGTAATTTTCTTTTTATGTAATGTCTTTGTAAGATTTAGTATCAGGATTATGTTAGACTCATAAAACAAACTACAAAGTATTTCTTCTTCCTCCTCTATTTTCTAAAAGCTTATGTTTATGTAAGATTGGTGTTATTTCTTAAATGGTTGATGAAATTCAGCTGTGAAACCAGATGGGCCTAGAGTTTTCTTTGTGGAAAATTTTTTTGATAAGGAATTGAATCTTTTTACTAAATGAAGGGCTTTTTTCTATTTCATATTATGTCGATTTTTATATGTCCTTTTTTTCAAGGAATTTGTCCATTTCACCCAAGTTGTCAATTTAACTTGTTCATAACATTCCCTTATAATCCTTTTAATGTCTGAAGAGGCTTTAATAATATCCCCTTTTATGCCTGATACTGGCAACTTACGTGCTTTTCTTTTTATCTTCATTAGTCTGGCCAGGGGATTATCAACTTTGTTGATATATTTTGGTTTTGTTAATTTTTTCTACTCTTTGTCTTCTATCTCATAAATTTCTGCTCTTATCTTTGTCACTTCCTTCCTTCCCACTACTTACTTTGGGTTTACTTTGCTCTACTTTGCCTAGCTTAAGACGGAATCTTAGATCACTGATTTTATACCTTTTTTCTTTTCTAACAAATGCATTTAAAGCTATAAATTTCCCTCTAAGTATTCCTCTAGCTGCGCCCTATAACACTAAATATGTTGTATTTTCATTATAATTCATTATTACTTGAAATCTTCTCTAGTTTTTCATGTGATTTCTTCTTTGACCCATGGGTTATTCAAAAATGTGTGGTTTAATTTTCAAATATTTGGGGTTTTTTCCCTAATCTTTTGTTATGATTTCTAAGTTAATCCCATTCTGATCAAAGAACATAATCTGTAGGATCTTAAGCTTCTCAAGTTTATGGAGACTTGTTTTGTGGTCCAGCAAATAATACACTGTTGAACTGTATCATGTACACTTGAAAAGAATGTGTGTTCTGCAGTTGTTGAGCGTGTTATTGCATAAATGTGGCTGGTAATACTCAGATCTTCTACATCCTTACTGATTTTCTGGTCTAGTTCTACCAATTATTAAGAGAGGGGGACTAAAACTGTCAAGTACAATTACGGATTTGTCTATTTCTCTCTGTAATTCTGCTAATTTTTCTTCATGTACTTTGCAGCTCTGTAATTAGGCACATACACATTTGTGACAGCTAATTTCTTCCTGATGAACTGACCCTTTTTTCATTATGAAATGTGTCTTTTAATCTCTGGTAATATCCTTTGTTTTGAAGTCTGCTTTTTTTTTTTTTTTTTTTTTTTGCGGTATGTGGGCCTCTCACTGTTGTGGCCTCTCCCGTTGCGGAGCACAGGCTCCGGACGTGCAGGCTCAGCGGCCATGGCTCACGGGCCCAGCCGCTCCGCGGCATGTGGGATCTTCCCGGACTGGGGCACGAACCCGTATCCCCTGCATCGGCAGGCGGACTCTCAACCACTGCGCCACCAGGGAAGCCCGAAGTCTGCTTTTTTGATATTAGTATTGCCACTCCAGCTTTCCTACGCTTACTGTTGGGATGGCATATCTTTTTCCATCCTTCTGTTTTTAAGCTAGCTGAGTCTTTATATTAAAACTGTTTATCCTGAAGACAACATATGCTGGGTCTTGCTTTTTAATTCAGCTTACAATCTCTGCCATTTCGCTGAAACATTTAGTCCATTTACATTTAATGTGTTATTGATAAGATTGGCTTTTAGGACCACTAATTTGTTCTTTCATTATGAGCATATTTTCTTTTATGTTCTTGAGCACAGCTATAACAACTTAAAATAGTTACTATGTACAGAAAAAAAATTTGCTTATCCCTGTTCTTGAGTAAGGGTCACATTTTTCCTATTTCTTCAAACGTCTAGATATTTTGAGCGATACACTGTCAGACTTTGGATTCTATTATGTTCCAATGAAGAGTACCGATGTTTTATTTTAGCAGGCAGTTAATTTGATAGGACTCAGACTCCAAACTATCTTCCCTATGGTGGGCAGCAGTTGAAATCAGTTTATTCCTTTGGCCTTAGCTAGAGTTTATATGAAGAATTTGCTGCCCCCTGCCCCCCACCCCAACTGCCCGTGGCTATCCACTTTCCAGGATTTCTGCCTTCAGTCCTCTGATTCCTTAACCCTTGAGATTACATGTCTCTATCCAAGTCTCAGTCTCCCTGCAGCAGCACTGACTAGGACTGCCCTTGGGTAAAAAGCCGTTATAAACAGGAAATTCATCTAATGCAGTTCCTTTCTTCCAAGTATCAACTTCCCTCCAGTTTCTGCCTGCTCTAATCACTCTCTAGTGCCTTTAAATAGTTGTTTTTTATTTTTGTCTTTGAGTTTTTAGCTGTTATCTGCAAGGGAGTGGGGGATACTCCAAGATGAGCTACCTCACTACTACTAGAAGCAAATTCCCCAAGTGGCTTTTGAGCACAATAATCTTGATTTTACATCCTTGGTGAGATACCTCCTAAGGACAAAAAGAAACAAACTTCGTTCAGGATTTTTATTGTTAGCAGCAATACTGGTATTACAATTTTATAATTATTTTATGTATATTACAAGATAAAGCAAATAAGTAACTGTTAATGTTAATTAGGAATGAACACTTTTTGTGTAAGAAAAAGATATACAAGGATAAAATAAAAGTTAAAGACAAACGTTGTAATGTTAAATTTCCATTGTAGATACCATTATGTATTTATGAGTTAAGAAACTTTTTCAATGTTTTCTAGCTTTGTCCACTGCCGGAGCCTAGATACAATATCACCCCAGTAAGAGTGTGCAAATCTAACACCCAAATCTTGGATTCTAAATACCATTTCCCACTAAAAGGATCCAGAGCTCCTGGAACCAGTTCCAGGGTAGGAAAAGCACACATTGGGATGGAATGTCTTGTGCCAGAAAGCAAAACATCACTCAAAGACTAATTAATAAGGATATGCCAAGATGACACAGGCGCCAGCATAAAGGGAATCTCATTGACCAAATCTGGAATAATTTGATCAAAAACGAATAGTGACTTTGGCTGAACTGTAAAACATTTAATAAATAAAACTCCATGAGTCCATACTGACATGAGACAACAGAAAATACAACAGCAAATATTCTGCCACCATTTGAGATGATTACTACACCAACTCCTTACTCTGGAATTTAGTAATCAAAGGCAAAGATTCAGCATTTATACTGATGCAGGGTCATTATATCCCCTTATATAGTGGGGAAGTACCATACGGACTAAAGGTGATAGAACAGGAACCACTGTTTACAGTTACAGAGAAAACGTGAATATGAATCTCAACAAGGGAGGTGATATAAGCTAAGTTGTCTTCTTTCATTTCAGGGAGTTAATATAACTCCCCAACGTTGTCAAATCAAAAAAAGATGTATAAGCATACAATTTAGTTTTGACGGTAACCATCAAAGAAACTAAAAGTAGAAACCGTTAAAAGCTGGCATCTCTAGGTCATGGAACAGGAAGGAGGAGGGGTAGACTGCTGTTTTCACCATAACCTCCTTTGAGAGAGGTTATGTTGTTATCAAGTGGCTGTAATATTTTGATTAAAAAAAATCAAAATCCAAGCAACCTAACCCTTCAATAGTTTCCTACTGCTCTGACATTAACATCAAAAATCCTGCACCCAAGGCTTCCCTGGTGACGCAGTGGTTAAGAATCCACCTGCCAATGCAGGAGACACGGGTTTGAGCCCTGGTCCGGGAAGATCCCACATGCCATGGAGCAACTAAGCCCGTGCGCCACAACTACTGGGCCTGTGCTCTACAGCCCACAAACCACAACTACTGAAGCCTGCGCACCTAGAGCCCGTGCTCCACAACAAGAGAAGCCACCTCAGTGAGAAGCCCCTGTGCTCTACAGCCCACAAGCCACATCTACTGAGCCCGCGCGCCTACAGCCCATGCTCCGCAACAAGAGAAGCCACAGCAGTAAGCCCGCGCACCACAAGGAAGGGTAGCCCCCACTTGCTGCAACCAGAGAAGAGCCCACGGGCAGCAACAAAGACCCAATGCAGCCAAAAATAAATAAATAAATAAATAAATTTAAAAATCCTGCGCCCAGGTCATCAACCTCTCACCCTGCATCTCTGTCATCCCCCCACCCCTGCTCTGCTCCAGCCACACAGGGCTGCTTAAGTATCTCTCTCTGATGGTTAAGCTCCTGCCAGCCTCAGGGCTTTCACACATGCTCTTCTCCATCGGGAAAGCCCTCCTCCACTCTGTGCTTTGCCCACGTCTGTTCACCCCTTGGTTCCCCGTTTCAGCACTGCCTCCTTAGGGCAGGCCTCCTTATCCGTCCCAAGGCTTAGCTGTTCCTCCATTACATATGATCACAGTGAACACTCCCCCCAACTTGTCCTTTAGAGCACTTAACCCATTGTAATTACATAATTACTTGTGCATTATTTAAAGTCTGTCTCTCCAGCCAAACTTAAGCTCCATGAGGAGAGATACCAATCTGTCTCAGTCACCCTACAGCCTGCCTACCACAGTGCCCCAGGTACTGTAGACACCTGACTCCATCATGGAATGAATGGCTGGATGACAGCCTGATGAACTGCATATCCTTCAGCACAGAGCAGCAAGGAACTCAGTACTTAAACTGAACTGTATTGGTCAGATGAAAAAGTTATGAAAAGTGGAACAGTTCCATCATTTAGAATTAAGTGTCACTGTAACAAATAGGCCTATGAAACATGTAGTGTTTCCTAATGTTGGTGAGAAAGCTGTTTAATACGTCACCCAAAGTCCCACTGCATCCATCAGTGAAGTGACCTGTGGCGAGGACTGAGGTCTTAGTGGAGATGGTGGGAAGTTGTTGGTTCTGGGGTACATTTTGAATGTAGAGGCCCACAGGACTTGCTGGTGAATTAGAGGAAGGTGAGGAAAAGAAGGGAATCAAGGACAACTCCTAGGATTTTAGATTGGTAACTGGGTGGATGCTGATGTTATTTAATGAGATAGAAACTAGGAAGAGAAGCATATTTGAAGGGGGAAAAAAAAAGCAAGAGTTCTATTTGGGACTTGTTACATTTGAGATGTCTATGAGCAACTCTAGGGGAAATACTGAAGAGGCCATCCAATGTGGGGCTCAAGTGAGAGGTTAGAGACGCAAGCTGGAGACACAGGCACAGAGTAGAATGGTCAGCACACAGCCATACCCATCATCTGGAGCAATGAAAGCACAGAAACAATGGAAACAACCCTAATTAAATCTAGGTATAGCCATCAATAAAATGTCAGATGGTCATTAAAAATGATGTAAAAACATTATTCAGGGACTTCCCTGGTGGTCCAGTGGTTAAGACTCCATGCTCCCAATGCAGGGGGCCCGGGTTCAGTCCCTGGTCAGGGAACTAGATCCTGCATGCCTCAACTAAAGATCCCATGTGCCACAACTAAAGATCCCACATGTCGCAACTAAGACCCGGTGCAGCCAAATAAATAAGTTTTTTTTTTTTTTAAAAAAGAGTCCTTCTGTAAAAAACAAACAAACATTATCCAGACGTTATCTATCTGTAGACGGCAGATTTATGGGCAATTCTTACTTTTCCTCTCTCTCTATTTTCTAAAAAACATTTTTTTCATGAAACAGCTATTACTTGTATAATTAGAAAATACAATTAAGTTATTTTCATTTTAGGGAAAAGCGATGATATTATGTTTTTAGTGACATGGAAAGATATCTACATTATCATTGAGGAAAGAAGGCAAGTTACAACAGCACATACTATATGATCCCATTTATCTAAAACAACATATATGCATGCACACAGGTGCATAAGGAAGACTCTAGAAGAATGTTTAAAATACCAATAGCAAAGGTAACTTTTAGGCTATTATTTGCCAGTTGTAGTTGCATTACACTTTGCACAGTACCTGGAAAACACTAAATGTGTTCATAAAAAATATTTGATATAATAATTTGAACTAAGTTTTAATGTCATTCTGTCTCTATTGCACCTGTGCTTTAGGGCTTTCCTTGATCTCTTTCCCCAACACAGTGACCACTCAAGTGCTGGCTGTTCTTGTATTTGTAGTTGCACAGTATAATGGACACAACTGGCATTCTTAACCTTTTTATGCCATGGGCCCTTTTGGCCCTCTGAACCACTCTTCAGAAGAATGTTTTGAAGTGCATAAAATAAAATGCATAGAAATTGATTAACAACTTACTTCGAGAATTGGTGCTAGAGTAATGTGCTTCTTTAGTAAGCCACTAAACAGCCAAATCTACAGGTGGGTCTGATAACTAAGTCTGAATTGTGATGAACACAAGTGATATTTCAAAATCTCTGTAATTGTAATATGATATGAAAGCATCTTTGATCTCTATTGGTGACAAAATCACAGGTACCCCTAATACTACCATGGTCTGCTGCATATATTTGTCATTAAATTTTCACTGAGAGGTTAGTGAAAATAAAGATGGAGTGTTTTTCCCATCCAAGGTTATAGAACCCCTGACTTCTCAACCCTGAGTCAGAACCCTCAGTCTAGAAAGATATACACCAAACAGTAACAGCAGTTTCCTCTGCATGGTGGAATTTTGAGAGTGATTTCCATACGCATTTTCTAAATTTTCTACAATGATGCTTTACTTATGTAATTAAAAAACAAAGAGCGTAATGAATAGTTTTTGTTTGGTTGTTCATTTTGTTTTGTCTTAAACAACCTGGAAGAGTGGTTAAGAAATTTTATACAGTTGCTTACAAGCTGTATTAACAGTTTCTTACAGTGATACCACTTAAAAAAGACTTTCAACCTTCCCTAACTACTTATTATGATGAACTGAATCATTCCCGTGTTCTTACAAACCTAGAAAAAAATTCACTAGAATTATTTATTCTGGAGTTAAAAGGAACAAAACGACAAACTGTCACAACTGCAGACATCTGTCTATTTTTTTGCCAAGTGTAATTCCAAAAACAGCTGAAAATATTAGAGCAAATTAGTACTTAATATGGACTAATAGCTTCTGCTGTTTACAAAAACACAAACCCCACAAACACAAATTCATATTTTAAAAATAAGTTACTAAAAATGTATATACAAATTTAAAATACAACTTTTCAAGGAAATGTCAAAACTTAAGTACCACTAGAAACCCCAGAAAAATGAAAATGCTTTAATTTTTCAAAAATAATTTACATGTAGAAAGTCAGCTCATGCTGAAAAGTGCTCAAGTTGGTGTCTTAGCAGCAACGTGAAATGTTGCAAAGGAGATGGGAATGAAGGGAAATGTGCATATCTCAGAAGCCTTCTTTGATTTCTTTCAAATCTAAAAATAAAACCTTCGGACTGCTCTATTAATAAGTCTGGAAAATGGATGCCTTTTTTTATGGAAAGCTTTCACAAACACAGAAATAAAAATATCTTCTTCTCAGTTAATAGACCCAAAGGATGTAAACATAAACCAGACGTCAATCCTTGTTTCTCCACAATTCCATTCTCCCTCAGGGCTCTGGTGGGACTTTGGTTGTAAAGATGTTTCCACAGCACAAGGAGACATGTTAAATGAATGAAGGTCTGCACAGAGCAACATGGACCAGGCTCAAAAGGCCAAGTATAGCGTGAAAAGAGCGAGCTGCAGAATGTCACATACAGTAGGATACCATCCTGTAAATTTGCAAAACACTTTTGAATGTTATATACTGGCACGTGGAACACAGCATAGAGCATGCATGGGGAGTATGCCCATCACCTTCGGGGGACAGAGCAGCAAGTGCAACCATAGGCTGGGGGGGGGGTCACTGGAGCTGTCCCATTCGAGTTCCGTAAGAGGAGGCTGACGTGAACTGGGCAAACTGCTAACATTTCCGGAGTATGAAGAGAAGTACCTGAGCCTACCCCCGAGTAGAGTGCAGAGGACAGGGAGGAAGAGGGCCAGGAGGCCTGTGGGAAGGCAGGACCTGAGAAGCGGCAGGGTTGGGATGACCTGCAGGAGCGCGAGCGCGGAGCAACAGGCACCAAGGAGCCCACCGCCTGAGCCCGGGCTCGTGGGGATGATGGTGGCACCGTCCACAGGGGCTCATCAGGGTGGACCTGGTCCTTGACAAGAAAGGAGTGAGCTTGTTCATGCACGCTTCCTTCACCACGAAAGTCTTGGCAAAAAAATAATAAATAAAAATCAGAACTAAGCAGTGCGTTTGGTCCCATAGTTGACTCACACGCCAGGCAAGCTGTCTCCCTCCTCGCAGTATCGAGTGTCAGAGTGAAGCCCTGGGGCAGAAGTGGAGGGAAGGAAGGTTCCAGGAAGAGGTCTGGAGCAGGAGCCCCAGGGGCCTGACGGGTAGGCGACCAGCCGACTCAGGGCAGATGGCCTGGAGAGCAGGGGCGGGGTGGGGGGAACAGGCCGGGTGGCCAGAGCGCCTGGCACGGCCTCCGGGGCCTCCGGTGGCTCTGAGTGCAGCGGCTCAGAAGGGAAGCTGAGCCTATTTGGAACAGCCGGCGCAGCTGTGTCTGATCTCCCACCAGCACACTCTGCCAGCGCAGCTGCTCCGAGACCCCTGCCTGTCTCATCCCCGCACCCTGAGCCCTCGCGGCCAGCCTGACAGTTCTCTCTTATCCGAGCCTGCAGACGGGCTGCTCTCTCCTCCACACATACTTTCTCCTGGACTAGCTAATGATGCCTTATCGTTCAGGTCTTGGGGGGGGGTCACTTTTCAAAGAAGTCTCTTCCCTGACCCTACCCTAAAGTCTAGGTGGGATCCCTCTAATATTTATGTGCACCCTCAGTGGCCACTGTAGCATTTAGCCCCTTGTAAAGTAATGGCCTATTTGCCTGTCTGTCTTCCTTTGGACCACAAGACCAGTGAGGCTAGGAACAGTCCCTAGCATCTAGGACAAATAAGAGATGCTCAATTAGTACAGGGTAAATGAATAAAGTATTGCAATATAAGAGTGCCATATGGCCAAAGACAGATGAAGCAACTGCAACGTGGTCCTGGATATTCCTTACGCGTATTACAATATGAAAAAGACAGAACGTCCAGCAGCTGCGGCACTCTCCAACCCTGAGTCCCAAGGAGCCACTGCAACTTAGAACAGTACCAAAATAAAAATGCTCCATTTTCTTCAAGATTTCACAAACAAGAACAGGCTGAAGTTCCCCTTGCCAAGTAAAGGGTCCTGTCTCAGCCTCTGCTCACATGAGGTCATGAAATGGAAGCTTCTGAAATTTTGCTTTCTCGTGCTAACTGCTGAAAGCAATTTCTTCCTAGCCTAATAAACAGCTCTCTAATCTCTACAAATTGCAGTGCAGTCATACATTTTTGTGCTTATCTACTCATATGTAGTTTTTTCTCTAAAACTGTGCAATTAAAAGGCCATCCTTGATTTAGCAATATCTATCAAAGTTTAAAATGCATATATCCTTTGACCCAGCAAGTTCCATCTTTAGGAATTTCTCCTACAGATAAACTTGGCTGTGAGCAAAATGGTATTATGTAAAAAACTATTCACTACTGCGTTAATGAAATAAAACACACTGGAAACATAAATATCCAGCAAGAGAAAACCACTTAAAGAAATTACGGTGCATCCATAATGGACTACTACCCCAACCCTTAAGAAGAGTGACGTGGCTCTATCGAAACTGATACCGAACTATCACCAAGATATATTAACTAAAGAGAGCAAACTTTGCAAATACGCACAGTATGTTACTGTTTGGTAAAACAAAACACACACCTTTGTGTGTGTAGACACATACATAAAATATATACATAAACACATATATAAAAACATATAATAATATAAGGTATCTAGAAGAGTCAATTTCACAGGAGACAGGAAGTAGAAGAGTGATTGCCAGGGGCTGGGGGAGGAAGGAAGAATGCGGAGTTATAGTTTAAAGGGGACCATTTCAGTTTTGCAAGATAAAAAGGGTTCTGGAGATACACAGTGGTGATGGTTGCACAACAATGAGAATGTACTTAATGTCACTCAACTGTACACTTAATAATGGCTAAAACAGTAAATTTTACGTTATGACTATTTTACCACAATTTAAAAATTACACACACACACAGATTAATAAGAAACTGGTAATGATGACTGCCTTCAGGGAGAGAAATGGATGTCTGGGGACAGAGTGGCAAGGAGATCTTACACCATGTAACCTTTTGTACCACCTTTTTCATTCCGTACTGCATACCTAACTATTCTAAAACATCATTAAAAAAAACCCTCAGCCTTATACAAGAAGCCTTTTCCTTAATCACAAATCATTTATATCATTTCTTTAAGTAACAAAGAAAAAATCAGGATTCCACTTCAGTTTTGAGGGTATTTATTAGATTTAAATGATACAAGTTGCAAAAAATTACACTTGTTCCCCTAAGATTATATTCACCAAAATCCTGTCTTTATTTTTTATCAGCTATTACAGAAAGCTTCAAAATCATCATAGAAGAAAATTACCATTTTTATCAGTACGCAACTTTTATTCCATCACAACCAAGCCAGCTGAATATAGAACTATTTTAACAGCAAAAAGCCCTCATCATAAATCAAGACACAAATCAGCCTTCAATTACATGAGTTAGAAAACAAACTATGCTTATGTTGCAGTCTACCCTAAAGCTTTAACTTCTATGTCAGAATTTAAAACACACACATGCACACACACACCCTCTGGATTCCTCCTAGTTTACCTAAAACCTACTTTTGTGAAGATCCACTATTTTCTTGAGTCTTCTGGAATGAGCACTGTAGCCATGCAGTTGGCATCACGACCTCTGTAGCCTACCCCGCCACCCCTTGCCTGGTCATGAAGGTAGTACTTGCAGGGCCCAGCACCGTCCCTGGCTCAAAGCAGGGGCTAAAATATTTGTTGGGTGAATGAATAAATGATTATCTGCTGACAGGCTTGCCATCAAGCCTCACAAAGAAAAAATTCAGAAAGAAAAGAGTAAGAGATGCTTTGTTCACCTGAACTCAGCATATGATACACCAGATGAAGCATATGAAGACCAGATGACTGGTTCACCAAATGGCTATGATACAACTGGCTAGGTGGGCTCTAGACCTCATCCCACCGCAAAGTTAAATACAAAAACAAGTATTTTAAATACCATACAAAAAACACAGGACAACTTACCTATAAGATTCTTTTGTATGTATCAAATATGTATATATGAATATAGCACATCAAGTTTTTTAGGAAGAAAGGAAATACAGATGCACACTGTCATGCTTTTAGAGTAGGAAAGGACTTTCTAAGTATAAAAGCAAAAGAAGAAACCATAACAGAAATTTTATATATCAAAAAGACAAGCAGGATCAAAAGATACATGACATGGGCTTCCCTGGTGGCGCAGTGGTTAAGAATCCGACTGCCAATGCAGGGTACACGGGTTCGAGCCCTGGTCCGGGAAGATCCCACATGCTGCAGAGCAACTAAGCCCGTGCGCCACAACTACTGAAGCCTGCGCGCCTAGAGCCGGTGCTGCGCAACAAGAGAAGCCACCGCAATGAGAAGCCCACGCACCGCAACAAAGAGCAGCCCCCGCTCGCCACAACTAGAGAAAGCCCACGCACAGCAACAAAGTAGGAAAAATATCTGCATGATGACAAAGAATTAATTTCCTTAATACATTAAGAGTTCTTATAAACTGACTTAAAAAGAAATATCCCGAGGGAAGGATAAATGCAGAATATGAACAGGCAATTCACGAAGACCAAATACAAATGGCCAATGACTACTGACATTCAACCCCAGTAATAACCCAAGGAGCACAAATTTAAAAGATGGATATCCAATTATGGGAGGGTATGGGAACTGGCACTTTCTAAGACTGTCGTGGGAAATGGGATAGACATTTTGGAAGGTGATGTGGCAGTACCCACCAGTAACTCCAAGTCTAGGCAGCCATTCTTCAAAAAGACTGGCACATGAGGAAGTTCAATCCAACAGCATCTTAAAAAGTGAACCATTGGGAAAACCAATAGGGGGACAACACATGATAGTAAATTGGCACCAAACCACGCTGCTATTAAACAGAAATGAGGCAGAGAAACGCATCACATGGATAGATGCAGAATACGTACAATACCATTCTTGTTTTGTCAAAAATACACAAGGTGCATATTGGCATAGCCTGAGAAGATGATTCAGAAGGATCTACATTAAGCTATTAACAGCAGTTACTCTGGGTAGTGGGTACAGAGAGTAATGGGGAGCTTTCACTTTTCTACTTGATATACTTTAAAATGGTTTGAACTTTCTATAAAAAGCATGTATTATTTTTATAATTTCTTAAAAAGGAAGGGAAAAATAGCAAGATCTCAAGCACTTATCTATTAAAAACAGATTCTGTCCTTTGAGAATTACCTTCTAAGTTCCTTGAAGCTCAAATGGCCGTGTCTTTCCCATTCATAAGTAATAAGAGATATTTTTAAAAACATCTCTTCCTTTCTACATTTCTTAGACGAAACTGTACAGAGTCACCACTGTCTTCTAAAATCCATTCGTAATCTGAGAAAAAGACTATTAAAACATAAATCACCCCCTTAGGCCTAATATCTATCAGAAGAAACCCATTCACTGCCTATATTACATTTAGTCCACACAATTTCTGAGACAATGCACAAAGCGCCAGCCACAGAACTCCCACCAGCATAAATACGTGGCGTACAAAGAACGCCCTGTCGGCAGGGCCCAGAGCACAGCCCGCAGCGGTAAATGGGAATGATGACAATTTGAGTCACAGGATCAGGAGTGAAACCGAACTTGGGACTTGGAGGCAGTGTGATGCTCTTCACTTCCTTCTACACCTTTTATTCTCTGCCACCCAAACTCTGCCCCTCGCACAGCCCCGAAAATGGGCGATCTGTTACGGATGTCCACACGGCTTTACACTGAGGCGTCAGAAACCACTAGAGAGATACAGCAAAGTGCTACTTAAGGGTCTCAGCTGGAATCACAATGGCAGCATATGTGTAAACTCACATTTTTTCTTAGGAAAAGAAATGGAAAAATCAAATTAGAACGTTCTGTCTTACCACATGGAATGTTTGAAATCCGGATGTCAAAACATCAAATGTGGAGCGACCCCTACTCTAAAAAAGCTTAAGATATTGAGCCAGACAGTTGAGAAATTAGGGAACCACTCATTTTTACGAAATTAAAGTCCACGCAGTGGCGCCAAAGTAGCCCAAAGCGCAGCTGACAGAGCCTCTGAGTGTCAGACTCAAATGACTTAGCTTCCCAGCTTTTCAAAAGGCATTCATTCTGCTCTAGAGTCTCAAGAGCCAGAAGTGTATCTGGGTGTTCTCTGCAGTCCCCGTGGGAGGAGTGCGGCAAGCACACACCATTAGCCATGGGCTCTGCTGTCTGGCAACAGCTTTCAGGATGTCATCCTTCTAGGGGACCACACACCAGTTCCCACGTCTGAAAATGCATTACCGCCACTCACTAATGTTGACCAGGAAGTCATTTACCCAATACCAAAGCAAACAAAGCACAGTGCTGAAGGCCGCTAGGCGACAGCAGTAGCGGCAAGTGAAGAGCTCAGTCAAAGCGCTCTCAGCTCAGCTGACCTGCTTGAAGGTGAACTGAAGGTGCAGGTCACCAGTTCCGGCTCTAATCTGACACCCGCCCCCAGATCACACTGTGGCTACCAAGTAGCCCTACCCAAACTGACCTTTCAGGGCTCAGGGAAGTGACTTTTTTTTATTATATGGCACAGTTTGGCACAGTTATGTCTTTAGTCTTTGGGGTACTTTTATACTGTCCAAGAGTAGTATAACTTGTTTTATTCCTTTTTTTTTTTTTTTAAAAACAGATGGCCAAACCAGGACATATACTAAAAAAAAAAAAAGGAAGGTTACTTACCTGAGCCCTAACATTCCAGCTACCATGGAATCTTGTTGGAGCTGGTCTACAGAAGCAAGATGTATTCTGGGGTCACATGTCACATCAAAGCAGGAACTGGTGAGTCTGTATTTTTATGGAGCCTAAAACAAAGAAAATCGTAAGTTGAAAGCCCCCATTGTGCTCCACGACCTTTTTCCCAGGGCTATTTGGGACATTTTGAAGATAAACATACAGACAAAGTACTATGCTATCTCCCGGCTTACCTAGCTAGAAACAAAGAATAAACTGCAATTTACTGACATATAACACACGGTACTAAAATAAAGGAAAGACTCATGCATGTTAGAACCGACACTATCACAGGTCTTGTCACCTCTGAGGGAAATTTTGACACTATAAAACATACCGTTAGTAGCGTTCTCTGGTTAGTATTTCTGCCAACATGTCATACAGAAATACTCAGGGAGAGAAGACATGTTCAAGAGAACATGCAACATCAAAATGTCACCCCAAGAAGAACACATGAAATCCAGAGGCAAAGTCTCCCTTCATTTTAAAGCAGCTGAAGTTGCAACAAGCTGCTGTAACATTACATAAAGGGGCTTTAACCATGAGAGAAAAAAGGCAGCACCAACAGAGACCAAGTGCCCTGGGAGATCCAAAGCTATCCTCAAAAATACACAAGTCTGTTTTAGAGCAATCACTTTTAAGCCTCTCAGATCAGGAAATCGAAATGTTCAACAAACTGGGTTAATAGCTTGATAGTTTCTATTTTGCTTTTGAACACATGTTCAAAAAAGGTCTTTTGTCACTCTATTTTTTATCAAGATAACCGTCATTTCCTTGTTAAACCTAAACTGCCCCATATTAGCTAATCTCTGATACCTTGCTGGCCCAAGAGTAGCACTTTTATCTTTAGACTAAAAAAAGCCTAGAGTGTATAACTTAGAGACTCTTCACACAAACAATTACTCATGTAATCAAACCCAGAGGAAGGGCAACACCAACCAAGTCTTTTACTGCTGGTCTGTAACTACCAGGATGGTACCTGGAATTATCTGTTGAGGTGCAGTGAGGCCTTATAATTCCCTTAAACATTCGAGCCATAGAACACTTTGAAATCCCAGAAGTCTAGGTCACAGTATTACTCAGTTAGCTATATAATAAAAATCAAACTGGCACCCTGGCTGGGAGGCCCTGGAAAAGCCACAACTTCTCACAGCTGCAGGTAAATTGCATTTTTATTTGTAAACTGAGGGAGCTAGACTAAGGTTCCTTCTAGCTCTGAAATTTTAACATCTCTGATAACTCAAGATTCCATGGAGAAAAGAAAAGAGCCAGCAAATGAGCGCACTTAGGTGAAGACCGAATAAAGCAATGATTTGCAGGTTCATATACATAGTGCCCCCAGCTCTTAGGCACAGACGCCAACTGAACCCTTCCTAAGGATTGCTCCCAAGAGTCCAGACCTCTGCAGTACTGTAAAACAGCTATGCTAAAGACACATTCATACACCAGCAGAACCAACATAAGTGTGCCTTGAAGAAGTGAAAAAGGCCAAGGCTTTATTCTGTAATGGAACGGTCACAACCCCCCTTAAGCATGGGAGTGGGCATGCCCTGCCAGCCCCCCAATTCCCATTCCCACTCAGTTCCCCCCCACACCATACCTACCATCAAAGGGGTGGAAGCAGGTATTTAAGCAATGGCATGCAAATCAAGCTTTCAATAAGAAGAGGTTCCTTGCCAGAAAAAGGCAGAAGAGACCAGGTAAAGGCAGAAGAGCACAACTTTTGTGTCAGTGAGTCCAAGGAAGAGGAACTCATTTACATCCATCCTACCCGAAATGAGGTAAAGGCACAGCGGTGACAACGGCAGTTTGACTGGAGAGGGCTGGTACAGAAGCACTGAGGACAAGGTCCTTCCATTGGAGCGGCAGTAATGCTCTACCCAAGAAAAAAGGTTGTGTCTGCCGGCCACACGAGGCTGGTCTGCATGCATGTCACCAGAGCAGAGGGTAGTGAGAACAAGCAGGTGTCCTGCCACACTCCCTGGAACCACCAGTCTAGGACCAATGCTTTACCACTTCTGCACTTAAAACACTAGTTACTACAAATGCCAAACATTTTCTGTGCTCCTCTTCTTCTCATAGATAACTTGGGCAGGATGGCCACAAACTGCTCTTAGCCAATTAAAAGCTTTTCACTGATATTCACCTTTATAAAAGATTACAGGGCTTCCCTGGTGGCACAGTGGTTAAGAATCCACCTGCCAATGCAGGGGACACGGGTTTGAGCCCTGGTCCGGGAAGATCCCACATGCCGCGGTGCAACTGAGCCCGTGCGCCACAGCTATTGAGCCTGTGCTCTAGAGCCCACGAGCCACAAGTACTGAGCCCGCACGCCTAGAGCCCGTGCTCTGCAACAAGAGAAGCCACTGCAATGAGAAGCCCTTGCACTGCAACCAAGTGTAGCCCCCGCTCGCCGCACCTAGAGAAAGCCCACGCACAGCAACGAAGACCCAACACAGCCAAAAATAAATAAATAAATAAAATAGATGTTTTAAAAAAATAAAGAAAAGATTACAGGTTCCAGGAGACATCATTTATAATGTAAATAGTCCCAGGCAGGTGTATTAGTGGTGGAAACCGCCCTTGAGTAAGGAACTGACACTTTTCCGTCTGCTCTTCTTTATTCTAGGTTCAAGAAGCGAGCTTCTCATGCCATCTCCTCATGGGGGAAGGGGTATTCGGGTGGGGTAAAATCATATTGGACTCATCTAGCCACTTCTTCTGTCAAATTCCACAGCTTGCCTCCCCGCCCCACTAAATTCAGCCACACAGACGCAGGGCAGGCAGGGAAACAATGGCTGTGGCTGGAAATTGCAAATAGAATGCAAAACTGTATTCTAACCCTCCTGAAACATAAGCAGCGCAGTGCAAAAGTTGGAGTACAGTTGGACTGCATCATGCTCTATCAAGTGAAACAAAGACCCGGGACTCTAGGTTTAAAGCATTCCAGGCAAATCTGTAACAACAAAAAAAAGAGCATGGTGTGATAGGCCCGTACTGGCAAGAAAGCCAAAGAAGGTTTCTTCAAGCTGTTAGGACATGATGACTTCAGACGCCACCAATCACTTTGCAGAGAAACTATATTCTGGAAGCTGTCTGTGCAGTTTAAAGGGATAGGGATATGATGGAACAACTAACTGGAGGGGCACCCAAGGAGGCTAATGCACTGCCAATGACGCCAAACAAAGCAGAGCCCTTGTCCTGTCACGTCTCAGGCTTAGACGTACAAACCTTGGAATCTTCGTCAAGTGAGCTTGTGTTATCTGTGTGTGCAGGCGGGAATGCACCTCAGTGATCGGCTGGCCACCGGGCTGACATGTCATGAATGGGTATTTCTGTGGCAACTTATTTAACCAACTGTGCTTCTACTAGATTGATTGCGCCCTTTAAGGTTCTGATATGTCTGGGTAACAAAATAAAAGCAAATGTTTCCTAGGCTCCGTGACTAGGATTTTAAGTAGAAGTCCTAAAAAACCCATAAATAAGCCTATTTCCGTAAATCCCTCGTGGAAATTCCCAAAAGACCTAAAAAAAATCCAGATTTTTTTAAAAACAATAAAGATCCAGCATATTTCAAAGGACCCAAGAGGAGAGGTTAATCTCATTGGTAGGTGAAATCACTCAGATGCAGATGAAAATTCCAGCCATGAAACCCAAACTTCTCCTGTATAGTAACTGCCTATTAACAATAAATTTTACTACCAAGGCTCAAATATGCTTCATTTTTGTAATATAACAAAATGCCTAAAACTTGCCAGAGTTCTACAAAGTGTAAGCCACTCAGCCTCCCAGGCCAGTAGGTTCGGTTCCACAATCACCAACCACCCCCTGAATTTGATCCTACCATATTACAATTTGGGGCACTGATCCCGCACAGCAGAGACACAACGTGTGAATGGCTCTGCAGAGCCTGTTCCTGTTCCTGGAAAAACCAGAAGCACACATCTGCCTGACCATGAGTCAGGAATATCAATTTTGTGGTGGAGCCCATTTCTGCTGTGACCAATCCACACCGAACACACTCACAACAGAAGCGACGGCCACAGACGTGTATTCCAGAGACAGCTTTTCCCCCTTGGATCCACACTCAGCAAAATGCCATGAACGGTCTCCTCTGTAAGAGCAATCTTTAGACTCTTCACAATGACCTTAAGTCTTCAGTGCAAAACCACAAAAACATTGCCACGCCACGAATAAGTCACCTGAGTTTCAGTTTGCGTGACTCAGTCAGAACTAAACTAAAAAGAAAATAAACTTTCAGGGACCAACTGATAGGAGCCACAGCGATGCGGTGAACTTGCCCCATCTGGTACTGGTGATCTTGAGCAGGGCACGCTCCAGGACTATGGAAGCCAGTCACATACTATGTCCCACTCCACTTATGTAACTGAAGATCGCCGGGGAGGAGGGGGGGAGGATGGGAAGGCGCTCGTATTCTGAGGCCACGGCACCCCCAAAGGCCCTGGGGGCGCGCTCCCACCGAAGAGCCTCAGGTGCTGCTGGACACAGTCCCCTACCCACGGCTCCTGATGGCAACTATAACCGCCTCTTTCTGATGAGCTGTGGGGTCAGGAACACAATGTCTAGTGCCTTTTGTGGGTGGACAATAATTCCCACCTACTTGTTCCTGGTAGATGCGAAAGAAACTCGCTCGCAGTGGGGGCAGAAAGTCATGGAATGGGCGAGAAGGAGGGGGAGGCAAAGCCTGGAGATGGGGGTGAAAGCGCAGGAGCCCTTGTGGCGCACTCTCCCGACGGGAGGCGGACTGCGCACGCGCGCCCGTGGGGGGGCCGAGTAACGGGAGAGGGGGCGCGCGAGGGAGGGAGACGGGAAAGCGCGATCCAGGGAGAGGCCGGGGCCGCGGGCGCGCGACGGCGCCTCGGGCCCGAAGCCCCGCGAAGGGCACGACGCGCGCGCGCAGCCCCGACAGGCGAAACCCCGGCGACAGGGTTGCCCGCGGGGCCGGGGGCCGGGATGCGCGCCGAAGGCGGGAGGGCGGGGGGAACCAGGCGAAGGCAGCCCTG
>NW_006784311.1:740703-756274 GCF_000442215.2 Lipotes vexillifer
CACCAGCGGGAGGGGGAGGGTAGAGAGGAGGGACGCCATCCGCCAGCCGTGTCGCCCGACCCCGCGGGCCCCTCCCGCGCCACGTCCCGCCCCTACCCCCCGGCCCCCAGCAAGGGTCCCCACCCGCGGCCGCGTCGGTCCCACTCACAGTCTCTCCTCCTCGCCTCCTCCTCCTCCTCCGCTCGGCGCGGCAGCGGCGGCGGCGGCCATTTTCCGGACGGCTTTTACCACAGCCCTCTCTCCGAGAGGAGGGAGCGCGCGCGCCGCCGACGCCGAGACCCCGCACGGCCGACGTCGCGCCCCGCCCTCCCGGTCGGCCTGTGCGCTGCTGCACCTGCGCGCCCGCGCCCCGCCCCCGGCGCCGCTACCAGCCGGCTCGCCATTGGGTGCGGCAGCAGGGGCTGGGCGGAGCCTCGGCGGCGACGCCTCCAATTGGCGGGAGTTCGTGTCCGTTCCGGCAAAGGAAAAAGGGGCGGACGCCCCTTCTAGCTGCCGATTGGCTGTCGACGGCCGTCATTTGGGGAAAAGAGGCGGCTTGGGTGCCGAGGGGCTGGTTAAGTGGGCGGAATTTGAATATTAAGGATTAATGGGATGCTGGGGCAAGTGAAGGCCTAGGCTCGGGACGCCTGTTTGTGTGGCCGTCCCGGGCCCTTGACCCGCTGTCCACAAACACACAAAGTACGTTGCCATAAGCCTTTCACAGCACCCACGTTTTCTCAACATCACCACCTTCAGTACAAGCAGCAAAGTTGCCTGACATTGTTCCAGCCGAGGGACCTTGCTTTAAGAGGCCTACCCAATGCATTCTTTCATGTGAGCCTGCCTTGTGCCACACACTCTCAGAGGGGCAGGGAATAAACTGAACAACAAATCACAGCCTTGGCCTTCTTGAAACTCTGGTCGGGGGGAGAGGGTGCATGCCAAGGCTGCATGAGACCTGTCATTGTTGGATGAGACGGTTTGGTGTGGGGGGGCAGAAGGGGTAGTGGGAGCACAAAGGAAGCAGCACTTAGGTCTGCCTGGAAGACATGATTTGGGACCTAAGATCCAGCAACGCTGGTATGGAAAAATATTTAACAGTATGAGAAAAGTTTTAGCTAATGGAGTGTTCAGGATAGGACTGTTTGTCAAGGCGACCTTACTCTGATTCCAGCTGTCATCCAATTCATCCAATGCTCTTTGTGCTAGTTCCATGCTTGACAAGGAACCCTCTGACTCTGATGTCACTCCCCAACCCCCATTCATTTATTAGATCCCTGTTTATGTACCAGGCACTGTTCCAGGCTCTGGATGCACAGTACTGAACAAGACAGCAATCTAACGTTCACGTGGGGGAAGATTCATAGTAAACATACAAATAAGTATAAAATATAATGTCACATAATGATAAGAACTTTGAGATAGATAAAGCAAGGGTGAAGGGGGTGCTATTTAGATAGCCACAGGCTTTTGCTCTCATTTTATTCCCCCATATGGTTATCTGAGGAGAGAAGAAGATTCCACACAAGTTCAAAGGCTCTGAGGAGAGACTATGCCTGGTACATTGGGGAGTAACAAGGAAGTTTATGTGGCTACAGGGTGGTAAGGTATGCGGTTGGAGAACTGGGAGCTTATTCTGAGATGAGAAGCCTTTGGAAGACTTTGAATGGGAGCTGACATCATCAGGTGTATGTTGCAGGTGCAGTGTGCAGATCTGTGGTGAGACAAAAGGAGCAAGAGCCCAGTCAGGAGACCCTGACAACAGTCTAGCAGAGGTGAGAGTGGTTTTTAACTAGGGTGGTAGCAGTGGAGGTTCTGAGAAGTTGTGAAATTCAAGCTATATTTTCAAAATTGAGCAGAAAGGATTGGATGTAGTGTACAGAGAAAGAGAAAAAACAAAGAGGGGTCCTGAGTTTTTGGCCTGAGCAACTGAGTGAATGGGTGATTTCACCATGATGGGGAAAACTGTAAGAAAAGCACATTTGGGGAGGTACAGATCAAGAATTCTGTTTTGGCCATGGTAAGCTTGGGGTGCCTATTAGACGTGCAATGTTGAGATGAGATGTTGAGTAGGTGGTTGAGTCAACAAGTCAACAAGCTCAACATCTAACTCAAGAAACTATAAAAGGAACAGCAAAGTAAACCTGGAGGAAACAGAAGGAAGAAAAATAAGGATGAGCAGAATTTGATTAAACAGAAACAACCGATTGAGAAGACTGAGAACATCAAAAGCTGATGGTTTGAAAAGCTGGAAACAAAAGCCAGCCCTCTTAGATACAGAAAGAGAAGACACAAGTAAATTATATTAGAAATGAAAAGGAAACATAACCATAGATACAATAGATTATACAATAGATAATAGATAAAACAGATAAATTTTCTAAAAAGGTATTATAAACTACTGTATATCATAATTGGAAAACATAAGCAAAATGAATAAGTTACTAGAAAAGCACAGCTTACCAGAACTGATTCTAGAAACAGAAAGTCTAGATAGACCCTCTATGACCACAAAGCAATTGACTATGTTTTTTAAAAAATCTACCCCTCCCCACAAAAAAGCTCAGAGAACTTTACAGATGACATCTACCAAATTTTTAATGATTGGGTAATTCCAATCATAAAAAAGAAAGAAATCTCCCCAAACTTGTTTTGTGAGACTAATATAATTACTATAACAAACCAATGAAAGGAAGACACAGGATATGGAAATAGATGTAAAAATTCTAGACAAATATACTGAACCCAGCAGTATATATTGATATATCCTAACCAAGCTGAGTTTTATTCTAAGAATGCAAAGATGGTTTAAAATTAGAAAATCAAACTTAACAGATTTAAGGGGCACAAATTATGTGATCATGTCAATAGACGCAGGAAAAGCCTTTGATAAAATTCAACACCTGCTTATGATAAAAAAAAAAACCAGCAGCAACTCAGAGAACTATGAATAGAAGGGAATTTCCTTAATCTGATCAAAGGTACCTGTTAAAAAACTGAAAGGAAAGGTCACATTTAATGGTGTTAAGGGGGAACAAAGCAAGAAACAGAACAAGATCTATGGTGCAACATCATTCATGTAAAATAAAACACACATCCTTCACCTCCCATTCTCTTTTAAACCTTATCCTTGGAGTTTCATCGTGAGGAGAAAGACCCATTAATCCGAAATGGATTCCCTTGCTGTTAGGACGCAGGCATACAGATCCAGCCAGTAACAAAAAGCTGGAAAAGTAACGGGAAAAAGAAGATTCAACTCACTCTACAAAAATTATAAAACAGCTGGGAATAAACTTAATAAAAAATGCCAAAATACTATATTAAAAAACTGTAAAACTTTGCTGAAAAACATAAAAGAAGACCTGAAAAAAATAGAAACTACCACAATCCTGGAAAGGAAGAGTTGACATAATGAAGATGTCAATTCTTCATAAATTAATCTGGGAATTCTTTGCCTGAGTCAAAATCTAGGCGAGAAGAGTAGGTGTACAAGACTAGAAGTCAAGACATTTTTGAAAGAGAAAACCAATGACGAGGGTCTTGCCAAATTCCTTAGTTTGAATAAATGGAACTTAAGTGATACAATTTCACTCTTGCCATTGAAAAGTAGAAAGATATAGTAGAGTTTAAAGTATTTACTAGTAGAATTTAAAATGGGACATTTTAAAAAATGGGACTACTATAACAAGTTTAAAATGCATCCCCTTGAAAATGGGTTTATAGAAGATAAAAAGAAGAAAAATATAGTATAGATAGCAATTGACAGAAAAGCCACAACCTGAGGGATTTTATCTATATGGCAGACAGAGCCCAAACTTCCGCTCCGTCTTTCTAAATCCCTTGAACTGAGGGGGAAATAATATATATATATATTTAGAGCAAATCCAAAATGACAACAGAAAATGAGAAGGGTAGAACAGTTCAAAATTTTAGAACTAACATCCCAGATGATACCACAAAACATAAAGCACACAAATATGTTTCAAACTCTATGGAACATTTCCTCAAGTTGCTTATGAATTAGACCTCTCAAAAAAAAATCTCAGTAAATTCCAAAACGTAGAAATCATGCATTTCAGTCTCTGGCAACAATACAATAAAATTAAAACTTAAGAACAAAAGAATGGGCAAAAGTAAAACAAAACAAAACCAAAAAAATCACTCTCTACTTGGAAGTTTTAAAACAGGCTTCAAAATAATTCTTTGGTTAAAGGGGAAACATAAACTGAAATTATAAACTCTTCAGATATGACCAACAATGAGAGCCGTACATATTAAAACCTATGCTGTGTGGCCAAAGTGGTCATCTAGAAAAATTAATAACCGTAACTACATTTATTAGAAAAGAAGAAAATATGGGAGAGGGAACAATTGGGAGTTTGGGGTTAGCAGATGCAAACTAGTATATATGTATAGTATGGATAAACAACAAGGTCCTACTGTATAGCACAGGGAACTATATTCAATATCCTGTGATAAACCAACATAGAAAAGTTTATGAAAAGGAATGTATATATATATATATATATATATATATATGTATAACTGAGTCACTTTGCCGTACAGCAGAAACTAACACAACATTGTAAATCAACTATACTGCAATTTAATAAATAACTTATTTAATAAATAAATAATTGTAAATAAAGAAAGAAATATTTGACTGACTAAAAAGAGGAAAATAGATAAGAAATGAATTGATTCTTGCACATCATGCTCACATTTATGCATGCACACCCACACATACACACACAGGGAATTTTCTTTCTTTACCCTTAGATGCTCACTACAAGAAAAGTATCTAGGAACAGAAAGGAATAAACTCATCAGAGTGAAGAGAATGTGGTGAGGATGGGAGGTTATCCTCAGTTGACACATTTCAACAATTTTTTGGAAAGCAGATGGGAATTAGTTGAATAATAAAGTAAGAAGGAAAAATCCAGCCTAGAATATTTGACAAAGGAACTACAGAGGAGGTGGAGCCAGATATAACACCAGAGAGTAGGCTCAGAACCAGCAGGCACGTGGTGGAAGCAACAGAATTAAATGGGTCTGAACACATGGGGATTAATTGAAGGCCCCAATACAGAATTACTGCATCATTTGAGACTTCCGCTCCTCCACCAGACAGCTGAGCTAGAAGCTGGTGCAGGCCTGCAGGGAGAGTACCTGACAGTTCTCTAAAGAAATTAAATGAAATGTCTGTAGAGAACTAGGGCTTCCAGCACGGATGTGGGCAACTCTGTTCCTCAGCTCCCTGTTTTACACAGAGGAGTCATAGCAGGAGAATTGACCCATTGCCCTAAAGCCGATTAAATCTGCAAAAGCTATCCAGCCCTTCTTTACTAAACCACAAAGCATCATCAGAAATTTGAAGAAAGACTTCAACATGAAAAATAGTCAAGTATAAACTATAGAGGAAAAATGAACTTGGAAGAATCCCAGAAAATGCAGAGGAAAATATAGGAAATTTTAAAAATTTATTTAGCATATTCAGAGAACCAAGAAAAGACTGTATCCACAGAACAAGAACAGAATATTATGTAAAAGGAGTAGAGGACAAGAAATAATTCTTGGAAATTAAATGTGATTATTGAAGTTAAAATTCCAATAGAAATATTTTTACAAATATTTTATTTATTTATTTATTTATTTATTTAGGCTGCTCTGGGTCTTAGTTGCGGCATTCAGGATCTTCACTGCGGCATGCGGACTTCTTAGTTGTGGCATGCAGACTTAGCTGCGGCATGCATGTGGGATCTAGTTCCCTGACCAAGGATTGAACCTGGGCCCCCTGCATTGGGAGCTCGGAGTCTTACCCACTGGACCACCAGGGAAGTCCCTCCAATAGAAATATTGAAAGATAAAACTGAAGAAGTCTCCTAGAAAATAGAACAAAGCAACACAGACAAAAAATAGAGAAAATATAAGGACTTTGCAAGAGATCTAGGAAGTTCAGCAAGCAATTAACAATAGTTTTCACAAGATAAAACCAAAGAAAAGGAATAGGAATCGGACCTCATAATAACACTGGATGATAAAAGATAATAGGGCAACATGGACACATATACACTACCAAACGTAAGGTAGATAGCTAGTGGGAAGCAGCCCCATAGCACAGGGATATCGGCTCAGTGCTTTGTGACTGCCTGGAGGGGTGGGAGGGAGGGAGACGCAAGAGGGAAGAGCTATGGGAACATATGTATATGTATAACTGATTCACTTTGTTATAAAGCAGAAACTAACACACCTTTGTAAAGCAATTATACTCCAATAAAGATGTAAAAAAAAAAGAAAAGAAAAGGAAATAGGGCAACAAGTAAAAAGTGATAATAGGGCAATGCTTTCAAACTTCCAAGAGAAAATGATTTTCAATTTAGAATTCTACACCAGCCAAGATATCCATCAAGTGTGAAATGAAATAAAAATATTTAAAAATATGCAAGACCTAAGAAAATTTACCTCTCAAATATATTTTCTTAGGAAGCTACTTAAGGATGTTCTCCAGCAAAACAAGGGTGTAAGCCAAGAAAAAGGAAGATGTGGGATCCACAGGACAGTGGATCTAATCTAGGAGAGCAGTGACAGGAAATACCAGGGATGCCAACTGGGCAGATGGCCTGACTGGCAATCAGTCCAGATTGGAATATGAGAATGGCAGGCTCTGGGAGAGAGGAAAAGTTATTTTATTTTATTTTTTTTTAAAGTGTATGTATGTGAACTCAACATATTAGATAGTGTGATTGGGAGTTTGAAGAAAATTAAATATGACGATGGTAATTAGTTCCAGAAAATAAGGAAACCAATTAGAAACAGCAGGGAAAAAAGAACTGTATCAGGAAGTTATGATCAGAATAAGAAGGAAAGGAAAACGTAATTCTACCAGTTGATGATGTTTAAGAAAAGAGAATCCACTGGCCCTTGTTGCTAAGAAACTTCTCTTTTCAAACGGGGGTCATCAAATTAGATTTATAAGAGGGAAATGTAATCCTAGTTATGCGTCTTCTTGATCTGGCATTTTAAAATATTTACAGAAACATCATAATGTGAATTTTTGCCTTCGGCTTTTCAACTTTTAGAGTCAACCTGTGCACAAAACATGGAGGCATAGGTTTTGTTTACAGGGTGGGACACAGCCCTCTTCCCCTCAGGTGTAGTAAAGGGTTAACTCGGCAGGCCTGGGTGTTCCTGAGGGTGGTCTTGGGGACTCCTGACACACCATATCTGATATTCACACTGTCACCTTTAGTTCCTTGTAAGCTTGAATAATACACTCAGATCTCTTGTTCCCTTAACTTTCAATAGCCATGTATCTTTGACCACTGGTATCAGCTACACTTTACTTGTATAGTGTCAGAGTTAACATTTACATACCATCCTGATAAAGATGAAAAGATAATCACTAAGGGGGAGGTAGGAGACTGGAGGAAGTTCGGGAAACAAAAGCATATTGGGGTTTGAAGGTGCCCAAGAAATGATACCCATTTTTTCCTACCTGAGTGTCATAGAACGTGACAATATGATTCTAAGGTTCATCAGAGTAAATGCACAAGATGGGTAAAGAAAATGTTGCCTCGGGGGAAGACTTGCCTTACCAGCCATCCAAACACAGGTGGAAATGACATTGAGGGAAATAGTGCAGCTTTCGTGCTGAAAGAGACAAATGATCAACGGGACTGAGCAGAGCCCTGAAGAGACCCAGACATAGTCAGGGTAGATCCCCTTTCTGCCTCGTCGGTAGAGCTCTGCTTAGATTCTGCATTGGCAGCGCGGAGTCTTAACCACTGGACCCCTGGGGAAGTCTCTCTGCTTAGATTCTGAATCCCACTCTTTTCTTGTGTAAATCAGGAAGAAATCCTGCTGCAAGGAACTGTGGTGGCCCGTGACCTAGTTCCGGCCAATAAGAAGTTCAGGCAAACCCTTCAGGGGCTTCTGGGAGGCCTCAGCCCCTCTGCTCTGCTTGGACTGGGTTGAGCCTGAAGGTGACAACTGAAATGGTGGCGGTAGCTCAGTCAGGCCTCAGAGGTCTCTTTACGAGAACTTTTTCTGTAGTTAAGGGTTCCCCTGCCATAACTACTTTTTCTGTTGCCTTGATCACAAGGTGCTTCTGGCCCTAGGGTGGATTATAGCCACTTCTGTGGGGTTTTGGGAGATTAAAGACTCCATCAGTATGTGTTGTTATTTCCTAGTTTGGGTTTTTTAACTTTGCTTTGTTTTTTGACCTTGCTTAGGTTGGCTACTGTTTTATCTTTTTGTCTTGTTTTTGCGTTCTCAAAAAATCAGTTTTGGGATTGATTTATTAGTTCTCTGATTTCTCTGTGTTCCAACTCAGTACTTTCTGTTCTCATAATTCCTGTTTTTTAGATATTCTGCAAATTTTTTTGGCTTTTTTTTTTTTTAACCAAAGATGTTTTTTAAGCGTGTTCTAAATTCTATAGGTAGGTTTTTGTTTTCTTTTCTTTTCCGCTTTTGTTGTTAACGTTCTATGCCAAGAATGTGTTCTGGATTACTTTCTTTTCTATTTTTGAAATTTCTTCAGGATCCTTTCTGGCTTAATATTTGGTCACTGGTTTGTCTGTCATTCCCCTCTGCCATAGTACCCAGCAGAGGCATGGATGTGAGGCCAAAAAGGCCTGGGGCAGGCCCATCAATGAATTCTCTACTTTAAATAAAAGACTAGGAAATTAACACAAGCATCTTCCTTGCCACCTCCCTCCCTCCCTGCCCTCTGCTCCTCCAAACTTTCCGTTTATATTATTACTTTTAGATTTTCTCATGGTTTCACGTATACCTTTAAATAATATAGTCAAACCTTTACTCCTTGATTGAACAACACTGAGCAATAGCTGTTATCAAAAAATAAGGAAGTCAGCCCACTGGGACTTTGCCCTACCTCTTCTCCCTTGAGCCCTGATTGCATTCTCTGAACTATTATTTCTGTAAACTCACGCTTCCAGACGTGTATGTTGTGTTTGGGGACAGCAGCTCCACAGTTCCCAATCTTCATGGATTTCATGCTCACCGTCATTCTTCAGAATGTTTCCTTTCAGATAATCACTCATTTCCAAAATGGGATGATTACCCCTGAACCAGTTACCAAAGATGCCCCCCAGCCTCCCTACACCCTGTGGACCCAGCACTCCAAGCCAAGGCGCGCTGGTTTGTCCCTCAGATGTGCCTTCTTCGTAAATTAACGGAAAAAGCAATATTAGTGTCTGACAAAGGAGAACTCAAAGAATATTAAATGGTACCCCAAAAGTATCATTTTATGTCAATAAGGAGAGCACTTCACCATAAAGAAGTCACTGTAATGAATCTTTATGAGCAGCATTTCACTGAAGCAGAGAAAGCACGATTTGCTGGAGATACGCGAAGAAGAAATGGGCAGAAATATGAGTCTTATTCTTCGGGCAAAACAAAGAGAAGGCTCTGAGTGGTGTTTCGTATTCTTTTTTTTTTTTTTTGTGGTACGCGGGCCTCTCACTGTTGTGGCCTCTCCCGTTGCGGAGCACAGGCTCCGGACACACAGGCTCCGGACACACAGGCTCAGCGGCCGTGGCTCACGGGCCCAGCCTCTCTGCGACATGTGGGATCTTCCCGGACCGGGGCACGAACCCATGTCCCCTACATCGGCAGGCGGACTCTCAACCACTACGCCACCTGGGAAGCCCAGTGTTTCGTATTCTTTTAAAGGATGATCCATCAGGTGCGGCCGCAAGAGGAGACAGAGGAGAGTCTCAGGAAGACAAAGTGCCTTCCCTTCCTGGGTCCTAGAGACAGGATGCTTCCCCGCAGGGCCACATGGGGAAGCCCCGGGACGGTCAGGAGTCAGAGAACAGGAGTGAGGGGAAGCTTTAGGCTAAGGCCTTTACTGGGGTTTCCGAGGGAAAGGCCAGGTGGGACAGGGTGAACACTCTCGCGGGCTTTGGGCTATGGGGGTGTCTCTAGTCGCCTGGCACCTGGCCTTTGGACGATGAAGGTGGAGGAGTATTGCCTCCCAGGCTGTCAGGGCAGATGGAGGAGGCCTGGCACTGGATTGCTTTTCACATCCAAGACATACTCCCAGCTGGGCCCTTTGCTATCTCGAAGAATTGGCTAGCCCTGGGAAGGGCAGTCTCTCCGCAGCCAGAATGTCAAAACATCATAATATACAGACGGGCTTCCCAGGTGTCGCAGTGGTTGAGAGTCCGTCTCCCGATGCAGGGGACGCGGGTTCGTGCCCCGGTCCGGGAAGATCCCACATGCCGCGGAGCAGCTGGGCCCGTGAGCCATGGCCGCTGAGCCTGCGCGTCCGGAGCCTGTGCTCCGCAACGGGAGAGGCCACAGCAGTGAGGGGCCCGCGCCCATGTCCCCTACATCGGCAGGCGGACTCTCAACCACTACGCCACCTGGGAAGCCCAGTGTTTCGTATTCTTTTAAAGGATGATCCATCAGGTGCGGCCGCAAGAGGAGACAGAGGAGAGTCTCAGGAAGACAAAGTGCCTTCCCTTCCTGGGTCCTAGAGACAGGATGCTTCCCCGCAGGGCCACATGGGGAAGCCCCGGGACGGTCAGGAGTCAGAGAACAGGAGTGAGGGGAAGCTTTAGGCTAAGGCCTTTACTGGGGTTTCCGAGGGAAAGGCCAGGTGGGACAGGGTGAACACTCTCGCGGGCTTTGGGCTATGGGGGTGTCTCTAGTCGCCTGGCACCTGGCCTTTGGACGATGAAGGTGGAGGAGTATTGCCTCCCAGGCTGTCAGGGCAGATGGAGGAGGCCTGGCACTGGATTGCTTTTCACATCCAAGACATACTCCCAGCTGGGCCCTTTGCTATCTCGAAGAATTGGCTAGCCCTGGGAAGGGCAGTCTCTCCGCAGCCAGAATGTCAAAACATCATAATATACAGACGGGCTTCCCAGGTGTCGCAGTGGTTGAGAGTCCGTCTCCCGATGCAGGGGACGCGGGTTCGTGCCCCGGTCCGGGAAGATCCCACATGCCGCGGAGCAGCTGGGCCCGTGAGCCATGGCCGCTGAGCCTGCGCGTCCGGAGCCTGTGCTCCGCAACGGGAGAGGCCACAGCAGGGAGGGGCCCGCGTACCACCAAAAAAAAAAAAAAAAATCTATCTTCATAATATACAGAGACATTTTAAATATTTACAGTACAATACAGTTGGCCAAAACTATAATCCATGACATTGGTTTTCTATGTATCAAGCTGTGTATACTACAGGAATACATGTTTTCTGGTTCCAATGAGAAATTTACAAAAAGTGGTCACAGAATATGCTTCAAAGGAAATCGGAAGCAATTGCTCAAGTGTCCCGGCTCCGAAAAGCCCTCTACACCACAACACGTGAAATCGCAGCTGCACACCTTGTTCTCCACCCGTCCTTGGCACTCAAATGTCAGTTGACCTAACAGAGACATTCTCAAGACACACCTGCATCTCTGTCGCCTTTATTATCAGTGTCAAGAGGAACTAGAATCTTTGTCAGATCATCACTGCAGGGTCCAGGCTCCCCAGAGACGGGAGGCTGCACAGAGTTTCCGGGTTGTGGTCTGGCCTCTGCTTCTCAGGGAGCTCCCTTCTGGAGATGCCAGCGGGCAAAGTCATGAGTGACCACTGGGAAAAAGGGCTCCCTGGTCGGGCGTGTGGCAGGGCCGGGATGGAGACCGGGGACCACCTGCGTCTGTCTCTTGCATAACATTTTTTCCAATCCAGGCTGGCTCCTCCTGGATGGAACTCCTCCCCATCTCTCTCCTCTGTTGGAGCTTGTTTCCCTGTGGCTCTTGCTTTCCTCTGTTGTGCTTACCTTCAGTTCCCTGAGAAAAGTGAGCAGGAGAGACATTTGTGATAACCCAGTGATAATTAGGCTAATTACAGAATGCTGGGCTGGAACTGATTCTCCTCCAGCGTCTAGAAGGAATTGGTGCATTAGCTCTGGTTTCAGGGGTTGCCCTTCTGAATCCTGACTCTTTCTCCTGAACTCTGGCCCCTCTCTCTGGAAACTTGTTGACTCTTCCCTTCGTCCTCAGTGCTCTAAAGAAAGCACCAGGCTCTGTTTTCCTCCAAGCACTGGGCCTTCTATCAATCTGGCAGCTCCTGTCCTGCAATTCTGGGCGAGTGACTGGAAGCTCAGTGCCACCTGGACTCCCCAGAGAAGACACTTGTAACACCCTGCCTGGAGGCCCCCATCTGGGCACAGAGGAAAGGCTCTCTGCCCTGTCCAGGTAGAATTTCACGGCCCATTGACTCCTTGTTTTGTCCTCTGACTTTCTGGTCGGCTAAGTCAGTTTCCACACACCTACCTGTTTTCTCAGCTCCCAAAACATTGTTGCTGTGGTCTCAGCCTCTGCGCTCCCTTTTCAGAGATTTATGTTGTTTTTTCTCTCAAAAGTCTCTTGACTGTAGCTTTACTGAAGGGCAGAATTAGATACAGATGTTCAATCTGCTATCTCAACCTGGAATTAAACTCTCTGCATTTTTATGTTCAGAGCGGCTTTATTTGTAATAGTTCCAACTGGAAACAACTCAAATATCCTTCAGGGTATGAATGGGGACCAGTCTGTGGTCCACCCACGCAAGGGAATACTGCTCAACAACAAAAAAGAAGGAAATATCGAAACATGCAGCCACCTGGATGAACCTCGAAGTAATCGTGCTGAGAGAAAGAAGCCGACAGAAAAAGTGTATATACAGTGAGTCCATTGATATAAGACTCTAGAAAATGCAGGCTAACGTATAGTGATAGAAAGTAGATCGGAGTTGCCCAGGGATTGGTCTATGAGGAGTGCTGCAGGGAGAGGATTTACAGGGGGTGCAAGGAACTTTCTGGAGTGATGGCTATGCCCATCATTTTGATTGTGGTGGTTTTTCAGGTGTATATATGTGTCAAAACGTGCCACATTGGACACTTTAAACAATATACTTTGTTGTATGTAAGTTATACCTCAATAAAGCTGTTTGAAATAAAGCGTGTGAGATATACTGTACAGTTTAAAGAACAATTCCGAAGCGAACACCTGTGTCACAACTTCTCAGCCGCAGTCCTCTTCCCACAGCCAGCTGGCGCTCCTGTCTTCACTTTTGCAATAATCACGTCCTCATTTTTCTTTAGAGTGTTGCCCCCTAAAGAAGCTTCCCCAAACAAGAGTTTCCTTTGGCCTATTTTGGGACTTTGTGTGAACGGAGTAACGCAGTATAGGTTAGTTGGTGTCTCTCTTCTTTCACTCACTGTTATGAGATTTACGTGTGTTATTCAATACAGCTATACTTAATTGTCACTCCTGTATGATCTTTCTATGTGTGACTATAGCACAGTTTATTTCTCTGTTCTACTGCTGATGGGCATTTATGTGGTTTCTGGTTTTTGCTCATGACAAAGAATCAAACATTCTGCTATGAAAGTTCATCTTGGAGCCTGTGCATAGCATGTCTCTCTGCTGGGCACAGACACACACCTGGGAGTGACTGCTTGGGGCCAAGGGCATGTGCATGGTCACGCTGAGCAGACCTTTTCCCAGCACGTGCGCCAAGTTGCGGTCCCAGCCGCAATGCCCGAGGGCTCCTGAGACTTCGTGTCCCTTGCCAACTTGGTGCTGTCAGAGTTGGGACTGTTAATTCTTGCCAATCTGGTGCATGTGTCATGGTGTTTTATTGTCGGCTTTCTGTCTTTCTTCCCCTCTGAAGAAGCAGAGGAATCCCAGGAATAGACCCACGTGGCAGGATGGCAGGAGAAGTTGTGGGAAGGTTCCGGGAAATGTGGGCGCTCCACTCCACCTGCCAATTCGCACGCAGGAGCTCCTGACCCTATCGACCCCGCACCCAACAAGGACCCCCAGTTGGGGCACAGTTGCAGTGGGGGGACTCCTTGACAGTCTCCAGCATGCCAGTGAGTTCAAGAAAATGCTTCTGCTGGGTGACAGCGAGGCCTTTTCCTCCGTATGCATATCAGTGGGAGGAGTTTCCTTGGAAAGCTACTTTTGCCCACTTCCGGAAGAAATGAACAAGCAAAGATACTGAGGTTCTCAAAGCCCAGAGAACTCCTGTTCTCATTGGTCTCAAAGACCCCCAGGAGGAAAACCTTTGGAAGTGTTAAGCCCACACCTCTGACGCTGTCAAAGCCCTGGTCCCTCAAGGTGAGGACACAGAAGAAACCACAGGCTGGCTTGGGCCACGCTCACACCCACAGCTCACCCCCAAGGGCTGGGCCTCTGAGCAAAAAACCTCAGAGGAAGCTCCTGAGGCTGCTTTCCTGACAAGGACCAGCGAAACGGAAACAGACTGTTCTAAACCATCCACAGGTAGCCGTTTCCATCAGGCAGGCTGGGAGGAAGACAGCTTTACTTACTGTTCTATTCCCTTAAAAGAAAATCCTGTTTCACAGTCATTGTCCTATAAAGGTGTGATCAGAGCGTGCAGCCAAAACGAAGGGAGAAAAAGATAATACAGTCAGCTGAAGTTGAAATTATAATACAACAATAGTAGAATTTTGCTGGCTTTTGTTATTTTTGTGGTACTTGTCAACTTTTTAAAATTTGTAATTTGATGGGATTCCTTTTCTTTTCCTAAATAAATATACACTTTTGGAACTAAATGTGTATCTTTTTCTTAAAGAAGGACCCAGATTGTTTAAACTTCAGAACCCACACAATGTGGACCTGCCCTCTGGTCAGTATACCTATTCAGATATTTAAATAAATTAAAGAACTTGATCTTGTGGGGACAATATCACATCATGGGTTTTTTTTTCTGTGCACAAAGCTCATTTCTAAATGCTCAAAAAGGAAAAGAGAAAAATTAATCAATAAAATCCTAGAACTTGAGGTTATTATACTCTAATAAGTTTTAAAAAATGTATGAATAACCATATAAAACCAACTAGGCTATTATAGTAAAAGTCTAAGCAGTAGCCTTCTTTCCTCAATACATTCTTTTGCTCTCTAAAAAAAGTTTTTGGAGGAGAGAAAATGGAAAACTGGATTTTTTTTTTCTGGAATTGTCGCAATATCCTGGTTGCTAAGTTACAGAATAAGGGAAAGGAAACATATATTGCTCTCAGGCCAAATGTTAGCAGTTATAAAGAAGTTTCAGGAACCCCTTCCGTATTAAACACTCTCACCAATATGTCAAGGGCTTTAACAACATAAGAGAGATAAATGGGGCAGCGGCCTGCAAGCCCGATGGGAACGGGAGAGCCAAGAGGAAGGCCCTGAGCCTTGAAGTTTGTCCGCCCCACACACCTCCAGGGCCGAGGCATGGGTGCCAACACTTGGGAGGCTTCTCAAGTCCCCACCAGTCACCGGATTCTAGGGCCATTTAAGCTGGAAACTGGGTGACCTTGGGTTGCAAAGGTCCCGGTCACTGCATTCATCTCCAAATGACACAACCCTTCATTTTTTGTGATTAAAATTTTTGAACCCCACTTATCAAGTCGTGACCTTAGTTGTACTCCATTTGATGAAATAAAGCCAAGGTAGTAATCTAAAACTCCAAGTTCCTTCAATATTTCTATGCAAGGTAAACCCTTCAATAAATTATTTTGTTAATTTTCATTTAAAAGATAGCTCTATCTTCTCCCCAGTTTTTTTTTTTTTTTTTTTTTTTTTTTTTTTTT
>NW_006784311.1:756461-796199 GCF_000442215.2 Lipotes vexillifer
TTTTTTGCGGTACGCGGGCCTCTCACTGTTGTGGCCTCTCCCGTTGCGGAGCACAGGCTCCGGAGGCGCAGGCTCAGCGGCCATGGCTCACGGACCCAGCCGCTCCGCAGCATGTGGAATCTTCCTGGACCGGAGCACGAACCCGTGTCCCCTGCATCGGCAGGCAGACTCTCAACCACTGCGCCACCAGGGAAGCCCTTCTCCCCGGTTCTATCACAATATAAAATATCATGCAAACACTACATTTGGGTTTTTACAAGATTTGAGATGTATTTATTATTAATTTTTTACAAGAAACTTTATTGAATGTAACTTCCTAAACTCATGATAGTTATAGATCAGATATGTTATCACTTCTTACACTAAATATCTATGGTTATGTAAGTATAAACACGTGAGTTGAACTAAATTGAGTTAAAATTTTTGGCTGCGTTGGGTCCTCGTTGCTGCACGTGGGCTTTCTCTAGTTGCGGTGAGCGGGGGCTTCTCATTGCGGCGGCTTCTCTTGTTGTCGAGCACGGGCCCTAGGCACGCAGGCTTCAGTAGTTGTAGCACACGGGCTTCAGTAGTTGTGGTGCACAGGCTTAGTTGCTCCATGACATGTGGGATCTTCCTGACCAGGGTTCGAACCTGTGTCCCCTGCATTGGCAGGTGGGTTCTTAACCACTGCACCACCAGGGAAGTCCCATAATTAATGTTTTTGTTTTAAAAATTGATCCTTTCAAATTTCCAACGATAACAGTAATTATGTAGCTCTACAAAGCTACTCCACTTTGTAAAGTGAGTAATTCTCATTCATCAACTGTGATTGTATTTTTCTTCTATCTCGGCCCACTATAGTTTCTAAGATTCCCTAATCCATTGACTTTGAGACCTTGGGTGAATAATAAATTGAGGTAATTAGCAAATAATCTTTACCTGGACAATCTCCAAAAGAATTAAAATTCATAGAGACAGAGAATACAGAAGTACATGATCACATTTTTTTTGGCTGTGCAGGGTCTTAGCTGCGGCATGCGGGATCTTCGTTGCTGCGTGTGGGATCTTTTCTTTGTGCCATGTGGGATCTAGTTCCCTGATTAAGGATCGAACCTGGGCCCCCTGAATTGGGAGTGTAGAGTCTTAAACACTGGACCACCAGGGAAGTCCCCAGAAGTACATGATCAGTTTTTGCTGATACATTCTTGTCTGTGAATAAACAAAATTGCTTCTCATAACAGAAAATTACTGTAGCATAAGCATTGCTTTGTGCTCTGCCTGGTGGTTTTGGTTGTGTTTGAAAACTTAAAATCTTAACGCTTTAAATAACATTGCCACCTGAACATCTTTCACTGTCACTGTATGTAAGTGTAAATTTGCATAATATACGTAAAGGTGTATTAAGTCAATAAATGTTTAAAAAACTTAGGTATAATACAGTAGAGAGGCCTGGGCACTCAGAAGAAAAGGGGTCTTTAAGTAATCAGTATCTTTTCATCACAGGTATTCTACCCAGAGGGCAGAGGTTTTTTTCTCACCCTAGTAGGAACTGACAGCTCAAAATTCCGTTAACAGAGGTGCTTTGCTGCTGCACCTTGGTATGGTTATTTCACAACTGAGGCCAATTGTAGGAAAATAAACAAGCAAACAAAACAAGCAGCAAAGGACCCTCCTTAATGGAGGAGCTAAAATTCTTACTGGTTTTTGTGTTACTTTCTCCTGTGGGTTGTTATCAAATATTGTGACTCTTGTTACACTGTCAAGGCCACAGGCATTTCTTGTTCTACGGCATCTCTGCTCTTATCAAGCAGTTGACAACTCTCCTTTCACAATGCTCTTTGGTACTGGTCTTCTCCAAGGTCAGTCCTCAAATTAATAACTGCTGACGAGGGTCTTCTCCGTGCCACCATCCTTGGTAGATGGTTGCCTAATAGCAGCAAGGTTTGCCCCCTTATCTGGCTTAGGTGACCCACTGTACAGTGCATGTGAATAAAGGGGGGGTCAGGAATAATGAGGCATGATCAGAATGCACCATATGTATGTTCCCATTGCCATTTTGTTAATTGTTTTGGATTTGTTTTTGTAGGTCTCTCTTCCCTCTTCTTTTGTTCTCTTGTCTTGTGATTTGATGACTATCTTTAGTGTTATATTTGGATTCCTTTTTCTTTTTGGTGTGTATATTATAGATTTTTTTTTGCTGCTACTGTGAGGTTTTTGTATATCACTCTCTCTATATATGTGATTGTTTTAAGTTGCTGATCTCTTAATTTCAAATATATTTGTACTCTCCGCCCCTCATGATGACTGTTTTTTTAAATTTTATTTATTTATTTATTTATTTTCAGCTGCATTGGGTCTCTGTTGCTGCACGCAGCCTTTCTCTAGTTGCCGTGAGCAGGGGCTACTCTTGGTTGTGGTGCGTGGGCTTCTCATTGCAGTGGCTTCTCTTGTTGCAGAGCATGGGCTCTAGGCACACAGGCTTCAGTGGTTGTGGCACATGGGCTCATTGTTTGTGGCTCATGGGCTCTAGAGCACAGGCTCAGTAGTTGTGGCGCACAGCCTTAGTTGCTCCGAAGCATGTGGGATCTTTCTGGACCAGGGCTTGAACCCATGTCCCCTGCATTGGCAGGAGGATTCTTAACCAGTGCACCACCAGGGAAGTCCCCATGATGATTGTTTCTGATATCATATTGTACATCTAACTGTTTTGTGTATCCCTTAACTGCGTATTGTGGATACAGATCATTTTACTACTTTTGTCTTCTAACCTCCCAACTAGCTTTGTGTGTGGATGATTTCCTATCTTTACTGTATGTTTGACTTTACCAGTGAGCTTTTCCATTTCATAGTCTTCTTGTTTCTGGTTGTGGTCTTTTCTTTTTCACCTAGAGAAGTTCCTTTAACATCTGCCATAAAGCTGGTTTGGTGGTGCTGAATTCTTTTAGCTTTTGCTTGTCTGTAAAGCTTTTGATTTCCCCATCAAATCTGAACAAGAGCCTGGCAGGGTACAGTATTCTTGGTTGTAGGTTTTTCCCATTCTTCACTTTAACTATACCATTTCACTCCCTTCTGGCTTGCAGAGTTTCTGCAGAAAAATCAGCTGATAGCCCTTTAGGAGTTCCCTTGTATGTTATTTGTTTCTTTTCCATGGCTGCTTTTTAAAAAAATATTTATTTATTTATTTATTTATTTATTTATTTGGACCGGGTCTTGGTTGTGGCACGTGGGCTCCTTAGTTGCAGCACATGGGCTCCTTAGTTGTGGCATGTGAGCTCTTAGTTGTGGCATGCATGTGGGATCTAGTTCCCTGATCAGGGATCGAACTCAGGCCCTCTGCATTGGGAGCACAGAGTCTTAACCACTGCACCACCAGGGAAGTCCCTCCCTTGCTGCTTTTTTTTTTTTTTTTTGCTGTACTCTGACCTCTCACTGTTGTGGCCTCTCCCGTTGCGGAGCACAGGCTCCGGACGTGCAGGCTCAGCGGCCATGGCTCACGGGCCCAGCCGCTCTGCAGCATGTGGGATCCTCCCGGACCGGGGCACGAACCCGCGTCCCCTGCATCGGCAGGCGGACTCTCAACCACTGCGCCACCAGGGAAGCCCCCCTTGCTGCTTTTAATATTCTCTCTTTATCTTTAATTTTCATCATTTTGATTACAGTGTGTTTTGCTGTGTTCCCTTTTGGGTTAATCGTGTATAGGACCCTCTGCACTTCCTGGACTTGGGTGACTACTTCCTTTCCCAGTTTAGGGAAGTTTTCAACTATAATCTCTTCAAATATTTTCTCAGGCCCTTTTCCTTTCTCTTCTTCTTCTGGGATCCCCATAATGTGAATATTAGTGTACTTGATGTTCTGCCAGAGGTCTTTTAAACTGTCCTCATTTCTTTTCATTCTCTTTTCTGTTTGGCGGCAGTGATTTCCACTACGTTACCTTAAATGTAAATGGACTAAATGCTCCAACCAAAACACATAGACTGGCTGAATGGATACAAAAACAGGACCCATATATATGCTGCCTACAAGAGACTCACTTCAAATCTAGAAACACATACAGACTGAAAGTGAGGGAATGGAAAAAGGTATTCTATGCAAATGGAAATCAAAAGAAAGCCAGAGTAGCAAGACTTATCAGACAAAAATAGACTTTAAAATAAAGACGGTCACAAGACAAAGAAGGACACTACATAATGATTAAGGGATCAATCCAAGAAAAAGATGTAACAACTGTAAATATATATGTACTGAACATAGGAGCACCTCAATATATAAGTCAAATGTTAACAGACATAAAAGGAGAAATCATCAGTAACACAATAATAGTGGGGGATTTTCGGGGTTCTCCAGTGGCACAGTGGTTGAGAGTCCACCTGCCGATGCAGGGGACGCGGGTTCGTGCCCTGGTCCGGGAAGATCCCACATGCCGCGGAGCGGCTGGGCCCGTGAGCCATGGCCGCTGAGCCTGCGCATCCGGAGACTGTGCTCCGCAATGGGAGAGGCCCCAACAGTGAGAGGCCTGTGTACCGCAAAAAAAAAAAAAAAATAGTGGGAGATTTTAGCACCCCCACTTTCATCAATGGACAGATCATCCAGACAGAAAATCAATAAGGAAACACAGGCCTTTGATGACACGTTAGATCAGATGGACTTAATTGATATCTATAGGACATTCCATCTGAAAGCAGCAGAATACACATTCTTTCCAAGTGCACATGGAATGTTCTCCAGCATAGATCACATGCTGGGTCACAAAGCAAGCCTCTGTCAATTTAAGAAAACTGAAATCATATCGAGCATCTTTTCTGGCCACAACGCTATGAAGCTAGAAATCAACTAAAAGAAAAAAACTGCCAAAAACACAAACACGTTGAGGTTAAATAATATGCTACTAAACAACCAATGGATCACTGAAGAAATCAAAGAGGAAATCAAAAAATACCTAGAGACAAATGACAACAAAAACACGACAGTCCAAAACCTATGGGACACAGCAAAAGCAGTTCTAAGCGGAATTTATAGTGATACCAGTTTACCTCAGGAAACAAGAGAAGTCTCAAATAAACGACCTAACCTTATGTGTAAAGCACCTAGAGAAAGAAGAGCAAACAAAACCCAAAGTTAGTAGAAGGAAATAAATCATACAGGTCAGAGCAGAAAATAAATGAAATGGAGACTAAGGAAAACAATAGAAAAGATCAATGAAACTAAAAGCTGGTTATTCTACTCAATATTCTGTAACAACCTGTATGGGTAAAGAATTTGAAAAAAGAATTGATATATGTATATGTATAACTGAGTCACTTTGCTGTGTACCTGAAACTAACACAACATTGCAAATAAACTGTACTCCAATAAAATTTTTTAAAAAAAACCTAAAAACTGGTTCAACAAATATGGTTACCAAAGGCAATAGCGAGGGGGGGGATAAATTAGGAGTTTGGGATTAACAGATACACACTACTTTATATAAAATAGATAAACAACAAGGACCTACTCTATAGCACAGGGTACTATATTCAATGACTTATAATAACCAATAATGGAAAAGAATCTGAAAAAGAATATATATAGCTGAATCACTTTGCTGTGTACCTGAAACTAACACAACATTGTAAATTAACCACACTTCAACAAAAAAGGGTTAGTTTGGACTTCCCTGGTGGCACAGTGGTTAAGAATCTGCCTGTCAATGCAGGGGACATGAGTTCGATCCCTGGTCCAAGAAGACCCCACATGCCTCAGAGCAACTAAGCCCATGTGCCACAACTACTGAAGCCCGCACACCTAGAGCCCGTGCTCTGCAACAAGAGAAGCCACCGCAATGAGAAGCCTGCTCGCCGCACCTAGAGAAAGCCCGCGCACAGCAATGAAGACCCAACGGAACCATAAATAAATAAATAAATAAGTAAATTTATCTATAAAAAGGGTTAATTTAAAAACGAATGAAACATAGTTATTAAAAATCGCTCAGTGGGATTATAAAAGCTACCCTGTACATTTATTTAGATGTTATTAATTTAAATATGTTTTGATAAAATGGAATAAAGTACTGATCCATGCTATATTTTGGATAAATCTCAAAAACACGATGCTCCATGAAAGAAGCTAGACACAAAAGGCTACATATTGCATTATTCCAGTTATATGAAATGTCCAGAACAGGCAAATCCATAGAGACAGAAAGCAGATTGGGGGGTTGCCAAGGGCTGGGGGGAGCAGGGAATGGCGAGTGACTGCTAACGGGCGCAGGGTTTCTGTTTGGGATGATGAAAGTGTTCTGGAATTAGACAGCAGTGGTAGTTGTACAACATTGTGAAGGTACTAAATGCCACTGAATTGTACATTTTAAGATGGTTAATTTTATGTTATATGAATTTCACTTCAATAAAAACAGTTAAAATATGTTTTGGCAATTGTATAACTTCTTAGGATAAATTTTTAAATGCTCCTATCTTTATGCAAGAGCTAACACAAGCCCTCTCAGCACAATGACTTTTATACCTACTGCAAGATCATATTCCAAGATTTAAAATCCCCTTGTTTATTAATAGCTTTAGGGACACACAAAATGGACAGATTGTCAGGCCCAAGGTGGCTGGAAACACATAGCCCCGCAGGACAGTATCATGGTGGGCAGCCTGGCTACTGCATCCACACTAAGCCTTATCAAGTGGTGACAACACAGGCACCGATACTTAGGAAGGGGCAGTGCTGCTGTCGCTTACCCACATGTTCCCCTATCAGAGACCTCAGTGCCAACTTTTTTTTTTTTTTTTTGCGGTACGCAGGCCTCTCACTGCTGTGGCCTCTCCCATTGTGGAGCACAGGCTCCGGACGCGCAGGCTCAGCGGCCATGGCTCACGGGCCCAGCCGCTCCGCAGAATGTGGGATCCTCCCGGACCGGGGCACGAACCCACGTCCCCCACATCGGCAGGGGGATTCTCAACCACTGCACCACCAGGGAAGCCCCAGTGCCAACTTTTAACAACGTCTTCCTGTCTCTTGGGTTTTCTCTCAGATGTGGGTGCTGGCAGCACTTCTCACCGATGGGCAGACTGTTTCCACAGATGGCCACTGCAGTGGCTCCCATTCTGCACGTCCTTCTGCAATATGCCTGGGCCACCCCTCCTCCCAACAAGAGGTGGAGTCTATTTCCCCTTCTCTTGACCAGGTCTGGCCCTGCAACTTGCTTTGACTAATCAACTGTGGCAGAAGTGACACTGGGTGACTTCCAGGCCTAAGCAAAAGAGGCTTTGCAGTTTCTGTACTTGCCCTCTTGGAATCCAGTCCCATGGAAAACAAGTTTGGGCTGTTTTGCTTGAGAGGCCCTGCTGGGAGAAAGACCCTGGAGGATGAGATGCCATGTGGAAGAGAATAATAGAACCTAGCCAACAGCCAGCACCAACTGCCAGACACGGGATTGAGGCCGTCTAGAATGTTCCAGCCTCCTCAGCTATGCGCCCAGTTGAATGAAGTCACAAGAGGGACCCCAACCAATACCAGGTGGAGCAAAGACACCCCGCAGAGCTTAGCCAACACATCAACTCATAAGAAGTAACAAATCACTGTGCTTTTAGGGTGGCTGGGTAAAAGCAGCACTAGATAGCAGATACACCTGAGATCCAGACCAAATCGCAGAATGTATGTAAACCTGACCAGAAGCAGGTGACTTCCTGGTGTGGGCTGCTCGCCAAAGACCAGTGAGCAGGGCGTAATTACCAGAAACATTCAGGGAACAAGTGAAATGGATAAGGGAGAGCCAGCTATCATGATCTGTCCTGGCATTTTGCGGGCATTGTCCTTAGTGTCCCATTTTCTAATAGTCACACAATGAAACATTTTCTTCAGGGACTTCCCTCGTGGCGCAGTGGTTAAGAATCTGCCTGCCAATGCAGGGGACATGGGTTCGATCCCTGGTCCGGGAAGATCCCACATGCTGCGGAGCGGCTAGGCCCGTGCAGCACAACTACTGAAGCCCACATGCCACAACTACTGAAGCCTGTGTGCCTAGAGCCCATGCTCCACAACAAGAGAAGCCACTGCAATGAGAAGCCCGCACACTGCAACAAAGAGTAGCCCTCACTCGTCGCAACTAGAGAAAGCCCACGCACAGCAACAAAGGCCCAATGCAACCAAAAGTAAATAAATTAATTTAAAAAAAGAAACCTTTTCTTCTTGCTCTTTCGCTAGCTCTCCATTCAACAGGTTACACCTGTGCAGACTGTACTACACAGCCCACTGACACCAGGGTCACGTTAGATTTTCCTGATGCCACCGTGCAGATGGGAAGTGCTGCAATGCAGAAAATGCTCCAGAAAACCTGAAGACAATGAGTACAGAGCAAGATGCAGATCCGCTGTATCACAAATGGATTCGAAAGCCCACAGCTGTCTTTTGATGGAGGAATTTGGGTTGACAGGACATTAACCTTGACTTTTATTCATTCACATTTGTCTTAGCCTTCTGCCCCTGGACCCCCCCCCCACAAAGTCATGTCCTTCTCACATGCAAAATACATTCATTCCATCCCAACAGCCCTCAAAGTCTTAAGCGGTCCCAGCATTGACTCAAAAGTCTAGAGTCCAAAGTCTCATCTAAATATCATCTAAATCAGATATGGGTCAGACCTGACGTCCAATCCATCCTGAGGCAAAGTCCTCTCCAGCTGTAAACCTGTAAATCAAACAAGTGCTGTGCTTCCAAAATACAACAGCGGGACAGGCAGAGGGTGACCGCTCCCGTTTCAAAAGGGAGAAATCAGAAAGAAAGTCCCAAGCAAGTGCGAAACGTCAAACACAAAGGCTTGAGTATCAGCTTCTTTAATCCGACGCTCTGCCCACCAGACCCAGGGGAACAGGAGTCCTGCCTTCCAGACAACTGGGGCGTCCCTGTCCCCAGGGCTTTGCTGGGCACAGCCCACGCAGCAGGTCTCAGGACTGGAGTTGGGCGCCCGCAGCCCACTCGGGCTCCAGTCACATGCCTGTGGTTCGACCGGTCTTGGGCTCCAGGGGCAGTGCCAGCCCCATGGCTCCACTGGGTGTTGCCCAAGCCGAGGCTCTCTGCCTGGGTCTCACGCCTGCAGCACCAGGTGCCCTCCATCCTTCAAAACCCAGGTGGGGGGATGAAACCCAGACCTCTTTTTGAAAAAGAGGAGGCAGCGCTGATGATCTCTGAAGAGCCTCCCTTCACTCCTTCCTGTCTCTGTCCCCATCGGTTCCAGTTGGCAGCTTTCCTGCTGCGGTGGCTGATGAAATCCTCAGCTCACAGCCACGCTAGTCTGCTCATCAAAGGCTCGCTCGGCCACACCCTTAGTGTTCTCTTCCGAACACGCTTTCTCGTTTTCTGCAAGACGGACAGGCTGAGAATTTTCCAAAATTTTAAGTTGTGCTTCCCTTCTGATGAATCGTTCCGTCTTTAAGTAATTTCTCTGTTCGTGAATTTTACTGTGAGCATTCAAGAGAAGCCAAGCCACACCTTGACCACTTTGCTCAGGTATTTCCTCAACCAAATAGCCAATTTCATTGCTCACAAATTCTACCTTCTACAAAACACTAGAAGAACATGAACACAATTTAGACAAGTTCTTTGCCATTTGATAACAAAGATGGCCTTTCTTCCTCATTTCCACCTGCAACCTCATCAGAACGGCCTTTACCATTCACACTTCTACCAACATTCTGCTCGTGACCGCTTAGGCTTTCTCTGAGAAGACAGAGGCTCTCCTCTTTACCTTCTGGGTCCACATCAAACTCGCTTCTAAACTCTTTCAGCCTCTACTCATGACGGGGTTCCAAAGCGGCTTCCACATTTTTCCGTCCTCGTTACAGCAGCACTCCAGTGCTCCAGGTACCAAGTTCCTGTCTTGGTCAGTTTGGGCCACTGTGACAAAATACCAGAGACTGGAGTAGCTTGTAAACCACAAACAGTGATTTCGCACAGTGCTGGGAGCTGGAAGTTGGAGATGAGAGTGTGAGCATGGTCAGAGGGGGGCCCTCTTCGGGGTCTCAGACTTCTCGTTGTATCCTCACATGGCAGAAGCGGAGGGAGTCTCTCTCAGGCCTCTTTTATGAGGGCACAATCTCATTCACGAGGGTTCTGCCCTTATGATTTTATCACTGTTCAGTGGCCTCACCTCCTAATACCAGCACATTGGCCATTTGGATTTCAATATATAAATTTGGGGAGGACACAGACATTCAGGTCATAGCAAGATCATAATACATTGATAAGTAACCTCAGGTGAAGTTTATAACAAGTCAATGGAGACCTTGACCGAAGGCAGTTGGTGCATCCCTAAGCACTGTGCGGCCACACTGGGCTTCAGAGCAAAGCAGTCATTTGCATTGGTCCATCCGCGTCGGGCTTGTGGGTAAATTGAATTTCTAATCACAACCTCACCAGAAATGTCACTTATAAAGGTAAAGCACATCTTATCGGATTCAGAAACCCAGCCTTAGAGAAGAAAGCACGAGTTGACCTTGCAGAAAATGGCCTGGGGAGTCCCCTAACGACGTGGAAGGTCACAGCTTTACGGAGAAGCAAGCAGCTCACTCCCCTAGAGAAAGAGGGGCGCCCTGCAATTGGACCCGGTGCGGATGAGCCTCTGTCCTTGGCTCCCTAAATCAAGACAGTAAAAAAACCTTTCTCGAACAATGGAAACAAAGCAGCATATCTCTTGTTGAACTGTGTATAAAAGGCAGGACAGACAAAAGGAACACACACAGTAACAGGTAATGTGAATACACACAATAAAAACACGGAGCCCTGAGCTACAGCAAATACTACTGTTAAAAAAACGGATTCTCCCTAGGCTTCTGTTTGGAATTTCTTCCCTAACCATGGTGGACAATTAAAGGGAGTCATATCGTATATGCACATCTTGTTGATAATTTAATTGCATATATATTGGGTAAGCTTTTGTCTGATTTCCACTGTTTGTGATAGTGAAAATTTAAAAAATAATAATTAACTGGACCACAAACTGAATTAATGATCTTAATACAAGACTTTCCCGGTGTCACAGTGGTTAAGAATCCGACTGCCAATGCAGGGCACATGGGTTTGAGCCCTGGTCCGGGAAGATCCCACATGCCGCGGAGCAACAGCCCTTGTGCCACAACTACTGAGCCTGCCTGCTGCAACTACTGAAGCCCGTGCGCCTAGAGCCGGTGCTCTGCAACAAGAGAAGCCACCGCAATGAGAAGCTCCCGCTCGCCACAACTAGAGAAAGCCCACGCGCAGTGACGAAGACGCAACGCAGCCAAAAATAAAATTTTAAAAAATTTTAAATGATCTTAATACAAAAATGACAATGAAGACAGTGCTAATGTACTGTCACTGAATTGTACACTTAGAAACAGTTACGATGGTTAATTTTGTTATGTGTGTTTTACTACAATTTAAAACCTAATTTTTAAAAAAGGATAATGAAGAGATTTCTGCGTTCAGTTAGGAGTAGGGAGCAGCAAAAAATCCTACCTCCCCCACTTCTAAAAGCACAGAAACATAAAAACGCATGAAACTCCCTCCACCCCCAATTCACGTGTTTCGGGGAACCAGAAAGCACAGACAACTGGCAACCAGAAAAATCTGTACAACCAGAAGCCACTAGGGTGTGGCGGGGCAGCAGGGCGGCAGGAAGGGTCCCAGGCGTCCCTAGGACGCACCGGCTGGGATCCAGCCCATCGGGACACGGCCCACTGCCGCGCGGGGACAGCGGTGGGCAGATCTGAGGGGGCTCAGGACCGAGGCGGTGCGGGTGGAGGGATGGAGGAGGCTCAGAGAGCGGAACGGCCGCGCGGCGAGGTCTAGCTGGGCGCGCGGCACGACGAAGCCAGGAGAGGGCGCCCGAGAGCCGGCGCGCGGGCCCAGCGGAGTCCCTTCACTCCCCCGCCCGCTCAGGGTCCCCGCGCCGAGAGCTGGCGGTTAGGAAAACCCGAGTCGTTTCACTCGCAGCGAAACATTTTGAGGGCCAGCATATGGACTCAGAGGCTTGCACACACTCCACTGCTGTCAGAAATTCTGTTCGATGCTCAATGTGTCGCGAGTGTGGCCGGGGCAGCCCCTCAAGCTGGCTCCCGTGTCCTCTAGCCGCTCCCCTCCCAGCGGAGCCTACCCCGGCTCAGCGCCCCATCGCCGCACGTGCTGCAGTGTGGATCCCCCTCCCACGGGAGGTTCCTACAGACCAGATGGTGCCTCAGGTGTGCAGAGGCGGCTCCCACAAACCCCAGGCGCTTAAGAAGTGACTGGCCCTTGCGAAGGGACAACACCGCTGTCATAGACCCACACGTTCCCCTATCAGAGACTTCAGTGGCAACCGTTTAACAACGTCTTCGTGTTTTTTTAGTCGCAGGGACCGATGGGGTACACTGTTGCCAAAGGTGACTTTTGCCATTTTAATTTTGTCCTGCAGGAACATACATTCACCGTGGATGTGATGTCGCTGACAGTGTCATGGGAAATATAAATATATTTTTTAATTGTATTTGCATCACACACTTAAACTCAATCATTTCTAGAGGTACAGTTCAGTAGTGTTACACTTTGTGCAGCCAGGCTCCAGAAAGTTTTCATGAGGCAAAACCGAGACTCGGTCTCCAGGAAACATTAACTCTATATCTCCCTTACCCCAGCCCCTGGCCCCTACCCCACTACTTTCTCTGTCCTTTTGTAACTGGCTTTGGAGAATATCTCTCTTTGAAGGCTCTTTCTATTCCAAAATAGATAGCTTAATTACAGTGGAAATTCTGTACAGTTTAAGATTGGAAATAAAGCACATTTTTCCAAGTAAAAAGAAGAAAAATAAAATTTAAAACACAAGGAAGAAGAAACAAAGAAAGAAAAAGCAACAAAAGCCCAACAGGCTTTTCGAGAGTAAAATTTCATAATATTGTAAACGAACAAAACTGTGTTTCTTCTCAGTGGTGATCATATGGGGGGTGGAGGCATGACAACTTTTAGTCCATTCAAATTTCAGATATTTGCAGCAAACGTTTTAAGCTATCACTTGTTAATGCTGATGTTGGGGCAGGAATAAAGACTTCTGGGGATGAGCTGCAAAGATGTGGGAATTACTGATGAAGATGATACAAAAAAGTCACAGTCCGGCCCCAAATCATCTGAAGCCTTGTGGGGAGGAGAAACAGAACAGAGGCAGTCCTTGCAGGCAGCTTTGAAGCTAGGGCTTCAATGTCTTCATAGATACAGAGCCCTTCAGATTTTCTATTTCTTCCCTGGCTCATTTGGTTACTTTGTGTTTCTCTAGGAGCTTGTCCATTTCATCCAAATGTTCACATTGATTTGAATCAGATGATCAGCACGTCCTCTTTGGAATAACTTGGGTTGAGGTGCTGGCCCCTTCTCATTCCTCACATTGGACATTTATGCTTGGATTCCTGACAGTCACACCTTCCCTCCACCAGCCGCACCCCCATTGCCCTGACTTCTGGGCTGAAGACGACTCCATCCCTCTAGTTGCTCAGCTCCCAAGCTATCCCCCAATCCACACCGTTGCCAGGCCTGGGGCCCCTCCCTGCTGGGAGCCTTTACCCTCTTTCACCCGCCTGCCACCCGATAAGATACCGCTGCTTCCTGCCTGGCCCCCACCACTCTCAGAACAGCAACCAGAGGGAGTTTGTTAGCATCTAAACCACACCGTGTCACTTTGCACTCAAAATCGTAAAATACTCTCCATTTCATTCACAGTGAAAGATAATGCTGAAAACGGGCTCCGGACAAACAGTCTCTGGTCCTCATCCCCTCTCTGACCTTCCCTTTCTTAGTCTCCACTGGCTCACTCTGGTTCAGCTCCCCTGGTCTCCTTACTGTTCCCCTAACACGCCAGTCATGCTCCTGCCCCAGGGCCTTTGCACTACTTGCTGGGCCCTCTCCTGGGATGCCCTCCTCAGTTCTCCGCATGGCTCCCTCCCTCCTTTGAGTCTTTGCTCACATGTCCCTTTCTCGGAGAGGCCCAACAGGCTGCCCTATGAAAATGGGCATCCATTCCCTCCCCGACCTCCACAACCCGTTCTCTTTCTCTCATTCTCCATCCTACTTATCACAGCTTATTTATTATGTCTAGTGTTCATGTTGTATTCTCCCCACCCCCAACTAGAATGGCAGCTGCAAAAAGGCAGGGATCTCCATCTGTTTGTTCACCTGGAGCCTAGAACACGGCCTGGCCACAATAGCTGCTTGCTGGGTCGCTGTGGAATGAATCGCTAGAACTTTTCAAGGATGACCTCATTCAAGCTTTCCAGCAAGTAAATGTTATCCCCATCTTCCCGACGAGGACACACCCCCCAGAGATGGTGGCTGATGTGCTCAAGGTCACAGAGCGCGGCAGGGGCAGCACTTCGGGAGGCCCTCAGCAAATGGATGGGGTGAAAGTGTGGGCCTGAGGTGAGGGTCTTCAGACTAGACTGAGGAGGACCTCTCGGCCAGTTTGGGGGATCAGCCACCTGGACGGGTGAGGAAAATCTGATGCTTGTCAGTTCTGAGGTGAGCGACTGGGGACTTGGTGGGACCACCACAGAAACGGGGAAACAGCCCACCCCTTGTCTTTGGACTTCATATCTGTGGTGCTTGTTTACAGATCTCTGAGGAGCTTAAGCTGGGAGAACTTTCCCAACAGAAACCAAAAGGGAAATGGAGTCATATTTGACCACATAAAAATGAAAATTCAGTGTATATAAATCTTTTCCAAACACAAAGTCAAAGGCAATGGATGATCCTTGAAAATACTGTGCTAAGTGAGATAAGCCAGACACAAAGGACGGATACTGTATGACTCCACTTGTATAAGCTGCTTAGAGTCGTCAGGTTCCTAGGGACAGAAGGTAGGATGGGGGGGCACGGGCTGGGGGAGGGGGAGGGAGGGCACGGGCTGGGGGAGGGGGAGGGGGCCACGGGCTGGGGGAGGGGGGGGGGGGCTAGTGTCTAATGGGGACAGAGTTTCCGTTGGGGAAGATTAACAGTTCTAGAGATGGATGGTGGGGATGGCTGCACACCAACCTGAATGTACTTAATGCCGCCCAACTGGGCGCTGAAAAGATGGTTAACTTGGTAAACTTGATGTTATGTATATTTTGTTACATTAAAAAAAAAAAGGTCAGGGCTTCGCTGGTGGCACAGTGGTTGAGAGTCCGCCTGCCGATGCAGGGGGCACGGGTTCGTGCCCCGGTCCGGGAAGATCCCACATGCCGTGGAGTGGCTGGGCCCGTGAGCCATGGCCGCTGAGCCTGCGCGTCCGGAGCCTCTGCTCCGCAATGGGAGAGGCCACAAGCTCCGCATCAAAAAAAAAAAAAAAAAAGGTCAAAGGCAAATGGCCAAAGGATTCCTTGCCCTGTAGCTGTAGCAGCCACCAGCTATTGAAGACAAAGCCCCTGGTCTACTGGCCAGAGCCAAGAGCTGAATGAAGGTGACAGTCAGCTCCCAGGGCTCCTAATCAGCACCCCCATGTCGAGTAACTTCGGAGTAGTTGGATTAGAGACAAGGCTGACATCTCATCTTCCAGCCTGGGCAGGGCGCCCCAGCTGGGGTGAGGGCGGGTGACCCAGGGCTGAGTGGAGGGCCTGGCCTCTGCCCAGGGGGCTGCTGCCTGAAGCACGCTAGCCTCCGGGCTGGGCCCTTTCTCCCCCGCCCCCCTCCTAATCTCTCCTCGCTCACATTTTGGCCCCACTCACTTTTCTTCATCTCCCTCTCGAGAGCCCCTCCCCTTTTCTCCACCCTTTGCCGGAGTGCAGGACCCGGTGAGCTTTTGCTGGGCCTCGGGAAGCACACGTGTGCGCCCAGGTGCCAGGGGACTTTCCAGGGCAGTAAATCTGCTTTTGGCTAAAACTGGACCTGATCTTCTGTTAGCCCTAATCATCAATTAGCACCGGACTCTGCAGACGGTCCAGGGGAGGGTCCAGTACTCACTGCCATCGCCACCTCCTCCCTTTGCCCTGTCCCCTCGTTCCCCAGGGTCTTGGGGCAGCCCTGCCACTGAGCTCAGTCATTGGTGCCATGCTGGACAGGGGCAGGCTGGGCAAGCGGTGGGCCAGCTCTGGCTGGAGGCTTCACAAAGGGCTTCCAAAGGGCCCACGGCAGCCCCGTGTGGGAGGGGGGTAGGCAGGGGCAGGCAGGATGGGTCCTCTCCCTTTAGACAGCCTGAGAGGGAGGGGTCACCCCACTCAAGGCCACCTGGCCAGTCCATGGCAGTGCTGGAAGCCAGTGCTCAGAAGGGACCAGGTTGAGCAGGTGATCTCAGAAGGGGCCCACCTCCGGCTCTCACATTCTCAGACGTGCTGATTCTTTGACTCTGGTGGCGGGGGGACAGGCAGAGCCCCCAGGGATCCAGGAAGAGGGAAAAGCATGGCCTTGGAAGTCAGAAGAACCTGGGGTTGAGCTCTAGGCATCTGACCTTGTGACATCAAGTGCCATCAAACACGCCATGTTCGCAATGTGAGCCCCTCAAAACCCCTTTCAGTTCTTTTGGTTACGTACCCAGAAGGAGAATTGCTGAATCACGTGGTAATTCTATTTTTCAATCTTTGGAATTGCCAAACTGTTTTCCACAGTGGCTGCACCATCACCATCTAATTTTAGAATAGTTTCATCACCACCAAAGGCATCCCCATCCCCGTTAGCAGTCACTTTCCATCACCCCCCCACCCCAGCCCCTGGCACCACCAGTCTGCTTTCTGTTTCTGTGGATTTATCTATTCTGGACATTTCATATAAAGGAATCATACAGTATGAGGTCTTTTGTGTCTGGCTCCTTGCACTTAGCATCACGTTTTCAAGATTCACTCATGTTGGAACATGTGTCAGAATTCCATTCCTTGTTATGGCTGAATAATATTCCATTGCATGGATAGAGGACATTTTGTTTATCCATTCAGCTGTCAACTCACTTTTGGACTCTTTCTACCTTTTGATCTTTTGTGAATAATGCTGCTCTGAGCATTCCTATTCGCCTTTCTTGTGTGGAAACACGCAAGGCTGCGGAATTGGGCAATTAGCAGGTAAGCGCTGCCAGCAGCCAGACTACAGTGGGACTGTGAAGGCAGCCTGCCTGGAACGCTCTGTTGAGAGCTTTGCTTTTGAAGGCAAGTCTAGAGCGAGGCTGTAGTCACGGGCAGGCCAAGGAAAGGTTGTCAACTCCGGGGAGGGAGAGTTGAGGTGGGGTCTGAGGGCTTCTGGGCACCCTCAGCTGCTTCGGGAGGGCTGTTGGGAGGGCCTGGCTGAGCTCCCTGGTGACGGAATGAGCTGCAGCCCACGGGGAGCAAGGCGGTGGGGTGAGGGAGAAGCAAGATGCACGGCAGAGTCTCTCCCACCCCAGGCCTGTCCATCCCTTCCCAGGGAAGGAGCCCCACTGGCACGACTTGCATCCATCTGGGCCCCCGAGACGGTCTGACCCACAGGGAGGCTCCAGTTCCAGGCCTCAGCCCCGCGACGTCACTCGGGGAGCAGCCGCTGGGAAAGGTCGGTCTGGGCTTCGGGCTGAAAAGCCCGACACTTGTGCCTGCCTGGCCTAGGAGCAGACGCTGGACGGTAGAAGGGAAGAGAGGACAGGGAAACAGCAGCGAGGGCCCACAGCAGCCTCCACAGCCACCCTGGCTCTGAGCCTGGCTCCCAGCAAATCCCTCTGAGCCACCCTCGTGGGCTCACCTTAGGAGCCAGGAGGCCCAGGGGTGGGGAAGTGGGAGGTCTAAGTCCCAGGCCCAATTAAGAGATCAGATGATGAAAGGTTTGGGAGCTTTTAAGGTGAGGAGAGCTGGGCTGGTATAAAGCACTGTGACCGCCGGGCAGCGCCAGGGCCGCAGGCATTGGGGACAGGGCTTTCTAGAGCCATGGCCCAGCAGTGGGGCCCTCAAAGGTTTGCAGGTGGGCAGCCACAGACCAGCTTTGAGGACAGCACCCAGGGGAGCGTCTTCACCTACACCAACAGCAACTCCACCAGAGGTGAGCGAATAGGTGCCAAGACTGGGTCACGCTGGCTAGAACGGCCCTCCTGGGACACAGGCCCGAGTGGCCTTCTCTCTTAGCCTTTATGATAACATGAATGGGGGGGTCCTCTCTGAATATAAAAGGACAACGTAATATCGAATACGCATTTTCAAACCACATGGGCTTCCCAGACCCTTTGAGAATTCCTGTCCCAGGAAAGTTCATGAACTCTTCCCGTGTGGCCCCAGACTGCTAGTGAGCGCTCAATACACTCATCCCTGAGCTTCCAGGGAGGGAACTGGGCCTGAGTCATCTTTGCATCTCCCAAAGCCAAATGGAGGCCACCAGCAGGAGTGACGGGCTGGGTTGGCCCGCAGGAGGGTGAGTGACTTCGAGAGCCTAAGGGGAGAAGAGACCGTGGTGGTGGTGGCCATCTTTTGCCCCAATTCACGCCCAGAGCCCATGGCCTCTGGTGGTATATGCTAGGGAAGAGGCTAGCTCGGCTCCCGGGGCAGCTGTTCTGCTCCGAGCTGTCCCAGTAGAGAGGGCTTTGGCCCAAAAGAAAGCCGAAAACTCCATCGAGGCAGCCCGAGTTCTGCCCTGGGCATGCCAGCCCATCAGAGACCTGAGGACTGTAATGACCCTCAGCCCCTGGCCCCCATCCCTGGGTCCCTTCTTCAAACCAAAGACCTTCCATTCCTTTAAGAATGTCTCACGTGCTGCAGTTTCCAGAAGCCACACCAGCTCCTTGACAGCCGTGAAGTTCACCTTGACCTGACTGCACCCCAGAATGTCCTCGATGTAGACACAACAATGCTCTCCCTGGAGGCCCATGGGGTTTCATCGATGCACAAGATTCCTTATTGTAAAATTTTTTCAAAAGTTCAAGTGTCTACCAAAGTAGAGGGGAGAGTATAATGGCCCCCGGGTATCCATCACTTGTCTTATTTCATCTCTAACCCCCTCCACTAATCACTCCTACCGATTTCTGGAAGCAGATCCAAGACATCACATCATTTCCTCTGTAAATCTTCGGTAGGTACCTGTAAGAGGAAAGGACTCTTTAAAAACACTACCACAAGGTCATACTTTTAGAGGTTCCCCCTCAACCTCCTTGCAATTTATTTGTTGAAGAAAGCGAGTCTGTTGTCCCCAGACTCACCCACTTCAGACTTTGCTGAAGGCTCCCCACACCCTTCTGCCATGCCTGTTTCCGTCAACTAGCTGTCGAGCTGAAGGTCTGCCGGGCAGCCAGGCAGATGTGTCCGGTGTTTGGGCGAGCCCGCTCCATTAGGAGGGGGTCCCTTTTTCCACAGTGTTGGCAGCTGCTGACACTCAACGCCAGGACCCATTAAACCACTGGGGATTTCGAAATGGTGACATTGGGATTCTTCTGACCCTGTCTTCACTTATTAGCTTCACTACTTTGATAAAGAGAAACAGGCTCTCACGTGCTATCGGGTTGCCCAGGGATACAGTGTGCGTGGGAAAGGCAGAAGAGATGCTTGAGTCTCCTTCTATTTCACCCAGTTCCAAATAGTGACTTGGTTCCCCAATGAAGCCAGTTGGGTTTGACGTCAGCGTCTCCTTTCTCTCCCACTAAGAATCGCGTTCTTAAGGGCTGTGGGTAGAGTTGGAATTAGAATATCATTTCGTTACTCATTTGCTTTATCTCAAACACACTCAAAATGGTCTCAGAATGATGACGCCAACACTATCGCCAACAACATCATTACCCAAAGCTTAACCTTTGGACAGGTCTTTTCATCCTTTGGGAACGTGCCACCAGGCTCGAATAGGCAAACTAGCGTCTTTTTGAGTCCCTCCAAGTAGCCCCTCTCTATGTGACCATGCCACCGAGTGCATATGTGGTCGGATCCATTTGTTTTATTTTTGATTTTTCAGGGATTGCTTTTTAAAATTTAATGTTGTTTTATAATTATGGAATAAAATATTTACAAGGTTCCAAATTAAAATCTAGAAAGCAAGGTATACTGGAAGAAATCTTGCTTCCTGCCGGCCCCCATACCCAATTCCCTCCCGCCCTGTATTTCTCAAGAGACCCTTACCTGGGAGTTGACTGTGATACCCTTCTCACGCTCATTTCTTCACAAAACTAGACCTGAAACTTCCAGGGGAAGGGGGCAGGCCGGTGCACCTGCTCTTGCTGCACTGCCGGAGGCCCCCTCATTTTGCTTCCCACGTTTGGAGCACTCCTGTCCCTTCTGTGCCACACACAGCCCTCGTCCCTGCCTGATTCAGACTCCATGGGTGGGTCTTCCTCCAGGAAGGACGGTTGGGCTGCCTTGTTTTGAAACCGTCCCAGCCCCTCTCACTTGCCTGCAAGCCGGAGCATTCCACACACCTCCTAGTTCCAGATGCTTTTCTCACGCTAACCCATCGGACTTTCTGGGTCAGATCTGCTGGCAATTTGGGGGGTTGCTGTTCTCAGGCCCATCAGCAACCCCAGTGCTTTCCCTCTGCTCCCTTTTGCACAGAAACGGGCACTACACAGCTGTTAAGTAGTCAAAGGCCTGTTCCTTGGGAGCCTGTGGTATCTAGCGTGGTTGCAGATATTGTCGGCAGGTTTCTGGGAGCTCCCTGCGGTAGGGGAGAATGAGGCCCAGGCACAGAAGGGTTCAGGGGAGAGGACCAAGCCAGCCAACCACACTCCAGGAGGCCGACGTGGCATATGGCGGGGTGCAGATCAGACGGGGGCATGGCACCCAGCAGTGATGATGAGGGGTGCTGCCTTGTTAAGTTCAAGGATGCCCGTGCAGGCATCTAGCAGGCCGTGGCCTCGAGCTTGAGAGACGGAAAGGAGGGAAGGTTGTCTGCAGGTGGGCAAAGCTAGAGGGGAAGACCAGTCACAAAGGTGAGTGCGGTGGGCGGAAGGCAGGAGGGCTGAGGGGAGATTCTGATGGGGTGAGGGGGGCGGCACAGATGTAGCTGTGCCCTCTGTGTCTCCTGCCTCCAGACCCCTTCGACGGCCCCAATTACCACATCGCCCCCAGATGGGTGTACCACCTGACCAGTGTCTGGATGGTCTTCGTGCTCATCGCCTCCATCTTCACGAACGGGTCCGTGCTGGCAGCCACCATGAAGTTCAAGAAGCTGCGCCACCCTCTGAACTGGATGCTGGTGAACTTGGCCGTCGCTGACCTGGCGGAGACGGTCATTGCCAGCACCATCAGCGTTGTGAACCAGATGTACGGCTACTTTGTGCTGGGCCACCCCTTGTGCATCGTGGAGGGCTTCACTGTCTCCTTGTGTGGTAAGCCAGCCGGGGCCTGGGCACAGCCTCCCATGCGTAAAGGAAACACTCATGCGGCAAAATCCGCAGGTGTGCCTCTGGGGCGTGTTCGAGGCACATCTCTGAACGGGGACACACAGATCCACATAATCTCAGAACAGTGTGGGAGGGGAGGCCTCCGAGATATTGAAACTAGATCCTACCAGCCCCATTGCTAATATCTCCGCGGGTTGTGACCCTGTTCACATCAGCACCTGTGCTCCCGGCTCCGTGCTGTAAGGCATCTAGGATGCTGCACACAGGGTCCAAGGCCTGAGGGCCTCCCGTCCCAGACAGTGAGCACATGGCGTCACCAGTAGCCTCAGAGGAGTGTGACTTGGAGGAGGTGGCGATGAGGGAGCCGAATGTCGACTCAGCGGGACAGGAAGGGGCACAGACAGCTGGGCTGGCTGGGTGGCCAGAGCGCGGGTGAGCACACAGCGGGCGGCAATAGGCCCAGGACAGCACGCTGAGGAGTGGGGAGGAGGGGGCCCCATGGGGAGACCGGGAGGAGGCTGGCTGACGGCGTGGAGGCTGAAGGAGGGAGCGAGGGCTGAGCCAGGGAGAGCAGGGTGTGGGTCTGCACCGGGTGCCAGGCAAGGCCAGGGTGGCAGGGTTTCCTTGCCAGTGGCCCATGAAGAAGAGGCACACAGGCAGGCCTGGCAAAGGCCAAGCACATCTCAGAGGCCTTTGCACCATGTCCCCAGGACAGAACCAAGGGCTGTGGCGTTGCACCTTGGAGTCCACCTGAGATGACAGGGAGCCCAAGGGCCACAGCACTCACCACGTGCAGCCTGTCTCCAGGCCCCCGGCCATCAAAGCAGTGAAGGCTTGTAGCTGCCTTCCCATTTTTCAAGTTTCCCAGGGCCACCTGGTCACAATGCCTCGGTCCTTAGCTCCCACATCTAACTTGGGTTTGTCTTGTTACTGCCTGAAGTGATCTCCAATTCAGATTCTGAGGAGACGAATGACAGAAAGACACTAGGACTAGAGGGACAGGGGAGTGGGGACCTGGTCAATGACTTGAATTACTAGTGGTGTCAGCTCCACCAAGTTACTTTACCAGGGAAGGTTAGGCAGAGAAAGTCCATCCCAAGTTCCAACACTCCATGCACCTCAGTAGCTGGTGCCTGGCCCCCCTGGGTGGCTCCTCGCTTACGCCTGTCTTGCCTTTGTAACTGTTCGAGGTCTGCTCTCGGGTCACCAGTTTTGGGGCCACAGACATCCTCAGCCCTCTGGGGAAGCCCGTGGACCCCTTCTTAGAAGAACGTTGGCAAATGTGCACAATGAGATCCATAGGATTACGAGGGAAGCCAATGATACTGAAATATAGTTATCAAAGTATTAAACACTAGTGACATACTCCTTCATTAAAAGTATTAGTATTAACAGTATTTTTAGAAGTATTTGTGACGCCATTCTCTATTAAGGTATCAAATAACTGTATCTGGCCAGACAGCCACTGAAATGTCAAAGCAGTAATGAATATAGTCATATTGGGAAATGTTTGCCACCCCTGTAAAGTGACCAAGTCACGGGCACTGCTAATGCTACCACACTCGTAATGGAAGTAAAGAAGGCCAAGTGTCCAGTAGAGCTTAGTGGAAGCAAAGACATCATTTTCCCCACCCCAGCTCATGGAGCCCCAGATTCCATCCACAGACCACTGCATGGTGGGCGGTGCTGAGAGGCCTGGGCTGAGGGGAGGCCTGCCCACCGGCAGGAGGGCACAGCTTTCTGCACACGTCCTGTTTCCTTGCTCTGGGCTGGGACTGCAGTACCTCAGTGTGGCCTCAGGTGTGTACGTGGCCGTCAGGAGTTGCACTGACAGCATCACAAGAAAGGCTGGTGGCCGAGTAAAAGAGAGATGGGAAGCGAGGTGGGCCATGAGGCCAAATCAGAGAAGGCAAGGGGAGGCGGGTGCAGGCCCAGTGGGGAAGGAGCCGGGAAAGCAGGGGTTAGAGAAAGAAACTGACCAAGAGACCCGCGGCTCCCCGGACCGGAAAACACTTTTTGGAGAATTAGCTTTTGCAGGTAGGTGGGGGGTGTCCTCTTGATCTTGAAAAGCATTGACTCAAAGCACTCCTCTGTCTGCTTCTCCCCCTGCAGGGATCACCGGTCTCTGGTCCTTGGCCATCATTTCCTGGGAGAGGTGGATGGTGGTCTGCAAGCCCTTTGGCAACGTGAGATTTGATGCCAAGTTGGCCATTGCGGGCATTGCCTTCTCCTGGATCTGGGCTGCTGTGTGGACAGCTCCACCCATCTTTGGCTGGAGCAGGTAAGGGTGCCAGGGTGCCAGGAAGGCGATTCGTGTAGAACAGAGCAGGGAGGGTCAAACTTGTGATTCCCTTTGTGACCTCGGGGCAAATCATTTCCTGTCCCTGGGCCTTTGTGGCTCCACGAGTAAACTGAGGATGGACCTGCCTCTCCCTGAGACCCCTTGGAGCGCACACTGTCTGTGAATGCGTGACTCTGCCTGGCTGCAAGGTGGAAATGGGCCCTGTGGTCCCCAAGCCTCTGGAAAAGTCTGTTTCTCCCAAACAGGAGCAGCTCATGAGAACACATAGAGAAACGCTGCCGGCTGAGGCCACAGGCACGTTTGGATTCCAGAGCCCTCTTGCCTACTCTGCCCCAGGCCTCTTCCTTGCACCTGCTGAGGGGCCCCCTTTCCGAGGCTCCTTGGGTCGTAGGTACACCTGGGCTGTCGGTTACAGTGTCCTCGCCAGGTGGATCCTTTGGGGGAAGTTCCGCATTTCCAAGGAAACGGCTTAGGTGTTTGAGGGGCTGGACGGGACAAGGCCGTTGCATTTGTATCTTGCACTGCAGGCATCAGTGCGAGGAACCAGGCCCTGTCTGTACCCTCCTCATGCTCCCGTGCCCACAGTGGCTGCGATTGTTGAACACGTGCTCATTGAATCCTCAGGGGTTCACAGGTGTTAAGACAAGAGGGTGCCTCGCCTTCCCTTCATAAAAAGGGGATGTGACTGGGGCTATGAAAATGTTGTGGAACCAGATAGTGGTGATGGATGCACAACATTGTGAATGTACCAAACCTCATAATTACATTATGTGTATTTTACCTCAGTAAAAAAGAAGGGAACGTAAGACCAGAGACGGACAAGGATTTCCTAAAATCCTTCGGAAGGGCTTCCTTTGGGGGTGATGAAAACGTTCTGGAGCTACAGACAGAGGTGGCAGTTGCACAACATTGTGAACGTACTAAATGCCTCCGAATTGTTCACTTCAAAAATGGTTAATTCATGTAACGTGAATTTCACCTCAATAAAAAAGCCCAACAACCTTACCCAAGTCAGTGGTGTGCTGGGGCGGGCAGGGGCTCGGGTCCCTGCCCACTTCAGGACGGGCTGCCGGCCCTTCTCCCCAGGTACTGGCCCCACGGCCTGAAGACTTCGTGTGGCCCGGATGTGTTCAGCGGCAGCTCTTACCCTGGGGTGCAGTCTTACATGATCGCGCTCATGATCACCTGCTGCTTCATCCCACTCAGCGTTATCGTGCTCTGCTACCTGCAAGTGTGGCTGGCCATCCGAGCGGTGAGCCCCACACCCCCCCAGCTTCACCCCTGCAGGCAGGCTCATGAACGTCAGGGAGGTCTAGGCTGGCACAGAGGACCGCCCAGTCCGCTCTCCAGCCCCAAAACCAGATATCTGGAATTGCCAGAATCTGCCAATGCCTTTGAGGTGGCAGGTGCAGCCCTGGCTCCCTCGGCCTCGCCCCTACAGGATGGGAAGGGACTGCCTGCCTCCTCGTGGAGGGACCCAATAAGGGACCACAACTGCATTTCCTCCTGATCCCGGGGATGGAAAGCCAGCCTCTGTCACGGAGTGGAGCACAGCTGGCCAGATCCAAAGGCTAAACTTGCCAGTCAAGGGGTGTTTTGAAAAGGCTGCTACCGGAGTGCTCGCGTCCCGTTCACATGCCATCTGCCCCCCAGACCTGTACTCCACCCTCCCCCCGGGAAGGTGATACCCTGGTGTGAGAAATCAGAGCGAAGCAGGAGAACGAGATCGGGGTCCTGAACACTGTGCGTACGTTGTCCCTTTGTCAATCAGCTTACCTACAATCAGCTTGATCTGGAGATGCCATCTGTCCCTGTTGGGCTCCTGCCTGGCACAGGGAATAAGAGGCCTCTGGGGCGGCACCTGTCCTCTATGAAGCGGCTTGTGCCCACAATCGGATCAGCATGTGCTTATGAGCTCTTTGTGGAGTGGAGGCCACGGGCTGGAGCTAAGCTCCCCCGACCTCACTGCCTTCAGTGTGTGACCTGTTCCCTCCTCACTCCCCTCACCATGTTGGCGGTCAGGGATCGGAAGCTACTTAGCTGACTCCCACAGGTATCCACACACAGCTGGGTCCGAGTGAGCTCTGGGCTGCGCAGCCCAGGCTCCAGAACGCGCTCCAGCCCTCAGTCACCCCTCATCCCCATTCAGCTGTCTGCTGCCGGTCCCTGCCTGCAGCAAGTGGCAGCTGCCCCTGTGTCTTCTCCTGCCCGGCCACTCAGACCTGACCATGGGAGGGGACACTCTGGTAAGGGACCAGGTGAGGCTAGGCACAGCCTCCTTACCTACTTCACAGACTCCTAACAGGAAGCAAGCTAAGCCAAGAGCTCGGCGGGCACAGCTCAGGGCTGTCTTAGCCAAGCCCAGCTGTGCCACCTCCAAGCCTGGAAGAGCTCCCACAAGGCTGGCCCCACTTGGGTGGCTCGGGTACTGCACAGCTGGGCCCATCTGCTTCTCCCCGCTGCCGTCCCTGACTAGCCACCCAAGCAGCAGCAACACGGAATCCCCTGGGGTACGGAGCCCTGAGGGGTCCTCCCACTCAATGTCCCCGGGGGCCACTCTCTGTCCCCCCCAGGTGGCAAAGCAGCAGAAAGAATCCGAATCCACCCGGAAGGCAGAGAAGGAGGTAACCCGCATGGTGATGGTGATGATCTTTGCGTACTGCCTCTGCTGGGGGCCCTACACATTCTTTGCATGCTTTGCCGCTGCGCACCCGGGCTACGCCTTCCACCCTCTGGTGGCCGCCCTGCCAGCCTACGTCGCCAAAAGTGCCACCATCTACAACCCCATCATCTATGTCTTTATGAACCGGCAGGTAAGTCACGCAGTGGACAGGGCAAACTGGAAATGGACCCTGGAAGAGCCCAGGGATGGCCCCCACCTGGAAGCGTGTCTGTGGGAAGGCTGACAATGACCTCCAGGACAATAACCGGGGAAGGCTGAGCATGCGACCCAGCCCCAGCCAGCCCTCCCTCTGGATCCCTTTATGATCTGGGCCTGAGGGTGGGCATTTCCTGCAGTGCACTGTGTGCCGCATGCCCTTCCCCTCCGCTGGCATCTGGGCAAGCCCGGAGCTCAGACAGCCTAGGATTGCCAGATCATGCTATATGTCCCCTAGGCCTGCCCTTCTTGATTTCATAGACACAACTCTTCTCTTGAACGTAATCTTTCCATCTTCAAACGCTAACAGTGACCAGGACACAAAGAGGCCCTTCTTGCCTGTGCTGATCTTTGGCTGTTGTGACTTTATGGGTTAGTTCAGGCAGGACATGCTGTGGTCTTGCTAGATGGCAGCCCACAAGTCCTAGGCCTCTTAGTAGGTTACGGGTGATTCAGGCTCATCATCTTCCAAGTGCAATTTGCCTTATTCGTCCTTGAATCCATCATACCCACTTCACTAAGGTGCAGCTGTGATGTGACTTGATGATGACCAGCAAGGTCTGTGGGTCAGAAATACCACACCCTCAGGGGCGTCCCATCTCACCATGGTAACGTTTAAGTATCAAGTCGGACCAGCACCACAAAGGAGTCCCCGGGACTCCACTGTTGGCACCGCAACACCCAGAGCATAGCTCTACACCTGACCACTGTTTCCCGTCTTTTACATGGGTCTCTTTTTAGGTCTGGCTTCTGGTTGTGGAATCCTAGGCCATCTTGCCAAGTATTGTCTCTACTTGAGCCTTTCCATTCTCTCCTTCTGGAACTCCCCTTCCTCCACAATCATCTGCACTTCCAGACTCTCCAGACTTTGGAACTTTGCTTTCACCCTTTCCACACTGTTATCCCTTCCTGTTGCATTCAAGAGAGAATGTTCTGGAATTCCACAAAGACGTGGAATTTTGCTCTTTTTGGTTTGCTGCTGATGCCCCGAGGACACAGTCTAGTACAGAGTGGGTGCCCAGTATGTAGATTATATCTCCTATCATCACTGAGTTAAGAACAATGCTTTGAGAATACAAAGCATTGTTCTTAACTCAGTGACGACAGGAGATACAATCTGAGAAGTGAATACAGCCCACATGCCTTTAGGGGTGGAGCAGTAAAGAGCAGGGCGCTCCTGATGCCAGAAGACTCTCTTGGCTGAAGAGATGATCATTCTGGTGGCAAGAGATCTGAGATGAAGGTGTGGGCAGTGTTGGTTGTTTCTGAGGGAGAGTCTGTTCCAGGCCCCTCTCCTAGGTCCTGACAGGTACCCATAACCTTTGGTGTTCCTTGGCTTGTAGACGAGTCTCCCCAGTCTCTGCCTTTACCTTCCCTCTGGGTCTGATTCCAAATTCCCTTGTTTTCATGAGGACACCAGTCATTGGATTAGTGCCCACCCTACTCTGGCATGACCTCATGATAGTATACATCTTAATCACATCTGCAGAGACTATTTCCAAATAAGGTCACAGTCACAGGCTCCAGGGGTCAGGACTTGAACATATCTCTGGGGGAACACATTTGGGCCCACAATAGTCACCATCAACTGCTAAATTAGATGACTTAGATAATCGAGTACTCAGGAATAGACCATCCCCATGTGCAAGGAGTAACTGGAGGCTTCCTCCATTCTCCTTGTAGATTGTGAGTGTGTAAGCCATCAAGGTGACACTGAATGAACGCTTTCCTCAGAGTGCCCCAGCATTACATTTAGCCTAGCATGTTGGCCCTGCCTGCTCTGCTCAATAACACTTTCTGTCCTGCCAGTTTCGAAACTGCATCTTGCAGCTTTTGGGGAAGAAGGTGGATGATGGCTCTGAACTCTCCAGCGTTTCCAAAACAGAGGCCTCATCTGTCTCTTCGGTGTCACCTGCCTGAGTCGCCTGTCTCCCACTGGAACACGTAACCGGTCCCACCCTCCAGGGCTTTGGCCACCCGGCCCCTGCCCCTTTTCTCCATCCCTGTGAAATAAATGTAGTTTCTCTTTGCCAAAGGCAACCGAGTCATAGAGGCTGCCACTGCAGTGGGGGCACCCGAGCGAGCCTCTGAGAGCTGGGTCACTGGGTCGTGAGAGAGCACGTCAGGGAGAGAGGGGCACAGCACCGTACTTTGGAGCTGCTCATCTTTTCTAAGCCTCATGTCTACAGACGGGATAGAAGGGTCGCAAGAAAGGCGAGCGCGAGGCGGGCGGGCGCCCACATACCTCTCATTGGGCTGCTGGTGATGGAACAGGAAAGGGAGAGCCGAGAAGCAGCTGTCTGGGGAGGCGGGAGGAGCTAGCGAAGCCAGGCCCTTTAAGGCCCCTCTAGTAGAGCCTTGGAATCCCCGGAACACAGTCTCCATCTGGAGCGGTCCCGGGCCTGCCAGTCTGCGGTGAGGATGGCACGCTGCTTCTGCCAGGCCAGGGTGCCCAGCCCGACGAGCAGGAGCGCGGTGCCCGTGCGCAGGCGTGAGCTCAGCGGCGGCACTGGGCAGGCACACGCGCTGGAGGCCAGGGCCCAGAGGACGGTGGCCAGCGTGAGCAGCAGGCATGCCCAGAGGCACAGGCAGCCCCGGGGCTGGCTACGCATGCTCTCTGTCACCTCCACTTGGGTCACCTGCTGCAGAGCCTCCAGCTTGGCTACACGGCTCTTGAACGTGTCCATAACCTCCTGCAGGAGGAAGAGAGTGACACTGTCACGCCGATCCCCTGCCCCCCGGGGGTACTGGAGCCTCAGTGCGCGAGTTCCCAGATCGACTAAGCCGAAGCCGGAGCCGGGGAACAGGCGGCATGAACGGGAACACGGGATGCTGTGGGGCACAGCTTGAGGACCTGCCTCTTCCCTCGGTTCAGGGGTGTCAGAGCAGATTCACTCATCTTCTGCTTCTCTCGTCCCCACGGCCTTCTCACTGGCCGCTTCTCACAAGGTCCCCCTGTGAGGTTCTCACTCATATCTCCTTGGCTCTCTCGTAGGACAGGTAGGCCATTCTCTCCTCGGTGCAAGCCAGATTCTGTTTGAGGTGGTAAATGTTGTCCAGGTGCCCCTGTAGGTGCTCATTCACCTGTCCTTCCAGCTGCACTTGTCTTGGGAGCAAAGGAGAAAGTAACACTCCGTGAGCGCCCAGCCCCAAGCTTGTTCTGGGGCTGAGCGGTCCTCCCTCAGGACTAGACTTGGGTTCAGAATCCACCTTCCTCCTCCTTCTCCAGGGCTGCCTCAGAACACCCCAGGTGCACATCAGCCACACACCCACACCGATATTCATGTATCTTTTATATATAGTCACTCTTTTGTAACGGCTTTACAAAAATAGCAATAAACTAGCAGTTGCACAAATCGAGATCTAAACTGTCCGTGAGTGCTGTTAAATTCCATAGAGTCCCACACCAGTGTCTGGTATGCAGTAGTTCTTCCATAAAAGTCTGTTGATTATAGTGATGGAGCAGTCACAAAAGACCACATATTGTATGATTCCTTTTATAAGAAATGTCCAGAATAGGCCAATCCATAAAGACAGAAATAAGTCTGTGGTTTCTGGGGGCTGGATGGGGTAGGAGGTGGGGATTGACTGCTAGTGGGGATGGAATTTCTTTTGGAAACGATGACAATGTTCTGGACTGAGACTGCTCTGTGAATATTTTGCTAAAAACCCTGAACTTTACACTTTAAGTGGCTGAATTGTATGGGATGTGAATTGTAGCTCAATAAAGCTGTTTAAAACAAAAGCCAAAATCGGACTGTGGTAACGACTGCACAACTCAGTAAATTTACTAAAGATCATTGAAACAGTTAAAATGGTGCATTTTATGGCATGTAAATTATATCTCAGTAGACCTGTTAAAAAAACACAAATAAAACATCACTACCTGTTGTTTATGGCCACATATGTAAGCAGCAAAAGTCTAAAAACATGCCTGGAAAAGCTAAGCACCTAGTGAGGATAGCGAGGTGGGCAGAAAGGGGGAAGGGGAATGTGAGAGTTTCAGGCGAATCATCTTTTAAACTTTTATTTCTTAAAAAAATTTTTGAAGCAAATATATTAAGGCTTGAGAAAGCTGGGGGTGGTCATATAACCTTCATCATGTTCTTCTCTGTTTTTCCCTGGGTTTGGAATATTTCCAAACAGCAGCTTCTAGCTCTTTAGGAAAGAGCCAAGGAAGGCCTGACCTGAGCCAGGGGTGGTGAGGCTGGAGAACGGCTGGGGCCCGGGGCCCTGCAGAGAAGCACAGGCACCCACAGGGAATGGGAGGTGAGCGGGTCAACTAGGTCCTACTTCAGGGACTTGAATGGCACCACGTGGAGATGGCCCCCAGGCAGCTGAGAAGCTGAACACGCATTTGCTGAAGCCAATTAATTAAGAGCCAGTTCATGATGGTATTTCAAGGACTATTCCATCAGTCTCTGCCTTGTTCCCTGTTGAGAAGAGATTGGTCTGACAATGTGGCCGAGGCTACCACCCACAAAGACAGGGAGATGGTGGGGTGTCCACCCCGAAAGCAGATTCCCCATGGCTGTCCTTCCATTTACATGAAGGATGGAGCTGCAAGGACATTCAAGATACCAACCACGTCCAAGTGTAAATTCATGAATATATTCTTCACAAGTACGAAGTCAACACGTAGATTCTTCATTAATATATATTTATAAGAATGTATGACTATACTCTTTTTTAAAATTTTATGATTTTTTAAAAATTTATTTATTATTTATTTGGCTGTGTCGGGGCATAGTTGTGGCACACTAGATCTTTGTTGTGGCACGCAGGCTTCTCTCTAGTTGTGGCGCGTGGGCTCCAGGGCTCCAGAGCACGTGGGCTTTGTAGTTTGCAGCACACAGCCTCTCTAGTTGAGGCGCGCAAGCTCAGTAGTTGCGGCCCATGGGCTTAGTTGCTACGCGGCATGTGGGATCTTAGTTTCCCGACCAGGGCTCGAACCCGCATCCCCTGCATTGAAAGGCAGATTCTCAACCACTGGACCACCAGGGAAGTCCCATGACTATACTCTTTTTTTTTTTTTTGCGGTATGCAGGCCTCTCACTGTTGTGGCCTCTCCCATTGTGGAGCACAGGCTCCGGACGCGCAGGCTCAGCGACCATGGCTCACAGGCCCAGCCGCTCCGCGGCATGTGGGATCTTCCCGGACCGGGGCATGAACCCGCGTCGCCTGCATCGGCAGGCGGACTCTCAACCACTGCGCCACCAGGGAAGCCCCCATGACTATACTCTTAAACACATTCTTAAAGGGATTCCTAAATAAGAAGATGTTAATTTATAAGGCTATTCCCTCCATCTCCCCTTCTCTCCAGCGCCCAGCCTCCTCGCCCTCTGCAAGGCAGCAGCACTGTCCTGGCTTGTGACACGGCTGACTCTCCTCTCTTGTCCCTCCCTTGGTCAAGGACTCCTCTCTGTCCATCTGCTACAGCCGTGAAGGCAAATGCACCACTGTAGAAAATGCTCTTACAGAGACAAAATCATGGTCAGTCAACCAAAATGCCCCCCAAGTCTTCCAAAGCTGTTAAGGCCCCCCTCTCCAGTGCAAGTGGTCTCAAACGTTATTGTTGCTCCAGAAGAGTATATTCTTGTTCACATCTGAGGATGGGCTTTGACAAACTGAGCTAGAACCTAACAGCCTGAAACTTGGAGGAGAAGTCTGAGGTGGAGAAAGAGGTATGAGGGGTGAGGCAGCACGGGTCAGATGGGGTAACATGGCAGGGACAGAGCAGTTCCTCCTGAGCACGTGTGCTATCACACGCATCCTTAGAAGATGGAACAGGCACGTGAAGACAGAGCAGAGGGAGAGGGGAAGATGCTGCCCTTGAAGACTGGAGTGACAAGGCCACAGGCTAAGGAAGCCAGCAGCCCCTAGAAGCTGGAAGAAGCCAGGAACAGATTGTCCCCTAGAGCTTCCACAGGGATACAGCCCTGCTGACACACTTTGCCCAAGGAAAACTGATTTCAGACTGCTGAACTCCAGAACCATGAGAGAATAAATTTCTGTTGTTTACAGCCACCAAGTTTGGGATACCTTGTTAGGACAGCCAGACAAAATCCCTCCAGGGTGCTACTGGCATCTAGTGTGTAGAGACCAGGGACACTGCTAAATATCCTGCAATGCACAGGACGGCCTCCTACAACAGAGAATCATCTGGTCAAAAATGTCAGTGTTCAGGTTGAGAAAATCTGGGCTATGCTGACACAATCTGGAGCTTAGGGTCACCAAGTGACACCTGAATTTAAGAGGCTAAAGTTTCAAAGACTGACCATACCAAGTGTTGACAAGAGCATGGAGCAACCAGAACTCTCACACACTCCTGGTGGGAACATAAAATGGTACAACAATGTTGGAAAACAGCTTCTTTAAAAGTTGACCAGGGCTTCCCTGGTGGCGCAGTGGTTGAGAGTCTGCCTGCTGATGCAGGGGACATGGGTTCGTGCCCCAGTCTGGGAGGATCCCACATGCTGAGGAGCAACTAAGCCTGCGCGCCACAACTACTGAGCCTGCACTCTAGAGCCCACGAGCCACAACTACTGAGCCTGTGTGCCTGAACTACTGAAGCCCGTGTGCCTAGAGCCTGTGCTCTGCAATAAGAGAAGCCACCACAGTGAGAAGCCCACACACCACAATGAAGAGTAGCCCCTGCTTGCCACAACTAGAGAAAGCCCACGTGTAGCAAATGAAGATCCAACACGGCCAAAACTAAATAAATAAAATTTAAAAAAATTTAAAAACAGTTGACCATACGTCTACCCTATTATCCAACAATTCCACATATGAAAGCATATGTTCACAAAAAGGTGTGTAGAACAATGTTCATAGCAGCTCTATTCATAACAGCCCCAACTGGCAGCAGATGAATGGGTAATGCACTGCATTCACAGCACAGAGCACTGCTGAGCAAGAAGGAATGAATTGTTTCTGTGTGCGACGTGGATGAATCTCAAAATCATTACACTGGGTTGAAGAAGTAAGACACCAAGGCCTAACATATGCTTCCATTTACATGAAATGTCCCAGTATAGACAAATCCAGAGAGACAGAAAACAGATTGGTGGTTACCAGGGGCTGAGGGAAGGCGAATGGGGAGTGGTGGGGTCTCCTTCTCGAGTGATGAAAATGTTCTGGAACTAGATAGGGTGGTGGTTGCACAACACTGTGAATGCACTAAATGCCACTGTAGACTTTAAAATGAATAATTTTATGTTTTGTGAATTTTGTCTCAATTGAAAAATTAAAAAGCCCTCTTGAAAGCAAACAGATATAACGTGTAAGAAGTGTCACACAACTTTTCATTTTGAAACCTCAGTTTGTGACGCACCAGAGGAGACATGACAATTGCAGGGGCCTGGGTAGTAACCACACATTTGTGGACACTGGGTGACACTTCATTGAGCTGAAACTCTGTTTCCCTGTCTGTAAAGTGGGTGTTGAATGCTACAGGTGATCAACGCTACACGCTCCCTGTTGTCACTGTTACTACATTAAGTCTTCTTCAGCCCATTCTCCATTTCTCCTGGTAAATCCAAGTCGTACAGACCTGCTCTTTTGTTTCTAATGTATATTAATCAGGGTAGGTTAACTGCTGTAGCCACAACGACCAGAAAATGTCTGTGGCTGACAATGAAAGCTTATTTCACACTCCCACCACAGTCCAATGCTGCTGGTGGTGGTGATGTGTGAGGAGGGTGGTGGCTTAGAAGTGCATGCTTGCAGAATTCATGCGGAGTCTTGCAGGGAGGTAGGTCTCTCTGCTCCCCTGCATGGCTGGCAGCTTCTGATTTGCTACGGGTTAAAAACTTACTAGAGCACAACAGTCCCATTGGCCTGGGCAGTATAGAAACGTATGAGAATATTCGTAACATCCATCGAGCTCTGGTCTTGCTTTATATAAATCCGACCTTGGAAATCTTATTTGGACAAAGGGGCTTTTAGGAATCACAAGATTTCCAATTTGGTTGTAGTGTCCTATGAAAATCACCTCCACAGATCCTGAAGAGATTGGAAAGGAAGGGCAGGGGCTGCAGAAGAGGCCACAAATGAGGAGGAATTTCACAGTGAATGGACTGCTCCAGCTCCTGAGGTTACTGCTCCTCAATCTGAGGCCACAGACAGTGATAAAAGGTGCTAAGGAGCCCCCAGTGCCCATCCTGCCACTCCCTGCTGAGGACCGACTGGGCCTCAGGCCTCTGCTGGAGTCAGGGCTGCAGCTCCCACTGCTCAGGGCTCTGAATGAATTCACATGTTGACCAGGGGGCAGACAGCAGAAGCAAGAACTACTACAGTCCTGCAGCTTGTGGAACAAAAACCACATTCACAGAAAGATAGACAAGATGAAAAGGCAGAGGGCTATGTACCAGATGAAGGAACAAGATAAAACCCCAGAAAAACAACTAAATGAAGTGGAGATAGGCAAGCTTCCAGAAAAAGAATTCAGAACAATGATAGTGAAAATGATCCAGGACCTTGGAAAAAGAATGGAGGCAAAGATCGAGAAGATGCAAGAAATGCTTAACAAAGACCTAGAAGAATTAAAGAACAAACAAACAGAGATGAACAATACAATAACTGAAGTGAAAAATACACTAGAAGGAATAAATAGTAGAATAACTGAAGCAGAAGAACGGATAAGTGACCTAGAAGACAGAATGGTGGAATTCACTGTTGCAGAACAGAATAAAGAAAAAAGAATGAAAAGAAATGAAGACAGCATAAGAGAACTCTGGGACAACATTGAACACAACAACATTCGCATTATAGGGGTCCCAGAAGGAGAAGAGAGAGAGAAAGGCCCCAAGAAAATACTTGAAGAGATTATAGTCGAAAACTTCCCTAACATGGGAAAGGAAACAGCCACGCAAGTCCAAGAAGTGCAGAGAGTCCCATGCAGGATAAACCCAAGGAGAAACACGCCAAGACACACAGTAATCAAATTGGCAAAAATTAAAGACAAAGAAAAATTATTATTGAAAGCAGGAAGGGAAAAACGAAAAATAACATACAAGAGAATTCCCATATGGTTAACAGCTGATTTCTCGGCAGAAACTCTACAAGCCAGAAGGGAGTGGCATAACATATTTAAAGTGATGAAAGGGAAGAACCTACAACCAAGATTACTCTACCCAGCAAGGATCTCATTCAAAAGCTTTTCAGACAAGCAAAAGCTAAGAGAATTCAGCACCACCAAACCAGCTCTACAACAAATGCTAAAGGAACTTCTCTAAGTGGGAAACACAAGAGAAGAAAAGGACCTAAAAAAACAAACCCAAAACAATTAAGAAAATGGTAATAGGAACATACATATCGATAATTAACCTTAAACGTGAATGGATTAAATGCTCCAACCAAAAGACACAGGCTCGCTGAATGGATACAAAAACAAGACCCATATATATGCTGTCCACAAGAGACCCACTTCACACCTAGGGACACATACAGACTGAAAGTGAGGGGTTGGAAAAAGATATTCCATGCAAATGAAAATCAAAAGAAAGCTGGAGTAGCAATGGTGGGGGACTTTAATACCTCACTTACACCAATGGACAGGTCATCTAAACAGGAAATTAATAAGGAAACAAAAGCTTTAAATGACACAATAGACCAGATAGATTTAATTGATATTTATAGGACATTCAATCCAAAAACCGCAGATTACACTTTCTTCTCAAGTGCGCAAGGAACATTCTCCAGGATAGATCACAGCTTGGGTCACAAATCAAGCCTCAGTAAATTTAAGAAAATTGAAATCATATCAAGCATCTTTTCTGACCACAACGCTATGAGATTAGAAATCAATTACAGGGAAAAAAACATAAAAAACACAAACACATGGAGGCTAAACAATATGTTACTAAATAACCAAGAGATCACTGAAGAAATCAAAGAGGAAATCAAAAGATACCTAGAGAAAAATGACAATGAAAACACAATGATCTAAAACGTTGTGATGCAGCAAAAGCAGTTCTAAGAGGGAAGTTTATAGCAATACAAGCCTACCTCAAGAAACAAGAAAAATCTCAAATAAACAATCTAATCTTACACCTAAAGGAAATAGAGAAAGAAGAACAAACAAAACCCAAAGTTGGCAGAAGGAAAGAAATCATAAAGATCAGAGCAGCAATAAATAAAATAGAAACAAAGAAAACAATAGCAAAGATCAATAAAACTAAAAGCTGGTTCTTTGAGAAGATAAACAAAATTGATAAAGCATTAGCCAGACTCATCAAGAAAAAGAGGGAGAGGACTCAAATCAATAAAATTAGAAATGAAAAAGGAGAAGTTACAAGAGACACTGCAGAAATACAAAGTATCCTAAGGGACTACTACAAGCAACTCTATGCCAATAAAATGGAAAACCTGAAAGAAATGGACAAATTCTTAGAAAGGTATAACCTTCCAAGACTGAACCAGGAAGAAATAGAAAGTATGAACAGACCAATCACAAGTAATGAAATTGAAACTGTGATTAAAAATCTTCCAACAAACAAAAGTCCAGGACCAGATGGCTTTGCAGGTGGGTTATATCAAACATTTAGAGAAGAGCTAACACCCATCCTTCTCAAACTCTTCCAAAAAATTGCAGAGGAAAGAACACTCCCAAACTCATTCTATGAGGCCACCATCACCCTGATACCAAAACCAGACAAAGATACTACAAAAAAAGAAAATTACAGACCAATATGACTGATGAATATAGATGCAAAAATCCTCAACAAAATACTAGCAAACAGAATCCAACAACATATTAAAGGCATCATACACCATGATCAAGTGGGATTTATCCCAGGGATGCAAGGATTCTTCAATGTATGCAAAACAATCGATGTGATACACCATATTAACAAATTGAAGAAAAACAACATATGACCATCTCAATAGAGGCGGGAAAACCTTTTGACAAAATTCAACACCCATTTATGATAAAAAAATCTCCAGAAAGAGGGCATAGAGGGAACCTACCTCAACATAATAAAGGCCATATATGACAAACCCACAGCAAACATCATTCTCAATGGAGAAAAACTGAAAGCATTTCCTCTAAGATCAGAAGCAAGACAAGGAAGTCCACTCTCACCACTGTTATTCAACATAGTTTTGGAAGTCCTAGACACGGCAATCAGAGAAGAAAAAGAAATAAAAGGAATCCAAATTGGTAAAGAAGAAGTAAAACTGTCACTGTTTGTAGCTGACATGATACTATACATAGAAAATCCTAAAGATGCCACCAGAAAACTACTAGAGGTAATCAGTGAATTTGGTAAAGTAGCGGGATACAAAATAAATGCACAGAAATCTCTTGCATTCCCATACACCAATGATGAAAAATCTGAAAGAGAAATGAAGGAAACACTCCCATTTACCATTGCAACAAAAAGAATAAAATGCCTAGGAATAAACCTACCTAGGGAGACAAAAGACCTGTATGCAGAAAAGTATAAGACACTGATGAAAGAAATTAAAGATGATACAAACAGATGGAGAGATATATCATGTTCCTGGATTGGAAGAATCAATATTGTGAAAATGACTATACTACCCAAAGCAATCTACAGATACAAAGCAATCCCTATCAAATTACCAATGGCATTTTTTTACAGAACTAGAACAAAAAATCTTAAAATTTGTACAGAGACACAGAAAACCCTGAATAGCCAAAGCAGTCTTGAGGGAAAAAAGTGGAGCTGGAGGAATCAGACTCCCTGACTTCAGACTATACTGCAAAGCTACAGTAATCAAGACACTACGGTACTGGCACAAAAACAGAAATATAGATCAATGGAACAGGACAGAAAGCCCAGAGATAAACCCATGACCTATGGTCAACTAATCTATGACAAAGGAGGCAAGGATATACAATGGAGAAAAGACAGCCTCTTCAATAAGTGGTGCTGGGAAAACAGGACAGCTACATGTAAAAGAATGAAATTAGAACACTCCCTAACACCATACACAAAAATAAACTCAAAATGGATTAAAACCCTAAAAGTAAGACCGGACACTATAAAACTCTCAGTGAAAAACATAGAAAGAACACACTTTGACATAAATCACAGCAGATCTTTTTTGATCCACCTCTTAGAGTAATGGAAATAAAAACAAAAATAAACAAATGGGACCGAATGTAATTTAAAAGCATTTGCAAAGCAAAGGAAACTACAAAAAAGACAAAAAGACAACACTCAAAATGGGAGAAAATATTTTCAAATGAATCAATGGAAATACGATTTATCTCCAAAATATATAAACAGCTCATGAAGCTCAATATTAAAAAAACAAACACCCCAATCCAAAAATGGGAACAAGACCTAAACAGACATTTCTCCAAAGAAGATATAAAGATTGCCAGCAAACACTTGAAAGAATGCTCAACATCATTAATCATTAGAGAAATGAAAAAGAAAATTGGAATGAGGTATCACCTCACACCAGTCAGAATGGCCATCATCAACAAATCTAGAAACAATAAATGCTGGAGAGGGTGTGGAGTAAAGGGAAACCTCTTGCAATGCGGGTTGGAATGTAAATTGTTACAGCCACTATGGAGAACAGTATGACGGTTCCTGAAAAAACTAAAAATAGAGCTAGCACACAACCCAGCAATCCAACTACTGGGCATATACCCTGAAAAGACCATCATTTAAAAAGACACATGTACCCCAGTGTTCACTGCAGCACTATTTACAAGAGCCAGGACATGGAAAAAACCTAGGAATCCACTGACAGACGAATAGATAAAGACGATGTGGCACATATATACAATGGAATATAACTCAGCCATAAAAAAGAACGAAATTGGGTAATTTGTAGAAACGTGGGTGGATCTTGAAACTTTCACACAGAGTGAAGGGAGTCAGAAAGAGAAAAACAAATATCGTATATTAACGCATATATGTGGAACCTAAGAAATGGTACAGATGAACTTGTTTGCAGGGCAGAAATAGAGACACAGATACAGAGCACAAAACTATGGACACCAACGTGGGAAAGTGTTGGGGGAGGGGGTGTGGTAGTGTGATGAATCGGGAGATTGGGATTGACAAATGTACACTAGTATGTGTAAAATGGGTAGCTCATAAGAACCTGCTGTATAAAAAAATACATAAAATAAAATTCAAAAATTAAAACAAACCAAAGAAATAAGAATAGGTTTATGACATTATCAATCACAGTAGAAAACCACCTGTAAAGACAAGTGGACGTACTTGCCACAATGGGCTCTGCATCGCCAAGTTTGCCCCCGCAGCTCCTCAGCCTTGCAGGGAGGCCTTCCTATTGGCGGAAGGCCACTGGGCGTGTCTTTTGCTTCCGGAGGCGCCAAGCCTTGGGACCTCAGGCCCTCAGTGCGCATGG
>NW_006784313.1:0-843 GCF_000442215.2 Lipotes vexillifer
CAAAAAAAAAAAAAAAAAAAAAAAAAGAATGTGGCAAGTTCCCCTGTCTTACATGGGAAGAGCTTCAAGAAAAAAGCGCTATATACATATATATATATACGGTTACCATAGCCCCAAGTAATGCCTTGGAAAAGAGGATGAGGGTTGAGGGTGTTCAGTGCTAGCTCTCAGTTCCCAAAGAGAACACTAATGTTGTATTTAATGCAAAAGACACCAGCAAAGTAGTTCAGAATCTCTTATATGTGTCTTTATTCTTTTAGGTAACAAATTTAAGTTCACGTCCTTAATCTTTCACAATTATCCTTTCCCCCCCTACTAAAACCATAACGAATCAGACTTTTATTAAAAAAATAATAACTGAAACTGGATTAATTTTTTAGTAGAAAAAAAGGGTATATAATAAAAAAAAAAAAAAAGAAGCCTCCCAAATTCCCAAGTCTCTGTGCCACTCAGAAAAAAATGTTGATTGTAGTTACCTCTGTGTTCTTTGACACCTCATTTTCTGTGTGTGTGTGTGTGTGTGTGTGTGTGTGTGTGTGTGTGTGTGTATATAAATGGTGGGAATTATATGTTCACTTTGGGAGTTAGTTTCCTACTCTGCAAAATGAGGATAATACTTGTATGTATGGGAATACAAATGTTTTGCTGTATAACCCCAGAGCCTAGAACTTCAAATGTTATTTGTATCAATCAGGTCACGCAATTTTTTTTTTTCTTTTTTTTTTTTTTTGCGTATCAAATTGGAAACTTGTTTTTATTTTTAAATTTTATTTTTTTTTCTTTTTTCATCTTTATTGGAGTATAATTGCTTTACAATGTTGTGTTAGTTTCTGCTGTACAACA
>NW_006784315.1:0-477 GCF_000442215.2 Lipotes vexillifer
TCTGCGGCATGTGGGATCTTTCCGGACCGGGGCACGAACCCGCGTCCCCTGCATCGGCAGGCGAACTCTCAACCGCTGCTCCACCAGGGAAGCCCTAGAACCCATCTCTTAATGGGAAGAGAATGTAGGAATGTGAGGCAGTCTTTAATCCACCATAGCATTTAAGAAAAATCTATGACAAAAAATAAAAAAGAACATTTAGAAGTAGTTTAGTTAAAATCAAAAATAAGTCAAAAATTATCTCAACAATATTATTGCTAATAATTAGGAGGTCCTAACTAATGCAATAAGCAAAGGGAATTAAATATGAGACATAAATATTGAAAAGAAAAATACTGCCATATCTTACAGGCCAAAAAATCATTTCCCTAGAAAATAAAAAACTTGAAAATTCAAACCAATGTTAAAATTCATCAAGCTGGGGCTTCCCTGGTGGCGCAGTGGTTGAGAGTCCGCCTGCCGATGCAGGGGACACGG
>NW_006784316.1:0-2290 GCF_000442215.2 Lipotes vexillifer
GAGGGGAGTGGGGAGGGGAGGGGAGGGGAAGGGGTGAGGGGAGGGGAAGGGGTGAGGGGAGGAAAGTGAATGAAAGGGAAGGGAAATGAGGGGAAAGGACAGGAAGGAAGGGAAGCGAAGGGGTCAGGGAAGCTGGGTGGTTCTGGGTGTGAGCCTGGCCAGGGGGAGGCAGCAGTGGGGCATCTGCGCTGGGGGTCTACACACACTCACCTGCCTTGAACAGCCCTCTGACGGAGAAGCAGAGCATCGTTTCCTGAAAGGGAAGAGCCCAGGCGCCCGGTCACCACCTCCACCTCCCACCCACCTGCGGCTTCACGTGTCCGCCCGAGGGAGGAAGCAGGCGCTCACCGTCTGGAACCACGTGTCCACCACGAAGGAGCTGAAGTCATGCTGAGTCTTGGGCAACACACAGAGGGTGTGCACAAAGACACGTTTTGTGTGCTTCAGCAGCTGGACCCGCAGGTCTGTGAGGGGAGGGGAAGCGAGCGAAGGTCAGGGGCTGCCACGCCCTGGGCCCTGTGACTGACCCCTTCACCGCCCTTTCCCACCCAGCCTTCCCATCACACGCTCACAGGGGTCCTTGAGCTTCTTCATATTCCTGCGGTCCTTGAAATACGCGCACAAGTTCATAATGAGGGCTCCTCTCACCAGAATTACCTGGGAAAGAACTCCAACCTTTCTTTCTTCCTCGAGGTGGTCTACCACCATCACTGTATTCTGCAAAGAGGGACAAAAGTACAAGTTTGCAGACACATCTGTGGTCCACTTACCACTTTCCATGTCTTAGGCTAACAGCATGGTAGGGCAGGCAAAGTGCCAACCTGGCCGAAGGGACCAGTCCCACAAGCCTCAGAAAGGACACTCTTCTGCCTGTCCAGAGAGGACAGCCTTATCCGACAGATGGCACTATCAGGGGAAGAATCGAGGAGCAGCAGGATGAGGAAGAGGACGACAAGGAGGACAAAGAGGGAGGAGGCAGGAGAGGACAACTGCGTTGAAACTTTTAAAACAGTGGAGCAGGACTGATAAAGAGCCGAGGTGTATGCGTCCATGGGTTAGACTGGACACCAGTCATATAGATACCAGGAAGGCACCCGAATCTTGCCTTCTCTCAGGACTTTCCAGCAACCACACCAATACCTCTCTCGGGCTTCCCAAATCCAATGAGCCGCCAAACCCATTCCACTAACAACCAGCAAGCTAGCTGGACTTTTTTGCCAGTGCACTACGAGCTTTAATGTCAGATGGCACTGATGTAACAGCCTCCTGAACTGTCTTCCTCCCTCCAGCCTTGCCCTGAACAATACACTGTTTGAAAGAGCCAGAGTGAGCTCTCTTTCGGGCCAGCCTGAAATGCCTTTCAGCTCATCAGGCAGCTCTTCCTCACTTCAGCTCTTCTATAACAAGGGGGTGAATGATAACCTAGAATGATGTGTCAACCACCATTTCCAAGTGTTTAGGGATTCTTCTTTTTGCTTTCTATTACTGGTTTCTAATTTGATTCCATCATGGCCAGGAGACACACTCTGCGAGATTTCAATTCTTCTTTTTTAATTTTAATTAATTAATTAATTAATTAATTTTATTTTTAATTTAATTTTTTGTGTGTGTGGTACGTGGGCCTCTCACTGTTGTGGCCTCTCCCGTTGTGGAGCACAGGCTCCGGATGTGCAGGCTCAGCGGCCACGGTTCACGGGCCCAGCCGGTCCATGGGATGTGGGATCTTCCCGGACTGGGGCACGAACCCGTGTCCCCTGCATCGGCAGGCGGACTCTCAACCACTGGGCCACCAGGGAAGCCCCTATTTTTATTTTTTTTAGCATATTTATTTCTTTATTTATGGCTGCGTTGGGTCTTCGTTGCTGCACACGGGCTTTCTCTACTTGCGGCGAGCGTAGTTCTATTTTTAATTTTTTAAGGAACCTCCATACTGTTCTCCATAGTGGCTGTATCACTTTACATTCCCACCCACAGTGCAAGAGGGTTCCCTTTTCTCCACACCCTCTCCAGCATTCGTTGTTTGTAGATTTTCTGAGGCTCTTTTTGTGGAGCGTGGGCTCCAGGCACGCGAGTTTCAGTAGTTGTGGCATGCAGGCCCAGTAGTTGTGGCGCACGGGCTTAGTTGCTCCGTGGCATGTGCTCAACACAATAAAGGCCATGTACCACGAACCCACCACAAACATCATTCTCAATGGTGAAAAACTGAAAACATTTCCTCTAAGATCAGCAAGAAGACAAGGATGTCCACTCTCACCACTATTATTCAACATAGTTTTGGAAGTCCTAGCCA
>NW_006784318.1:0-251 GCF_000442215.2 Lipotes vexillifer
AGGCCTGACACCCAGCCGGAGCACCAAGACCCTGTCAGCCACATGGCTCAGAAGAAAAGGGAGGAAAACAAGAAAGAAAGAAAGAAAGAAAGAAAAGAAAAGAAAGTTATTAAAATAAAAATATTATTAAAAATTTATAAAATGAAAAGTAATTTAAAAAATGAAAGAGAGAGCAACCAAGCCAGAAAGCAAATCCACCAATGATAACAAGTGTTAAAAAGTATACTAAAAAAAAAAAAAAAAAAAAAAAG
>NW_006784319.1:0-345 GCF_000442215.2 Lipotes vexillifer
ACATCATTCTCAATGGTGAAAAACTGAAAGCATTTCCTCTAAGATGAGGAACAAGACAAGGATATCCACTCTCACCACTGCTGTTCAACATAGATTTGGATGTCCTAGCCACAGCCATCAGAGAAGAAAAAGAAAGAAAAGGAATACAGGGGCTTCCCTGGTGGCGCAGTGGTTGAGAGTCCGCCTGACGATGCAGGGGATGTGGGTTCGTGCCCTGGTCCAGGAGGATCCCACATGCCGTGAGCCATGGCCGCTGAGCCTGCGTGTCCAGAGCCTATGCTCCGCAACAGGAGAGGCCTGCGGACCGCAAAAAAAAAAAAAAAAAAAAAAAAAAGAAAAAAAAAT
>NW_006784321.1:0-277 GCF_000442215.2 Lipotes vexillifer
GTGTTTTTTACGTTTTTTTCCCTGTAATTGATTTCTAATCCCATAGTGTTGTGGTCAGAAAAGTGCTTGACATGATTTCAGTTTTCTTAAATTTACTGAGACTTGATTTGTGACCCAAGATGTGATGTATCCTGGAGAATGTTCCATGCTCACTTGAGAAGAAAGTGTAATATGCTCTTTTTGGATGGAATGTCCTATAAATATCAATTCAATTTACCTGGTCTATTGTGTCATTTAAAGCTTGTGTTTCCTTATTAATTTTCTGTTTGGATGATCT
>NW_006784322.1:0-266 GCF_000442215.2 Lipotes vexillifer
TAAAGATGATACAAATAGATGGAGAGATATATCATGTTCTTGGATTGGAAGAATCAACATTGTCAAAATGACTGTACTACCCAAAGCAATCTACAGTTTCAATGCAATCCGTATCAAACTACCACTGACATTTTTCACAGAACTAGACCAAAATATTTCACAATTTTATGGAAACGCAAAGGACCCCAAATAGCCAGAGCAAACTTGAGAAAGAAAAACGGAGCTGGAAGAATCAGGCTCCCTGACTTCAGACTATACTACAAAGC
>NW_006784323.1:0-504 GCF_000442215.2 Lipotes vexillifer
TTGGAATTGCATTTAAAGCCTTTGAAAATAGGCTGAACGCCGACCAGGATGCACTTGGCCAAACAGTGCATATGCGTTTCTTCCAGAACATATTCAAAAAATAACTCATAGGCCCTTTTTGGCCAACCAAGCAAGCTTGCAATGGAAATCTGCGCTAAAATGAACTCTCACTTCCCCCAACCCTGATCAAAAAGGACATCTGAAAAAAGTGTAAAATCCAGAAAGGCAGGACAGGCCAGGGAGAACAGGGAGCATTGTTATGCTGATGGGCGGGATGTAAATTGCCAACAGCCACGCCGGAGAAACGTATGGTATTTCCTGAAACATAGGGAAAAAAGGTACATAGCCTCGGGCACTAGGCTTAGGGAAACAGAAATCAAGAAGACAGAGCCACCCCAAAGTTTGGGGCTGCCCTCTTTACAGGAACCTCATCCCCTGTAAAACTTAAATACCCACGAAAGGAAAAAATGGATCGCCAAGTTGCGACACTTACGTGCCATGGAA
>NW_006784325.1:0-21498 GCF_000442215.2 Lipotes vexillifer
CCACAACTACTGAGCCTGTGCTCTAGAGCCCGCGAGCCACAACTACTGAGCCTGCGAGCCACAGCTACTGAAGCCCACACGCCTAGAGCCCGTGCTCCGCACAAGAGAAGCCACCGCAATGAGAAGCCCGCGCACCGCAACGAAGAGTAGCCCCCACTCACCGCAACTAGAGAAAGCCCGCGCGCAGCAACGAAGACCCTACGCAGCCAAAAATAAATTAATTAAATTAATTAATTAAAAAAAAAAAGTTGTTCCCCGTGACCCCCATCCGTCATCGATGGTGGCATGAGGATGCCTTCCAAAGCACAGCTCCAGCAGGGGTGCCACACTTCCTCACACGCTTCCACGGCTCGCTAGTGCCCCCAGGATAAAGTCTGCCCCGGCACGCCTCAGGCCCCCGCACACTCGCTCTCCGCTATGTCCCCAGCGTCAGCTCTTATGTGCTCCATCGCCCCTCACCACTGGTCACCACTGGTCGATAAAATGGAAACACTGTTTCCTCAACACCCTGCCCCGTGCCCCCGTGCTTGAGCTCGGCTGTCCCTTCCCAGGAATCCCTGGACGCGGCTGTCTGGTAATGGTGTTATCACCACCGATTTGCAGACAAGGAAACTGAAGCTCAGAGACGCGAAGCGACCAGCCAGGCCACACAGTGGGGAAGCTGCACAGCCAGGATTGGCACGAGGGCAGCCATATGCCAGGTCCACACCCCGCCAGCAGGCTCTGCCTCGTTGGAAGCGAACTTGGATCTCAAGACATCCAGAGTGCGGGGCCTCAGTCATGCAGGCCCAGGGCTGCCACCTCCCCCTTACCTGGAGGACACGTTTTGAGGTGCCCGGAGTGCTGCCAGGACGGGATAAGGGGGCTCAGCAAGTTCCTGAGACCCAGAAGACCACGACGAAGGGCCTTTGTTCAGGGTTCCTGCTGCTGTCATGCGGGGAAGTGATGTGACCTGGGTCAGCGCGTTTTCAAAGAGAAACAGACATCTTTGCATTAGGAACATGAAATGACCATCATCTGCAGAGGGAGGTCTTTGATTTCCCTTTCTGCTATAGGTGGAATTGGCTCAGGGCTCACAGAGAGCACTTCAGCTGCGAAAGGCCATTACTGGACACTCTTCCTTCCGCCAGAGGAGAAAATCTCCGTCTAAACGGTTTTCATTTCCATCGACTCCCAGGCCTGGAGTAGACCTGTAAGCTGGCCAGCCCGCCCTTATCGGGTCCCTTGAAAGGGTCTAATAACCCAGGCTGACTTGAAAATACAGCATTCACAGTTTCCAGGGACCCACAGCTCCCAGTGGATTCACTGCCCAGCCTTCGCGGGGTCCTGTCCAAGCAGAGGGAGGCTGCAGCCTCTGGGGAGCAGCCCCAGCGCGGAGCTGTGGGCCACCGACGACTGCGGTGTGCTACCCACGCAGTCGCCAAGGCCAGCTGGAGTCAGACCTTCGTGGGCCGAGGCTCCCAGAGCGGCATGGGGCGCGGGTGAGTGAGCGAAGGTGGCCCCGTGCCACACACGGCCCTGAGAGGCTGGGAGCGTCCAGCCTGGACTTTCGCGAGCTGACGGCGGGGTCTGACCACAGAGGAAGCTGGGGGACACACAGTGGCTCGGGAGCGAGCAGAAGGCCCCCGGAAGGGGCCCCTGTCCCGGGGACACGCTCTGTGGCTCCACCTGACCTGGAAAGATATCAGCGTCGGGGCGGAGTTGGAGGAGGTTGTAGACACAGAACAGTCGCACGATAAGATCGGGGTTTTTCCTCAGCTTTATTGGGGTATAAATGACAAATAAAAATTGTAGATACTTAAGGTGTACAATGTGATGATTTGATACCCGTATACATTGTGAACCGATCATCACAATTAAGCTAATAGCATATCCATCACCCCGCTTAGGTACCATTCTGTGTGTGCGGTGAGAATAATTAACATTTCCTCTCAGCAAATTTCAAGTACACAGTGCAGGGTCGTCAAATATAGTCTCCACACTGTACGTCAGATCCCACTTGCAACTGGAACTTTGTGCCCTTTGACCAGCATCTCCCCATTCCACCCCCGCCAGCCCCTGGAAACCAGCATCCTACTCCTTTTGCTTCTCTGATTTCCGCCTTTATACAGATTCCACATGTAAGTGAGATCATACGGTGTTTGTCTTTCTGTGTCTGGATTATCTCACTTAGGTCCATCCATGTTGTTGTAAATGGCAGGATTTCCTTTTTTTAAGGCTGGACCATATTCCTTTGTACACACATGCACACACACTCCCATGCCACACGTGTTCTTAACATGGCCTTCTTTTTTTTAATATTTATTTATTTATTTGGAGTCTTAGCCACTGGACCACCAGGGAAGCCCCAACACGGTCTTCTTTTTAAGCTCCATGTGGGAACAGAAGCTATCTGAGGGGGCCCTCTGACTGCTCAGTCGGCAGCTTTGAAGGGGGGGAGGGGTGGGGCCGAGGCCTGGAGAGTGACCGGCCTTGCGGTGGACCTCTGTCTTCTTGCCACCCACCATCACCCCTTCTTCCGGAAATAATGTCTGTTTGGGGGTGCCACCCCTCATTCAGCCACAGTCCAGGGGTTTGCATGGCTCCCCTCCCACCCCGCACTCACCCCGTGGCAGGCAGGCATCAGGTGGGCGGATCAGACGCTGCGTTGTGCTGGTGACCGTGACCGGCTCGCAAAAGGACAGTGACCAGAGGTCACCGGGTCAGAGGTGACCCAAGACTTCCGCTTGAGTGACCAGGAAAGACGGATTTGGGGGCTGTGAGCTGTGACCCCGGTGCAGCCAGTGCCGCTGCAGGGAAATAACCCAAAGGACAATGCAGCCAAACCCCCGGGAAAACTACAACCTTGGGATGGGAAGAGCTGAGACCCTGAGGCAGTGACTGAGCCTCTGGATCAATCCATGCCTGAAGCCAGTACACGACTGTGTCAGTTCGGTACCAAGACCAGGTGAGAGGTGACCAGGTGAGAGGTGCAGGTGAGAGGTGACCAGGTGAGAGGTGACCAGGTGAGAGGTGCAGGTGAGAGGTGACCAGGTGAGAGGTGCAGGTGAGAGGTGACCAGGTGAGAGGTGACCAGGTGAGAGGTGCAGGTGAGAGGTGACCAGGTGAGAGGTGCCCAGGTGAGAGGTGCAGGTGAGAGGTGACCAGGTGAGAGGTGACCAGGTGAGAGGTGCAGGTGAGAGGTGACCAGGTGAGAGGTGCAGGTGAGAGGTGACCAGGTGAGAGGTGACCAGGTGAGAGGTGCAGGTGAGAGGTGACCAGGTGAGAGGTGACCAGGTGAGAGGTGCAGGAAATCTATTGGAAGAAACGCCGGCAGAGGGTGAGCGGGAGGAAACCAGCGGGCAGGGACGTCTTCAGACCGAGCAGGTCTGGCCCCTGCGGGGCGGCAGGAGGAAGGAGTAGCAGAGCCGGGGAGCCCAGTCTGAGGTGCGGCTGGAAAGTCTCAGCCAGGCTGGCAGCGTCCTCCAGCCAGCGCTGCCCCATGTCCTGCAGGAAGGCCTGCGCCCACCCCAGAAAGAGAGTTCACAAAGGAGGAAAGACAAATGGCCAGTACACTTATGGGGAAACGATCAACTTCTCTGGTGACCAAAGACATCCAGATTAAAACATCCACAAACATCACTGTAACGCTAGACCAGCTGGGGCCGAAAGAACAGCACGATGTCATGGGGCGGGAGTGGGCGGGGCTGCCTCTCCCGCTGCAGGGAGAGTAAGTTGGCGCTTTCTGGGGGCGACCTAGCCCTACTGATCCTAGTCCCCACCGTCACAGCCCGCCTTTGACTGCAAAACCACGTCTAGTCATGTGTGCTTCCAAAACAGAGATGTGAACAAAGACAGGTGTGCAAGGAGATGGAGGGCTGTTTCAGGAGGGGGTGGGGAACGCTTTTTTGCCAGGTGTGCACGTGAGTGTGAGTGTGTGCAGTGTGTGTACGTGGAGGTGACTTGCAATTGGGTGTGTGCTGCGCGTGCTTGCACACAGTGTGGTGTGTGTGGCTGCGTGTGTGCGCGTGCCCATGTGTGCCCCCTGCGGCGACTGGGCCTGACTGACTTGGCGGGAGTGGGTGGCATGCGGCCGGGCGGAGAGGGGAAATGCTGGTTTGCATAAGTCACCAAGGCTGCTTAGCAGAAAGGAAGGCCAGGGTCAGAGGCCAGGAGGCCGCAGCGCGTCGTCTCGGCCTGAAAGCCAGACGTCTGCGCGGACTTTGGTTCTTCTGGGCACGGAGGATGGGCGCCACGCCTGGGCGGCAGGGACGGAAAGCGAGCTCGCCTCTCCCCGGCGACCGGGGTACCGGCGCATCGCTCTTGTCTCTGGAATCCTGACCTCACGCAGTCAGGCTGCTGGCGCCTCTCAGGGCCCACACGCACAAGCATTCCCCCACCGCGCACCCCCGGGGCTGCCGTCCTGCAGTCTGACGTCCGCCCCGTGGTGGCTGTGGCCCCACACGGGCCCGTCCGAAAGCAGAGGCCCTGGCCCTGCCCAAGGAGCCGTGGAGGCCCCGGCGCGGCCCCTTCACTGAGCCAGACGCAGACCCACACCCTCTGCAGCTCGGGCCCCAGCCTCACTCACCTGGAGCACAGGCGCTGTGCCCCGGGGAGGGCCCGCGGCTCCGCGCAGCAGAGGGGGTCTGAGCGGCCGGCAAGGCGCCCGGCTCCTTGGAGGAAGCCGCCAAGCAGGAGGCCCTGACAGGTGAATTAGGGAAGCGTCATCCCACGAGAACCTGGTGAGGATGGGCTCCGCGCGGGGTCGGGGAACCTTCTGGAACCGTGAGCAGGCTAGAGTGGCTGAGCCTCGGCAAGAAAGAGGGAAGGGGCGGTCAGGACGAGACAGGGAGGCCAGCAGCGTGCAGCCCAAGGCACAGTTTGACCGTGTCCCGGGCGAGAGGGGAGAGTTCCAGTCACGGAGGGCATCTCACGTTTCGTTAGAGAAGAGGTCAGGCTTTCTGTCCTGCGGCGGGCGGTGGGGGGACAGAGCGCAAGCTCGTGCGGCGTGGCTGGGAGCATCCAGCGGGTGGATTAGATATGCAGGAGAGCGAAGTGAGGACGGAGGCGCCACGGGATGGAGGGGCTTCCGCAACCAGGAAGAGCCTCCCCCGCGGAGAGAGGAGCAAAGGCAGGCGCAGGCAGGGCTGGGGCTTGGCGGCAGGAACTTCAGGCTTTGTGGTGACCCTGAGCCGGGACCGGGAGTGGACAGGGCCGACCTGACTTCTCCTCTGAAGTCTCTGCGCTGCCTTCCAGGGCCCTGGCTGAAGCTGTGAGCAGTCACCTGCGGGAGAACAGGTGAGGCAGGTGGGGCGCAGAGGCCTCCGACTGTCGTGGGCTGAATGGCAGCCCCCAAACGCATGTCCGTGTGTCAAGCCCGGGGCCTGTGAAGGCGACCTCGTTTGGAGACAGGGCCTCTGCAGGTGGAATTAAGGCGAGGATCTTGAGATGAATTATCCTGGGTGAGGGCGGGCCCGGGCAGCCAGCGGCTGGCTCCCTAAGGGAGGGGAGAAAGGGGGATGGGGCCCCACGGGAGGGAGGCCAGGCGAGGCCAGAGCAGAGACCGGAGTGCATGGTCCACAGGGCTGGGGTCGCCACTCCAGGAGCGAGAGAAGCAGCAGCAGATCTGCCCTCAGATCCCCCAGGAGGGGCTGGCACTGCAACACCCAGGTCTCAGATTTCTGGCCTCCAGAACTGAGAGGACAAACTCCTGTGGTTTTCAGCGCTCAGGGAACTCATAACAGGACTTTAAAACAAGCTTCAAGTAGAAACAGCAACAATGAACATCAGAATACATGAGGGAAGTCCTATTTTCCTGTACAGTCTGTGGCGGACCCCGCAGGCATGAGATTAGACAGGGAGTGTCTGCCAGTGGGGGAAGGGAGGTGACTTTATTTCATTTGATGTTTATATGGTCCTCACCGTTGCCAGGGCTTCACAAATCTCATCTCCGTCCAACTGTGGCCCCAATGTTGTCAGAGGTTCCAAAATTTTCAAGAAAACTAGAAATTTCAAATTCCACGTGAAATTTCTCAGTATTTAAATGTTGGCAAGAAGCAGCATGTGCTAAAATGCTGTGGGTCAACACCGCGTCTGAGACACCTGGGGCAGCTTCTCTGGAGACCGCACGGGGCTCACGCCCACCCTTCACCCAGGAGCGACCGCCCGGTAAGCAGCGAGGGCTGCCGGGGGCTGGTTGACATCCTGCTGGGGCTTGAAACCGGCTGTGGCGGGAGGTTCACACCACAGACCCTGGCAGAGGCTGCAGCTCGCGCCGCCCCTCCACCTCCACCCCACAGTCTCGGCCCCTTGTTAGCCCCTTGCTCCCCGGCATGCCCTCCCCACGAGGGCCAGCTTGGCCCTCTCTTCCCCACAAGCAGGGCCCTTTTCCATGCAATGACCACAGGGAGGCGGGCTAATGTCAGGCTCTCCCCACCTCTAATCCACGGGCCCAGAACCCACATAGCCCATCTGGGCTGACCCCGCTCTCTCTGCCTTGGGCGCGGTGGGCCGCCTGCTTGGTTGTGGCCGGGATGGCTGCCTGCACTTTCTCTCTCTGCTGGGGTCACTAAGGGGATGAGATACACACCTGGAGGTCCTGGTCGCATTTCTGGGAGGGAGCCTGCCTGAGAATACAGTCAACGCCCAGGGCAGCAGAACTGAGGGAGGGAGGGAGGGAGGGAGGGAGGGCGGAAGAGGGAGACGCACACACACACAGAACACACATAGTGTAGTGAATCCATGCGTAGTGCATACATACACACATGTGCAGTCCCTCCCGGTTGTTGGAGGATTCCGTACTTGCGCATGTGCCTGCCCACTGGAATCTATCTGTAATCTCACGATCGGTACTCATGGTTCTTCCTGTCACTCAGGGACGTGGCAGATCAGGATAGACGTGACTGGCCCGACACGCGTTTTCCTGGCAGGGGCGGAGCCAGGCGATGCTGCCGTCTTGTGTCAGCTCTGGGGCTGTAAGCAAGTGCACTTCGTGTCTGTTTAGGGCCATGTTTTTTGCATTTTTGTGGGTGATTTCACTGTTTACAACAGCCCTCAGCACAGAGCTGAAGCGCCATCCAGTGTCCTAAGGACAAGAAGGCTGTGATGTGCCACTGAGAAAATGGGTGTCAGAGGGGTTTTTTTCTGGTGTGGTCACAGCGCTGTGGACATGAAGTCCACATGCCTGAATCAACAACATAGATTAACTGAGATTTCTTTGAACAGAAATGCACATAAAACAAGATGATGTATTGATTATTTGAGGAAAATGTTGTGACCAGAAGCTCACAGGAACGCAACTCTGTTTTACCCCTTAGAACAGCAGTTTAGTATCCACTGATTCAGTATTTGCAGTGACTTTATAGAACGTAACTACTGAGAATAATGATAATAGACCAAATACACAAACACGTGTGTGTGTGTGTGTGTGTGTGTGTGTGTGTGTGTGTGTATGGGTGTAAACTGTAATGATATCATTTAAGCCCCTGGATCCAGCTGTGTCTGAAGCCCTAGGTCCATCACACAACCCCTGGTTATATAAATCAGTACATTTCCTGTTTTGGTTAAACTTGTGTGGGCTGGGACTCTACTGCTTGCTAAGAAAAGCTTTCTTTTTTAAAAAAAAATTAATTTCTTTTTATTTATTTATTTATTATTTTTGGCTGTTTTGCGTCTTCGTTGCTGCGTGCAGGCTTTTCTCTAGTTGCGCCGAGCGGGGGCTACTCTTTGTTGCCGTGAGCGGGCTTCTCACTGCGGTGGCCTTCTTGTTGCAGAGCACAGGCTCTAGGTGCGCAGGCTTCAGTAGTTGTGGCTTGCGGACTCGGTAGTTGTGGCACAGAGGCTTAGCTGCTCCGCAGCATGTGCAATCTTCCCAACAAAAGCTTTCTTACTAACACATTACCCAGGATGTAATTCTTAGTTCTAAGAAGGGGTCTCCCTGGGAATCCCAGAAAGATCTTTACTTGCCAAGCCCTTTGTCCAAGCTGACAGCAGGAAAGCTTAGCACTTTCGGTGACGTTTGGAAGCAGTGAGAGTCGGGGTAGGACACGGGCGCCCCTGTGGGCCATCTGACATTCCTCTCCCCTCCAGGCGGTCTCTCCAACTCTGGTTTTCCAGCTGAACCCCCCAAGATAGGCAACAAAGCAGAGCCGGCATGCAGGAAGATTTACAACAGACTTTTGTACACGCGTGTGTGCTTGCGGACACAGTGCCCCAGCCGCTGCCTTTCCTTTCATTTAGTGTGAAGGAGCAAGCGGGTCCCAAACTGCATGCACTCAGTCCTCATAAATCAGACATCTCTGAGCACCTGCCGGGACGGCCGGCCCTGGGCGGGGCGTCACTGCCCTGCTCCCGGCTTTCTTCTGGCCAACGGAACGGTCCCGAGAACCAGTGGGCGGGGAGACCCCTTCCAGAGTGCAGGGGTAGGTGTCAGTGCACCCTCTGTGATGCATCCATGGAGGAGGAATGCGTGGGTGGGTGTCCGCGAGTAGGAAGCTATTCTTCCCGCTTGTCTCAGATCCCAGCTCCGGGCACCCGTGACCTGCTGACCGCTGTACACAGTGTTCACCCGACTCACTCCTTCTCGCCTCTCAGGCCCGAGCTCTGGTGTCATCGCCCCCGAGGGTGCCCCAACCCCCCACTGAGCCCCCGCAGTCTATCTGTCTCGCTGTCCTTCACGGTCCTCGTCACCACGGAGCAGGCATCCAGGGGTCCTGGCTGTGTGTGCCTGGGCTTTGTCTCCAGTTCAGACTCCGGGCCTCGGGGACAGTGCCTGGCACTTGGGGGGAGTCTGATAAACACTTGCTTCCCATTTCCCAGGACAGAGGAGAGGTGAACTGCACGGTCTGCCTCAGAGAAGCCAGTGGCCACAGACAGGTGGGGTGGGCAGCGGAGCTGCCGGGGACCCCAGACTAGCCCTCTTGTCAAGCAGCCAAGGGTCTCGAGGGGACCTTAACCAGCTCCTGTAAGAGTAGGAACCTAGTCCCGAGGCTGGGGACTTACCTCTGGGAAGTTGCCCAGCTCCACGCCCTATTCCCAGCTGGAGGTTCGGGGTGTCTGCAAACACAGATCCAGAAAGGAAGGGAAGGCGCTGGCCGGGGGTACTGGTAAAGGCGAGCTGGCAGTGAGTTCTAATCAAAACCTCAATTCCTCACCAAGTTAACAGAGAAGGGGGCGCCAAAGCAGATGGCAGAGAGGACGTGTGGGTGGCTGAATCGTTCCAAGCTTTGGAGGACACCCGGCTTTCCACCCTGTCGTAACTCCATGACTTAATTTTTAGGGGAAATCAATGCTCTTCTGTGCTGGCCGAGAAAACATTTCTGCAGCTCTTCCCATCTCTGACCCGATGGGATCGGATTTGGCCAAAGTGGCGCCTGGGAGAGTGGCAGATGGACTCGCGGGGCCCCCGAGACCTCACCTGCCCTCTGCCCACACGCATGTGCCCCCGCGGGCGCACCCATGACACTCCAGGCAGCGGCCGCTGGAACCCGCCGAGACGGGCCCCAGGCCTGAGGCTGGGGGAGATCACAGCCTCTGCCAGAGCTGGTCCCCTGGGCCGCCTGCATACAAAGCTACCGTCGCGAGAAAGCTGCCTTCTCAGTGCTCCCCATGGCCACCTCTGGGCCTTCGGGGGCTCGGCCATCGCAAGGGTGTCCGGAGAAGGTGGAAAAATGGGAAGCCAACAAGGAACGGTGGCAGTGACGCCCAGATGCTTTGTGCCGGGGGCACGTCGCAGATCAACTGCCAATGCTGCTGCCGCGAGACTTGTCAGGTGTCCCCAGGACGTCATGAGGCCATTCAGGCACAGGAATGTCACCTGCCCGCTTTTTCTAAACAAACCATCTAGAATAACCTGTAACAACCTCATTAGAAAAATAATCTGTGCTGTTTCAAGGCTTCCGGAGCCAGAGCCCGGGGCGCGGGCTTCTCAGTCCTGTGAGCGCCGGCCTGGGCCTTTGCCAGCTATCACTACTATATAATTTAATCTAATTGATCAATTAAATCCAAATAAGTTTTCAACAAGCTGTAATAACAGTTATATAATGTCAGTTCTACATATAATTTTCTTAACGACTTTATCAAAGGAAATTGCTCACTGGGACTTGCTTTGTGTGTGGGAGCTGTCATCTCCACGACTCTGAGACCCACGCAGCTGCGGGCAGCAGCCCACGCGCAGAGCTCGCTGACGGGCTGGGGTCGCGTCCCCCCCACAGAGGAGGCAGCTTCCCGTCTACCTGACTGGTGGCCCTGCTGAGTCACGTCCGGGCCAAGTGTTCAGGTGGGCTGGTCATGAGACCTTGTGGAGATACTGTGGCTCTCTCTGTCTCATCTGTTGAATTACGTTCCGTTACACTGAGTCACAATCAGGCGCTCAGAACAGCAGAGGCCCGCACTGAACAGTTATGTTTGTCCACGGCGAGGTCAGCCGGTTCTCCTGGGCTGGCTCGGCTGTCGCGAGAGGACAGCTCTCCCCTCCACACCTGTGGACCCTTGGCTGAGACGACCCGGCTCCCCCCGCGGGCTGGCCCGGGCACCTTCTGGAAGTGCTCACGGAGAGGCAAGAGAGGGCCTGAAAATGCACAAGGACTGTCTCAAGCCTCCGTCTGCATCTAGGCTGCTCTGCCCGTGGCCAAAGGAAGGCGTACGTCACAGTGGGGGGCCCGCAACGTGAGAGGCAAAGGGCTGAAGGGCGGGGGCTGCTCCTGGGGTCACAGATGCCATCAATCTACCCAGAGCCCTTTGGTCGCTGGCCACAGACACTGATCCCGAATAACAAGTGCAGGAATAGGATCTACTGGGAAGATGTGAGCAACATAGGAGGTGAAGGGAACAGCTGAGCTGGGAGAAAGGCCAGCGCCCCCTGGACGGGAGTGGGTGGAGGCAGAGATTGGGGACGGAGCTCCGTGGGCCTCTGGTTGGACCAGCATTAGCCCTTCTCTGCTCAGGAGCCAGATGCTAAGGAGACAGAGGCCAGCTGGCTTCTCTTTGGAGGGCAGGGAATGGCGTCTGGCCGGTCCCTCCAAGACTTCACACAGTGGGGCAGCAGTGACCCCAAACAGAAGAGGGCTGCAGTTTCCAGAAGTGGAAGGAGCGGGTGTGGGCTGCAGAAACAACGCAAGTCCCCCGTGCGAAGCTCCCTCGCACAAACTTTCCCAAGAATGCCCCCACGGTGCCCCCAAAATGCAGCTTCACCCTTGGAGTGGCTCTCGCCATCACTGGGCTCTGGAGGCTCTGGCTTGAGGTGCTGAACTGTTTCACTGGGTCGTCCCCATCACAGCCGAGCCCGTGCTGTCAGCTCCCGGACTGACATGCGTGCATGTATGTGCATGCACTCTGGGGGTGTGTGCATGTGTATGTGTGTGCGAGTGTGTGCACACATATGTGTGTATACGTGTGTGCAAGCATTGTATATGTGTACACCTATGCGTGTGTGTGTGTGCGCGCACACATGTGTGGTGTTCAAGAATGTGCATTGTGTAGTCATGCGTGTGTGTATTGGGCTGTGCATTATGCGTGGATGTTTGTGTGGTGTGTGCGTACACATGTGTATTGTCATGTGCCGCACGTGTGTGCATGTGTGTACTGTGTGGTTATGTATATGTATGTGTGTATATGTGAATGTGTGTGCAAGCATGTGTATATATGTGTGCTGTATATTGTATACATATGTGCACATGTGTGCCTGGTGATCGTGTGTGCATGTGTTTTCATGTGCACACGTGTGGTGTGCTCATGAATGTGTGTTGTGTGCTGGTGTGTACTGGGATGTGTATGTATTTGTGTATTATGTGTGGTGTGTGTGCCAATGTATGTGTGTGCACATGGGTATGTGTTGTGCTATGTGTGCCCCTTTGTGTATGTGTGTGTTCCCATGTGGTGGTGTATGTGTTGTGCTATGTGTGCCCCTTTGTGTATGTGTGTGTTCCCATGTGATGGTGTATGTGTCGTGTTTTCTGTGCCCCTTTGTGTGTGTGTGTGTGTTCCCATGTGATGGTGTATGTGTTGTGTTATGTGTGCCCCTTTGTGTGTGTGTGTTCCCATGTGATGGTGTATGTGTTGTGTCATGTGTGCCCCTTTGTGTACGTGTGTGCTCCCATGTGATGGTGTACGTGTTGGGGGCTGTTCCTGAGCCGCTGCCTTCCTTCCAGCATTGGGGATCTGAGGGCTCTTGGGTGGCCTGGTGGTGCTGGGCAGGCCTCGTGTGTCCTTTGAGATGGGGGACATTTAGAGATTTCTGTGTCCTGGAGACCCCACATCGAGAGCCACTGAGGGACACACCTGAGTTCGAGCCTTGCTTCTGTGACCTTGGGCAAGTCCCCTCACCTGCCCGTGTCTCAATCTTAACCTATTTCACCTGTGGAACACAGGGATGAGCGGCAACTGGGGCGTCATTTGGGGGCGCATGTGCTCAGGGCTGACCAATCAGTGCGGGTTCTGCCCAGCCCCCAGTCTGCCTATGAGAGCGTGACAGCCCCCATTCTGGGGAGACAGGGCTAGAGGAAGAGCCGGCTGGAACCGCCCTGTCTGGTTCCGGTCTAGACCTGCCGCTGTGTTCACCTGCTGGGCCACCGTACCGAGCACCACGCACAGTGGCCCCTGCAGCAGAGATTTGTTCCCTCGTTGCTCTGGAGGCTGGAAAGCCCAGATCCTGGATCTCAGGGCTGGTCGTCCGAGGCTCTCCCAGTGGCTGCTGGCAGTCCCGGTGTCCTTGGCTTGCTGCCTCACCCCCTCCACGTCTGTCTTTGTGTGGCCTTCTCCCTGGGTGCGTGTCTGTGTCCAAATCTCCCCTTTTTATAAGGACACCAGTCCCATGGTGGATGAGGGTCCACCCGCTCCAGTACGACCTCATCTTAACTTGACTAATTGCATCTGCAAGGACCCTGTTTCCTAGTGGGGTCACGTTCTGAGCTACTGGGGGTTTGGGATGTCAGCGTGTGCATTTGTGGTGGGGGGGACACAGTCTGACCCACGATAGCCAATGAGGGGCTCGTGGCCTTGAGCGGAGCACCTCAGCTCTCTTGACTGCCTTTCTAAACTGAGAAACGTGGTGCTTTCCACCTAAGGCTGTGAGGATTTAAAGAATAAACGCCTGTAAAATGTGAACAATAGGGCCTGGTGCTTTGGAGGCAGCCGGTAAACATGAGCCATCCTGTTATTCATCAGCGTGAGAGTGCAGAGCCCAACTCCCGGCCTGCTGCATCCGCCACTGCCAGAGAGACACCAGCTCCTCTGGCCCTGCCTCCCTGGTCCACGCTTCCTCCCCTTGCTGTGGCCCCAGGCCGGCCCAGCAGGAGAAGATGGCCTGTTTCGGGCTCTGTCTCCACTCGAGGGGCTGGGCTGCAGGGGGCTCAGAGCCGTGTGGTGAAATGACCAGAACTTCTCCTGAAACCAGCAAGAGAGCTTCCCATTACCTCTCCAGAAGAGTAAGCGCTCCCCCAGGCTCCAATCACAGGCTCCTGTGGAACTAAGTTTTCCCAGACAAGCCCCGTTTCAATCTGAACACCAGACGCCTCACACAGCAGACTGCTGAGATTCCCACCCAGCCGGGGAGAACAGGGTGCCCTGGGAAACCTGGGATCTGGACCCCCAGGCCTTGGAAATGAGGGGGATGGATCTGGAGCTCCGGGAGAGACCTTGCCCCCTACACCTGGACTGGGGCTGCGGAGGTTCAGGGTCTTGCTCCAAGCCCCTCTGGCTCTACTCTGTGTCTCCTCCAGTGCAAAGTCATCTCAAAGAGGGCCTTCACATGTCCCAGTAGATCTGTTTTCTTTTGTCCACCAACACATCTTCCAAAAATTCGAGCTATTTGCCAATATCTGCAAACCAGAATATTTCACATTTCAAAGGATTTCTGGTGTCTCTAGAAGTACTGAGAGATGTGGCCACCTAGGGCTTCTATTTCCTCATGGAAAAAGTAGATGGAGCTAAGTAAGTACCACTCCTTTTAGAAGGACATGCAAATCCAGTCCGCCACACTCCCATCTGGCCCACTTCGGCCATTTACTTTACCTTTCTGGTCTGTGGACTTCTAAGTTTGGGATCAATTTTATAGAACACTGACCCCTCTTCAAATCTCCTGTGCCAGGAGCAAAAGTGCTACCACCATCACCACCACCATCACCATCACCATCATCACCACCACCATCACCACCACCATCACCATCACCATCATCATCATCACCGTCATCACCACCATCACCACCACCATCACCATCACCATCATCACCATCACCACCACCATCACCACCACCATCACCACCACCATCACCATCACCATCATCATCATCACCGTCATCACCACCATCACCATCATCACCATCATCACCACCATCACCATCATCATCATCATCACCACCGTCATCACCACCATCACCATCATCACCATCATCACCACCATCACCATCATCATCATCATCATCACCGTCATCACCACCATCACCATCATCACCATCATCACCACCATCATCACCATCATCATCATCACCATCACCATCACCATCATCATCATCACCGTCATCACCACCATCACCATCATCACCATCATCACCACCACCATCACCATCATCATCATCACCATCACCACCACCATCATCATCATCACCGTCATCACCATCACCACCACCATCACCGTCATCACCACCACCATCAGACCCCTAGCTGCCATGCCCTGAGTCCCCAGGCCAAGAACCAAGGGTCACCATCCTTTCCCCCAGCCCGTCAAATGCTCAGGACCCCCTCTCCTTCCCTCCTCTCTCCTCCACAAGCCTCCCCACGGCCCCCAGTACTAGACTCTGTGTCCTGGAGGGAGAGACACCAGAGGGGATCAGGGACAGTGACTGAACGAGCACCGCACATTCCTTCCCAAAGAAACCCTCCCTCAAGTAGATGAACTTAAGTCTCCTCTCCTGCCGGTACCCCCACACCTAGCAGTTCCGAGGATGCCGTGGGTCTAAATGCTTCCTTCCCTGCCTCTCCCCAAGCGAGCTCAGGAGGGAGGAAGGACGTGAGCAGGAATAAAAATACGTAAACAGATAAATGTGAGGAGCGGGTCTAGGAGTGGGCTTGGGACTCACTGAGAATTCTGCGTGACTCTATTAACCTTTCACGTTTTCCAGACCAGTCCAGAGAAAGAGACAGAATTGCTGCAAACTGGCTTCTAAAGCTGGCTTCCCCCGGGGGCGGGGAGTCTGGGCCCCGCTGGACAAGCAGTGATTAAAACAGGAATCCCGACTTGTCATCAGGAAGCAGCCCAGGCTCTGAAATGACTTTGCTAAGCTTCTCTCCCTCCCCAGGCAGCCCTGAACGTCCTCGATAATGCAGACAGGGCTGCCTCTGCTGCTGCACTTAGAAATATTTGATCTATTAGCTTATCAGTGGGGACAGCTTCCCTTTGCTACGTGCCTCGAATGTTTCCACAAAAACATGACCAGATTTTCTCAGAACCTTCCACGTGCCTCTGTCAATCTAACAAGGGTCCCAGGTGAGGAATGCTACATAATACGGGCTGAATAGTGAGGAATTTGGGGCCGGTCAGCTCGACATCCAGGCTGGAGAGGGAGCAGGGGGTGTGGCCCAGCTCTAAGCATCAGTTCGGCATATGGCAAGGAGCAAACCCACAGACCGGAAGATGAGCAGCATAGCTGGGCGGAGCCTGCCTTCTGTCCTCTTCTACCTGGACATACAGCTGGACTACATTTCCCAGACTCCCTGCTGCCAGGTGTAGCCATGTGACAGAGTTCTGACCAATGATGTGTGAGTGGAGATGATGGGCTTCCCTTCCAGGCCTGGACCTGATGATCCTGGCTCTGTCCCCACCGCTGGCTGAATGGAGAGGGTTCAGAGGGCCAGAGGAGGACAGAGCTGCAAGACACAAGAGGGGCCTGGGTCACTGACCCTGATGACCTACACTGAATAATGACATGAGCTTTTTTGGGCTTTTTTACTTTTTTTTTTTTAATTGAATTAGAATTGATTGACAATGCTGTGTTAGTTTCTGGTATTCAACAAAGTGATTCAGATATAGATATAGATACAGATATACCCACATATATATATTCTTTGTCGTATTCTTTCCCTTTATGGTTTATCACAGGATATTGAATACAGTTTCCTGTGCTCTGCAGTGGGACCTTGCTGTTTATCTGTTTTATATACAGTAGTGTGTACTGCTCATCCCAAACTCCTAACTTATCCCTCCCCTACCCCCTTTCCCCTTTGGTAACCATAAGTTTCTTTTGTATGTCTGTGAGTCTGTTTCTGTTTCGTAGATAAGTTCATTTTTGTCATCTTTTAGATTCCACATATAAGTGATATCACACGGTATTTGTCTTTCTCTTTCTGACTTACTTCACTTAGTATGATCATCTCTAGGTCCATCCATGTTGATGCAAATGGTATTATTTCATTCTTTTTTTATGGCTGAGTAGTATTCCATTGTACATATAGAGACATGAGCTTTTTAATGCAGAAAGTAAATATTTTTCTGAGATTTTGAAATTTCATAGTGTATCTCTATCAGCAGCTAGCATATTTTACATTTGCTGATATAATGCTCTGAGGCAATATGTGGTGGGTTGGTCAGGACTTTATCTGTGGCAAATAACAGAAAACCCAACTCAGAGGGGCTTGAGCAGAGTAGAAGGAATTTATGAGCTCCTGTAACTGTGAAGTGAGAGACAGGCAGGGTTCAGGCACAGCTTGATCAGGGATCCAAAAACCAGCACCAGGAACACATGTCTCTCCCAGCACAGCCCATCTACACTGGCTCCGGTTCGGCCAAGCTCACCTCTGTGGGGACGGAAGTGTCTGGCCAAGCCCAGAAGGGGTCATCACCCCAGAGTCCTTGTCTCTGGAGGGGTCACATGTGCAGGGAGACATGAGCTCTATTTGTCCAGGCTGAGGCATACTGACCCTTCAGCTCAATCAGAGTCATGAGTGGAGAAAGGGCACCTGCATGCCAACAGGGAGGCTGTCGTTGGAGAAACCTGGGGGCACTCTTGGCTGGTTCCAGGAAAGACCGTGGTGCCTGAGCCAGTGGATGCAGGCACAGGGGAGGGTCGTGGGGCAGAGCAGATGTTGGACACAAGCATAGCCCACCCACTCGCTTCCCTTGGGGACCTCCCTCCGTCCCACCAAATGGCTCCAAGGGCGGCCTCCACTTCCACACATAATCCATGCAGATTGACCCAACCCAGCCCAAGTCCTGCCCTTGGAGGTTTTTATTCCACAGGGGGAACAGAGTGAGGCTTTAGACCCTGAGGGCGCTGGGACTGGGGCTGTTAGCTCCTCCTTCCTGGGAGGGAGACCCCAGTGTGATGGAGCTGAGCTGAAAGCCCCAAGACTCGAGGCTCAGGCACGGGAGAGCCAAGCCCCACCATCTGCCCCTGCTTTGCATCCCCGAGACCGCCTTCAACACATCCCTCCTTTGCCAAAGTTAGTTCAGGTCGACTTTCCATCACTCAAAGCCAAAGGAACCTGAAAACACAGACTTCTTGTACAGACGGAGTTCTTTCTTCTCTATTGTGTGCGATGAAACTAGATTTACCTGAAGTCCTTTCAGTTAGTCTGGTGACCTGAAGTGAGACCTACACATGCTCAGGGATGGACCCCTTCATGCCGTTTGAGGGCAGGCCCATCCCCAAGAATTCCTGAAGTCTGACCTGGCGATGCTGCCATGCCGAGGGTCCTCAGATCCCTCCCACCACCACCCTCAATGCTTTGAATCTGCCACCAGTAAAAATAACAATGGGAACAATCCTCGACGTGCACCATTGACATTTCATCATCTTAAATACTCTCAATCTCATATAAAAGTAGCTTTAGAACACACGGCTGGTTCCGTCGGTCTGTAACGTACAATGACCGTGTGATGTCCCCACATGTTTAAAAGCAGACGGAGACCCCACGCCCTACTGTCGACCGAAAAAATTCACAGCCTAAAAGTTGAGAGTATGTTTTATTTAGCAGACAAACCTGAGGACTCAAGCCCAGGAGACAGAACTCTCAAATAATTCTGAGACTGCTCCAAAGAGGCGAGGGGGGCGCCGGGATACATAGGAGGTTTTGCAACAAAGACCAGGTAGTTGGAACATCAAAAGGTTACTGTTGATGAAAGAAAACCAGATACCTCAAGTTAAGGGATTTAGTGCTTTTCTATGTCTGGGAAGATGCAAGAGTCTGAGCTCACTGAAGTCATTCCTTTGATGTGCCCCTCAGCTCTCTGGGGCCAGTGTCCTGTGTTTTCCCATCCTGAGTCCCCTCAGGGTGCACTGTCAGGGGTGGGGGGTGGCTGCAGCAGGTGACTGCTAGATGGGGGGCATCCTTTCTAGCCTGAGTTCCCTCAGGGCTCACAGTCCAGGCTAAAGTGATGGCTTGATGGCTGCAACACCCTTTGTTTACTGTTATGGCAGGCAATATCTTTCATTTACCCCACGCTTTGGGTGCCCTGGAGCCACCAGAACTCCGAGGACTTTGGAACCATCTCAGCTGTGGTCACAGGAAAACTAGATGGGCTGGAAGAAGTTAGTGGGTCAACGGTCCCCACCAACAGAGTGGCCCCTGGACGGATGGAATTTTGGAAACTTGGTCTGTCCCTGATGGTCATTCATGAGTCTGCCTGGTGGGAATCCAGCCAGGAGCCCTCTGTGGCCCACCTGCTCTCAATCTCACGTCCTCCATAAGAAGAACCGCCCTGTCCCAAGCACCCATATTTCACTTCCGCCCCCAGGAGACAGAAATACTGGTGGTTGGACTTGAGTCTCACGGTCCTTCCCTGCTTTGGTTGGACTCAAGAGGATGAAGAGAAGCGGCAGTTTTCCAGCCACGGCAGAGGGTGACTCAGGCGGCTTCTGTTCCGCGGGGAACGGTCCAGCTCCCGAGGGAGCCAGTTCCACCAGTTCAGCCCTGCCATCTGGAACGTTCTGTCTCGGATCCGCTGGTGTTTACTTTCTGAAACTTTGCATTCCTGGGGCCTGAGACTGGGAGCAACTGTGTGTGGAAAATATGTGCTTCCTTTCATATGTTCCAGTGACACATAACAGCTTGCTTTCAGCCCTTTAAAACACAAACCAAAAAAGAAGGAAAGAAAGAAAGAAAAGCCTTTGCCAAACACTTTCCCCACAGAGGAGAAACCCTGGGGATTCTAGAACAGAAGGTGCTCTGAGAGGTGGGGCACCGCCAACTGTGTGGCTTTGAGTGCCCAGTTGGTGCAGAGGAAGGTACCAGGTGAGGCCATGTAAAGGGCGTTTTGTGAGGGATGAGCACGGCACAGGCCGGCAGGAGCCACCCTGGGGGTCCCACGAAGCAGCCTGGGTGGAGCCCAAGCTTCTCAGAGACATCACGCTGGGGGAGGGGGAGGGGGAGGGGGGGAGGTTGCAGGGTCACGGGGCGAGTGTGGAGCCTCAGCTCCAGGCTGACCCTCTGGCCCACATGCCACCCAGACTCTTGCTGGTAAGAAGGTGGAAACCCGACCTGAACTCACTTAATTGGAAGCAGCACGTGTTACCTCATGAAGTCTAACTCAGGGAAGAGTGGAGTGAAGCTCTTGGGTGATGGAGACCAGAGCTTCGGGGCCTGGGTTCTCTGGTTTCCTTTGCCAGCTGTCTCCTCCCCCTGGCTTCCTCCATGCCAAGCCCCCAGACCCACACTCCATACGGCTGGGCTCTGTAGCAAAGTCTGAGAGCTGTTCATTCTCCAAATGTCTCCTCTCAGACCTCAACCCGGTAACAGAACCCAGATAAAGACTACATTTCCCAGCCTCCCTTGCAGCAAGGTATGGCCACATGACACATTCTGGCCATTCAGCTGTGATGACGGTGATGCTGGGCTCACCCAGGGAGATGTCCAGCACCATGTCCTCCCTTCCCAGGTGGGAGACACACCTGGTGGAGAGCCATCCTTAGAACAACACGGGCAGAGACAGAGCAGACACATCTAATGAAGGAAGGAGAATGTGCTGGGAGACATGCCCGGCCCTTTCAGATCTTGGACAAGTCAGGGCCGGCCTGAGAAATGGCCCACTGGACACAGGTAAGCCAGACAACAGTCATCTCAGCACTGGTCACCCCCCAGGTGTGTGACAGCCCAGAGCTCAGGGCTCCTGAGGGCTTGGCGTGGAACACGGGTCCCACCCAGCTGTCACCTCAGCCTGAGCTCTGTCCAGCTGCTGGTGGACAAAACTTCTCTTCAGACCAAACCTTCTCTTCCTGGGGTGCCCTCTCTGGGGCCCTGCTTCCCACTGGGTGATGATTTGGGTCCATGAGAGCCTGTCAAGTTCTGTCTCCCTCCTCTCAGGTAACCCAGTGACGTGCTTCATGAGAAAGCACCTGTGTTTGTTTAGCAGGTGCCAAGGGAGCCATGGGTCGCTGGGTATTCAGGCAGGTAGTTCACCCAGGTGTGGCCATTGGGTGAGGAGTCTTCCCAGGCTCATACCTCCACTTCCCTCCCCACCAGCAGAATCGCTCAAGCCCAGCGGTTCCTGCTGTCACGTCTTCCAGAGAGCCATCCCTGTGGACGGAGAAGCAACAGGGCTTCTGCGAGCCCAGTGTTCCTGAGAATTCACCTTGAGGCTCAGCTGAGTGTATCTCCCATGCTCTGGCCTCCCCCGCCCCTCTGGCCTCCCGGGACCTCGGCTTGGTGTGTTTGCTTCTGCTCCCACAGTCCCAGTAGCCCCTACTGCGTTGAGGATAATACTCAAGTCCTTGCTGTTGTCCCCAAGGCCCTGGGGGTCCAGGCCTGCTGCCCCCACCTCACCTCTCATCTCTTCTCCGTTCTCACTGTGTTCTAGCCACCTGGTCCTCGTGTGATTCCTTGGATGTGCCAGGCCCTCTCCTGCCTCAGGGCCTTTGCACGTGCTGTTCCCTCTGCCTCATCTGTTTCCCTTCCATCAACTTAGCTGCTGCTCAGCTTTCCAATCTTAGCCTCCCTCCCAGAATGTCAGGATCTCCTGCTTTTCTCTTTGTAGTCCCATATGCTTTCTTTCAGAGCACTTACCAAAGTTTATAGAAATGTAATCATGTGGTTATTCGATTAGTGTCTGTCTCTCCTGCTAGACTGGAAGGCCCCCTGAAAACCAAAATATCCATCCCCACCCACCACTGTATCTTCTGAATACAAGTGTTTGTTGAATGAATGAATGAATGATAAAAAGGTAGACACAGGCCACACAGACATACATGACACAGACAGGCTCTCTGTGGTTCCCTCCATAGGGGTTGGTCCCCGAACAAGGGATTCATACCCAAATCAGGGAAATTGTGAGAGTGGGCATGTTACCCTTCCTGAAGCTTCTGTCTGTGGTCTTGACACTGCACTGGATATATGATCATTTTTAATTCAGCCCAAATTGTCCGTATGGAAGAGCCAGGAAGCTTGGCTTCAAGGAAGGATTCATTAGACAGATGTATCCTTTTATGTTACCTAGGACAAGGCAGTTATTGTTTCCATTATCTTTGAGCTTTTATTATCCTGGATATTGATCTTCCCTTTTTTTTTTTTTTTTTTTTTTTTGTGTACTTGGGTCTC
>NW_006784325.1:22013-28429 GCF_000442215.2 Lipotes vexillifer
TCCCCTGCATCGGCAGGCGGACTCTCAACCACTGCGCCACCAGGGAGGCCCGATCTTCCCTTTTAATGAAGCCAATAATTAAGCAACTAGGGGGCTGTGCCTGGTCTTAACGAATATGCTGCCAGGCACAGCTCAGCCAAGGAGCCCCCGTGGCCATGAAGCAGAATCACCATCTCCTCCCATCTCCTGACCTCTTCTGTTCCTTGGCTGGCACGAAGGGCAAAGGAGGAGGGGTGAGCCCAAGGGCTTTCCTGGGGACACTGTCATCAGTAGTATAAGCCAGAGCCCCCGGCAGACACGCAGGAGGGCCTGGTCCCACTGCAACGGGGCCAAAGCATGGGGAAGAAGAGACGGGCAGAGATATCGGGCACTCTCCTGCCTCTGACACGCGGAGTCAGGAAGCCCCGTTTCCAGACACAGGTAACAGCGATGACCATCTATCAGCCTAGGGCACAGAAAATCACACATCTTCCCTTTGTTTCCAGCTAGCCATCAGTCACACACCTGACTCGCTCCCTGTGTAATAGACACCTGGGTTCTGCCTGCTCAGAATCCAGTGCCCCTCCTGTGGGGTGCCAGCTGCACAGCTTCCCTTGGGGGAGTCCCCCGCAGCTCTCAGTACCCAAGCTGTGGGTGAGGTTGACCTCATCATCTGCCTCCAGGACCGGGTCCTGGCCAATCAACACATTCCACCCCCTGGCCCAGGGACCAGTTCAGGAAAGAAGACATGACCCAGTCAGGCAAGGTCAGACGCAACCCTAGGATCCTTGCTAGAGAGAGCGAGCGCGGGAGAGAGAGAGAAAGGGAGAGAGACCTCCAGGGGCCACCTCACGGCGAGAGCCTGCCTGAAGATGAAGCTCACCCAAGAGAGGACAGAGCTGGAAGCTGGGGACAGAAGACTCCTGACAGCGTGGATTCAGCACCTGGATAAAGCTATGCCTAAAGCTCTGTCTGTCCTTAAATCTTCAGTCACACGAGCCCTTTGGGACTGGATCCAGGTTGAACTGAGTTTCTGTCAGTTAGGATTGACGTATGATTCACTGTGGTCACAGTAAGTCCAGTGCATCTCCCTGGAGGCTTTCCCCGCCACCTGAAACCATAGTGATGGGGGTGTCAGTTCAGAGGAACAAGCCCTGTTTCTAAGTGCTGGATGGGCAGAGAAGTGAGTGGGATGCATGCCTAGTGCCACGAGATGGCGCTGTTGATCGCTGGTCCTGCACAGTCCCATGGACACCGTGGGCTGCTGGTCCAGAACCACAGAGGCTCTGATGGGGCCTCACCTGGGCTCTGTATTGTGGCTCAGCCAGTTGGCCCCAAACCATGGTGCCATGCTAGTTTGGAAGGAAGCTAAGGAGATTCCCACTCTGGCCAGCCAGTGTGCTGGAAGGAACCCTGTCCCCTGTCATCCAAGCTCCAGGTCCCCACCCCCATACTCCCCACCTGAGGCCTCACTGGGGGTTTGGAATCACTTACTCGGGGTTGCATCTGTTGCTGCATAACTAACAAATCACTTAATGACGTAAACCAGCAGCAACCATCTATTTTGTTCACAAACATACATTTGGGTATAGATTGGTAGGGAAGGGTCATCTCTGTCCCACGAGGCACCAGCTGGGGCGGCTTGGCATGGACTGGGGGGCCCGTGAGTTGGTGCCGGCTGTTAGCTCATTTGCCCCCATGTGGCCTCTCTGCGGGCCGTTTGGGCTTCCTCACAGCATGGAGGTCAGGTTCCAAGAACAGACACCTCAGAGAGAAGCATCACCTTTATGACCTAACCCCAGAAGTCATGTGACATCACTTCTACCCAGGGAGGGGACAGGGACCCCACCGCTCAATGGGAGCATGGAAAATGGAGTGTTTCTGTGTCCCCCAGAAAAATACGATGGAGTCCTCCCCCAGTGCATCAGCTGTGACCTGATTTGGAGGTAGGGTCTTTGTGGATGATCTAGTTGAGATGAAGGTGGGGCCCTAATACAACATGACTTCTGTACACGTCTAAGAAGTGTCCTTATGAGAAGGGACTAGGACACGGGGAGAAGACAGCCATCTACACGCCAAGGAGAGAGGCCTACAGACACCTGGATGTCAGACTTCCAGCCTCCAGAACTGAGAGAGACTATAAATGTCTGTTGTTTAAGCTGTTCAGTCCATGGTACTTTGTTATAGCAGCCACAGGGACCGATACAAGGAGATACTGTTGCAGCCATCTTTGGAAAACACATCCCACCAGAGGATGTGTGATAACCTAGAGTCTCAAAGAAAGTGGGCAGAAGCAAACCAACATATACAAGGCATGGCTCTGCCCCCCCCTCCGGCGGGGGCAGGGTCTGGGGGCAGGGCGGGGTGGGGGGGCGCACCTTTGGCTGGTGGGGAAGCAGTGACAAAAACACAATGAAGCCACCCGTGTCCGACTCCTGACGGGCTCGCCTGCACGTTTGTCCAGCAAGATGCGTTTGCTTTCACGTGCTTTCTGGAAGCAGTGCAAAAACACAATGAAGCCACCCGTGTCCGACTCCTGACGGGCTCGCCTGCACGTTTGTCCAGCAAGATGCGTTTGCTTTCACGTGCTTTCTCTAATGTTCTCATTCAAGCTTCTCAAAACAGGTTACCTTGGCAAATTGCTGAAAAGATTCCAAGTCTGGAAAATGGGCCCATCGGTGCACATTCTCCCCGAACAGCCCTCCACACTCCCACGCACGCCCCTTTTCGAGATCCTGGCTCCGTGCATCTGTTGCCACTTCCCTGGAGGCGGTGCTGTCCTGCCCACCCTGCGCCTCGGGAGCCTGCGTACTTACATTCCCATCACAAGAGAGGGCCCCTAAGCGAGTCCTTCCCACACCACGATGGGCTGCTCCAAGGTAATTGTTCTGTCCACCTACAAAGGCAGGAGCTCCTACTGCAAATAGGAGGTGCCGCTCCAGCAGGTGTCCACGGGATGTGCAGGTGAAGGCAGCCCCTGGGATGGGGACAGCAGGATGCCCGGCCAGATCGGGGGGGTGGGGCCGGTCTGGCAGTGCCACAGAGCCCAGACCTGGGGCAGCCCCAGAAGGTCCCACAGGATGGAGCCGAGGGGTGCAGCTCCACCCCCTCAACGCAGCACAGTACCTGCACGCGCCCCGGCCCCTCGGAGCCCCCTAGGTTCTTTGGGAGTCCCGGACCTTCCTGCAGTAAGAGACAGTGCATCTGTCTAAGTCGCAGCTGCAAATTGCAAGGCAAAAACATGATTACTTCCCTCCTCAAATTATGGGTAATGACACCTGGACTAAGTGTAATAATTACGGACAAAGCACTGTTGATGCAACTGTCAGGTACGATGTTTACTCAGCAAACCCTGCCCTGCCTTGGAGAATGAATAGGCAAGTTGGAGCAGCAGAAAAGAAGAATAAATTCACATCTGAAATATTTCTGTTCTCTGCCTCTGCAGGAGAAATAACAGGCTGTGACATCTCTCTATCCGGAAGGGCTGGCTCCCTCTGCCTGGAGACTGCTTCCTGACAGGTGGGTGGGCAGGTGGGCGGTGGGATGGGGTCCCCCACCCCCCAGCAGCACTGGAGGTCGCAGAGACGCCAGGAGGGGGCCGCCTGGGTCCAGCGCTTCGGGGCCCACCTCAGGCTCGAGGCACCTCCCCGCACCCCTGCGTGGCCCACTCCCACCCCCACCAGGAGTCTCACTCCTTTGGTTCTGCACAGGGCAGTGGCTCCAAATTCAGGCTCAGATCAGCCAGACTGAAATCTAATCCTGGGTAGCCAGGTGGCCCTGGGCTAATATAGTTCACATCTCAGTGCCTCAGTTTCCTCTTCTGTGAAATGGGTGCAATAATACAACCTTCCTCATGGGGTTTTATGAAGATTAAATAAACACAGAGTTAGCATTGGTCCAGGCAGGGCAGTGAAACTCTTCTGTATGACACTATGATGGCGGAGACATGACACCATGCATTTGTCAAAACCCCTAGAAGGTACCGTACAGGGTGAATCCTTGTTGGACTACAGACTTTAGTTAATAATGATGTATTTGTTCATCAGTTGTAACCGGTGTACCCACTAATGTAAGACGTTCATAAGAGGAGATATTGGGGCAGAGGGTCTATCTGGGAACTCTCTGTACTTTCTCCTCAACTTTCTGTAAACATAAAGCTGCTCTAAAAATAAAGTCTATTAACTTCTTTTAAGGAACCAAAAAATGTCAATTTTCATTTGTTCACTACTGTTCCTCTCATGCCGGTCTGCTGACTTCAGGCCTCACGCCCCCTCTTTCGATGGATTGCTTGGTTCCGTGGTCTGTTCCACCCTGATATGGTTTCTTCCCAAAGTGTGTGCAGCAGCAGCAGCCAACTGTCTACCTAGATCCAGTCTCCCCCTCCTAAGAGGACCCTAATTTGGTTTGGATGGCAGTGGGACAGCTTTAGAAAACTACATTTCCCAGATGCCCTTATAGTGAGGTGTGGCCATGTGACAGAGTTTGGCCCAATGAGTAGAGATCTCCTGGGGATTTCTGGGAAAGCTTTTTCCTGACTTAGGTGTGGCCCCTTTTCCTCCTTCCTGTTTTGAATGTAGATGTAATGCTTGGAGGGCAGCAGCCATTTTGTAGCCATGAGGTAAAAAAAGACACACCCTAAGGGTGGTAGAGAAGGAAGTGAGTCTGAGTTCTCACTGACATCCTCAAGCAGTTGTTAGAGCCCTACACTGTTTTTGTGTCCCTATTTGCTTAATCAAGTTTCTGTTAGGTGCAGCTAAACATAATCCCAAATGCTATGTGCTGCCTTTGAGACTAGCCCTCTCAGGTCTACACAGTGTGACACATGGGCAGGTGACCCTGCACCCATGCCTTGGTCTCAGCATCCCAGCCCCCTGACCAGTGGCCATGTCAGTGCCAAGGAACCCTGATGACACAGGCTTCCAATCAGATAATGAGAAGGGCCAAGTAATCAGGACTCAACAGAAGAGAATGACAGGCTTCCTCTGGTGGGAGATCTCTGGAGAGCGGGGGCACAGAGTACTGAGCTGTCCCTGGATTGGCCTCAGCCAGCATGGGAAGGGAGGGAGCTACTCATTCCAGCTTGACCCAGAAATTCCCTCGCTCAGCCTGGGACGAAAAGGGAACAGAGCTGAAGAGCCGGGCCACCACCTCCGGTCATCCGAGAAGGCACAAGGCAGAGCTGGGGAGCGGGTCCGCGTCTGAAAGCAGCACGGATGCTGGCAGGCTGGGTAGCACAGGACACGCCCTTGTCTCGGGCGGTGCGGTGAAAGGGGAGATGCTTCCGTGGGCACCAGCAGATGGGCCTCAGCCCCGCTTCCTCTTAATTTGTGTAATTCAAACAAAAGGAGCTTTCACATTTTCTCTGAACATTTGTGCATCTCAGCCTCCCCTGCTGGGCCCAGAAGCCCAAAAACATCACAGGTTCTCAGCACAGCCTTCTCACTTTCTTTCTCAGATGAAACCTCTTATTTCAGAGCAGCTCACTGGGGGTGGGGGTGGGGCCTTGAACTTGAGGCTTTGAGGCCAGTTCTGCAAAGATGACTTCAAGAAACTGTGACCGCCTTTGAAGGAGGCTCAGAAGGTGGGGTGTGGACTCCCACGTCCTTCCTGCAGCAGCCAGGGAACGGAGGAGGGGTCATCCAAGGTGATTCGTCAGTGGCGGCAGAACGCTCCTTCCTCACCACGGGACGGCCCGGCCTGGCCTCACACCAGCTGCGAGGAGAGGCTGTCCACAGCAGCGGTACACGCTCCCGGGCGGCACAGATGCGGGTAGAAGCCCCGGCCCCCGTGGGCTGGCGGGCCAAGAGCAGGGGCTCAGGGAGCTGGGATTCTCACCAATGGCTCAGCACGAGACCCTGGGCAGTGGGCTTCTGTTCCCTGACGGTCAGTTCCTCATATTGAAATGATATAGGTAACAGCAGGGCTTTTTTTTTACTTTTTAAAAAAAATTTTATTGGTCTCTGTAAATGGCAGTCACCCCAACTGAAAGTGGCTTAAATCAGAGAAGGGTGTGTATTGGCATGTGTGGCTGAAAGTTTCAGGGGTAGCATGAACTTCAGGCACATCTGGATCCAGGCGCCCCACCAGTGTCACGGAGACCAAGTCTCTCTCCCGGCTCTGATTCCACCGCACTGGCTCCATTTCCATCCCAGCTCTCCCCTCCTGGTGACAAGATGCCACCAGCAGAGTGTCCAGGCACTTGAGACAAAGGAAGCCTCTTTCCCACCACTGAGGTAGAGCTCTGGGCGCACCTGGTTGGCTCAGCCTGGGTCACATGGCTCTCCCTGAACCAACTGGATGGCTAGAGGAAGGTGACACTCTGATTGGCCAGGCCCGATCACATGCTCACCTGTGGGTTCACAGATGATGTCACCTGAAACCGCAGACTGGGAGAGGGAGAGAGGCGGTCCTCACAGGAAATGCAGGGTGCGGTTAGC
>NW_006784325.1:28541-64375 GCF_000442215.2 Lipotes vexillifer
GCTGGGCATGATGCCCTCAACCTTGAAGACCACACCTGGCAGCATCCCAAGGCATGATGGGCACAAATGCCTGCCCAGGTGAGTGAAGCTGGTCCCGCAGCCCCCTGCAGGCCGCCAATCTCGGATGCCTGTGCGGTGACCGCAGGGGAGGGAAGGGCAGGATCACGGGCCATTAAACCTCAGGAGCTCTTGAAAAAGTTGGGCTCGAGGGCCATAACCCAGATGTGCCAGGCAGGTAAAGGAAGGTCTGGGGATCAGGCCTTTATGCTCAGTGTGCTTAGCCCCTGGAGTGTGCCTGCCTGTGGCAGGTGCTCAATAAATAGTTGTTGGGCGAATAAGGCAGTGAGTAGAAAAAGGCCAGGGGAGGGAAAGGCAGCACAGGTACTGCAAATGTCAACTCTGCCCGGACTGGTGGCAGGGCTGTGGTGGGGACTGTGTGGTGGGGACTGTGGCCTGACTGAGGGCACATGCCCCACAGAAGGCAGTAGCCACCACCTAGTGGCAGCCAGCTCTCACCATAACTCCACCTGGCCAGAATGCAGGCTTTTAAAGAAAACCAGACGCCCTGGTTTTTGTGAAAAATTTCATGATTTTTAAATCCTTTTTAACACACTATAGAGACAGAAAAAAGAAAAACATATCCAGTGACCCAGATTGGACCCGTGATAGACATTTTGTAACCGCTGATCTGGTCCAACCTGTTTTCCAGGCAAATAAAATGAGAGCTGGACTAGCGCTCTTCTAAGCCAACACAGACAGAGGCTGGCTGAGGGGCCCCGCCGTCCTCTGGGGGAGAGGCCAGAGCACCTCCGGCCCCAGCTTGGGGTTCCATTCCAAAACTTTGACACCCAGGAGCAGTTCTGACTGAAAAAGGAATACACAGATGAATCTCTGGGGGTCCCGGAAAGTGTCCAGCGCGGCATGAAATCCCCCCGAAGGTGCCTTCTGCCGCTGTGGGCAGCCAAAGCATCGCCTGTAAGGAAGGAGTTCTCATCTTATTCGAGCCATTCCTGGAAACAGAGAAGGATGGAGGTCTCACCAACTCCCTTGACGAGGCCAGCGTCCCCTCAGTAGGAAAGCGGACAAGGTAACATGCTGTCACGGTAACAAGCCTTAACTCTGGACTGAGTGTACAGATTCCACATGAGATGCTCCCTGTTCCTGGAACCACCTGAATGTCCTCAGCTGGAATGGAAAGCCAGCTGAAAAGCCCCTGAAGAACGAGGGATTAATTATCTCTTATCCAAGGGACTGTAAAAGCAGGCCGGTTGCAGGCGGGTCCATCTGTGGCTCAATGAAGATTTCTCCTCGCAATTTCAAGGCCGCCTCCAAGTTCCAGGCAGCCCATCTTCATGTGTCAGCATCTGAAATCCTCCGGGAGCCAGTCTTTGCCTTGTGTCCTTTATAAGAGGGCAGACAATTTCCCAGCAGCTCCTGGCAGACTTTCCCGGAGTCCCATTGGCAGGGTGGCCTGCCGGTTCCCTTTGGGGCTATCCAATTCCGGCATGGCCAATTGAATTGCAGGATTGGCTGCATCCCATGGAGACCAAGCTGGGGAGGCACCACCTCCCCTGAGTGCATTGCTGCTGCCTGAAGCCTGAGCAAAATCAAGGCTTGCTTAGCTGGGGGAAGGTTGCCTGGCAACCAACAGTGTCAGCCACCTTTTCACCAACTGTTGTCAGCTTGGCTGGACGCTGCCTCAAAGGTGCGAGGCCAGGCCTAGGGCAGCCCAGTGGCCCAAGGCGGCCACTCCCGACGAAGCCTTCCCGGGCACCCGGGGGCCCAAGCCCATCCAGCCTGGCACCATTACTACCCTACTCACTTCTTCTGGCCCAAAGAGCAGAATCTGCATGAGATCCCAAGGTGGGTCCCTGGGGATGGCTTCCATCTTCCCTGATGCCAACACACCCACCTCTGCAGCCAAGAAGAGTGAGGCCAGGCCCAGGGCCCCATCCAAACAGAGAGGCCTGTCCTGCTGGTTTACTCTGCTCTGCCCAGGAACAGGTGGAGGTAGAGTAAATATCTGCTGGATGGGTGCGCACACACACGCGCTCACACACACATGTGTTAACATGCACATAAACATGTGCACATACACACACAAGCACCTACACACACACACATGCACATGAACACGCACACACATACACGAACATGCATGCGCGCTCACACACATGCATATGTGCAGAGACACATACACAGTACACGTAGCCCCCGACCTTTGGATCCAGCTCCACAAAAGCAGCAGCTAATTCATGTTTCCCACTATAATTACATTTCTGAATCCATCAGCATGACTACTCCACGAACACATAACTCGCCGTGTGGCAAACAGAGATGAGTTCGTGATTGCAGATGAGCCAGTGCTGGGAATTTCAATTTTTATTTTACTTGAAATTCAACACCAAGTAATAACAGTGCCTCTTGGATGGAACACATTTCCACATTCAATGAAAACAGAAACGATGCTTCTTAGCAGAACCCCCGGGGCAGCAGGCGCCAAGGTTGCACAGCGGAGGGGTGGCTAGGAAAGGGGCTCAAGCCCGCCCGTCAGGGAGAAATCTCTGAGGATGGGAGGGGTGTGGGCGCTGGGAGAGGAGCACAGGCGTGTGGGCCGCAGTTGAGCCGTGGCTGGGACAGGTTTCTGGGCAGAGCCGTGTCCACCAGTGCCCTGCTTTTCAGTGCCACCCACTGGCCCAAGGAACAAAGGGCTGGCTTCGGGGATACTGCCCCCAGGAGGAAGCCAGGACAGTGATCCATGGCCCCCAAAGAGTCAGCTCCTGGAGTCGTGGTCACTGGCCCTGCGGGCACACCCTCCACAGGTGGAAGGTGTGGCAGGCTCGCAGCCCACTGGGACCTGCCCTTCCTCCGTGTTCCCCACTCCCCTCTCACTGGGTCGCCTCCAGTCCCCTCAGGCTTTGTGGGGATGACAGGACCCAAGGGGATGCCTTGTCAAGGTGAGTCTTACCTAAACCCTCCCCAGAGCGAGTAGACACACCATCCAGGGTGTGGGATTCCAGCAACACCAACAAGAAGGCCAGCGCCAGTGCCACCTCCCCCATGGGGCTGGACCGCGCTCCAGGGGGGCTTTAGCTGCCTGCTCCCCCCTTGGGTTTGTCCGCTCAGCACCAACCTCTCCAGTTTTGGTAGCTGAACCCAATTTCCCTTCCAGGAATCTGGCCCTACTCCATCTCTGTGTACTCAGTTTTTGGTCAAAACCAGTCTAAATGTTGCTATGAAGGTATTTTTTCAGATGTGATTAACATTTTTTTAAATTGTGGTAAAATACACATAACATAAAATTAACCATCTTTAAGTGTACACTTCAGGGGTATTAAGTACATTCATACGGTGAAAGCACCACCACCATTATCTCCAGAACTTTCTCATCTTCCCAAACTGAAACTCTGTCCCCATGAAACACTAACTCCCCGTCCCCCGCCTCCAGCCCCCGGCACCCACCAGCCTGCTTTCTGTCTCCATGGATTTGTCTGCTCTAGGGACCTCATAGAAGTGGAATCATACAGGATTTGCCGTTTTGTGACTGGCTTATTTCACTGAGCATAACATCCTCAAGGTTCATCCACGTTGCAGCATGTATCAGAATTTCCTTCCTTTTTAAGGCTGAATAATATTCCATCGTGTGTGTATATACCACATTTTGTTTATCCATTCATCTGTCCGTGGACACTTGGGTTGCTCCTATGTTTTAGCCACTGTGAATAATGCTGCTGTGAACATGGGTGTGCAAATATCTCTTCAACCCTGCTTTCAATTCTTTTGGGTGTTTACACAGAAGTGGAATTGCTGGATCATATGGTAGTTCTAGTTTTAATTTTTTGAGGAACTAACATATTGTTTTCCATAGTGGCTGCACCACTTTACATTCCCGCCAACACTGTCCAAGGATTCCAGTCTTTCCACATTCTCCCCAACATTTATTTTCTTTTTGAGGTAGCCATCTTAACGGGTATGAGGTGGTATCTCATTGCGGTTTTGATTTGCATTTCCCTAATGATTAGTGACGTTGAGCATCTTTTCATGTGCTTATTGGCCATTTGAATATCTTCTTGGGAAAAATATCTTTTCCAGTTCTTTGTCCATTTTTGAATCAGTTTGGGGGTTTTTTTGGTTAAGTTTTAAGGAGTTCTTTCTACATTCTGGACACTAATCACTGATCAGCTATGTAATTTACAAATAATTTCTCCCATTCTGTGGTTTGTTCTTTCACACTCTTGATAGTGTCCTATCATTCTCAAAATGCACAAAAGTTTTTTATTTTTATGAAGTCCAACTTATCTCTTTTTTCCTTTTGTTGTCTTTGGTGTCATATCAAATAAATCTTTGCCAAATCCTGTGTCATGAAGATTTCCCCCTGTGTTTTCTTCTCAGAGTTGTATCATTTTAAGTCTTACATTTATGTCTTTGATCCATTTTGAGTTATTTTTGTACGTGGCATTAGGTAAGGGTCCAAATTCCTTCTTTTGCATGTGGGTATCCAGTTTCCCCATTTGTTGAAAAGACTGTCCTTTCCCCATTGAATGGTCTTGCCACTCTTTCCAAAAATAATCTGACCATATATATGTGAAGGTTTATTTCTGGGCTCTCTGCTCTGTTCCACTGGTCTATACATCTGTCTCGATGGCACACCACTTGGATTACTGTAGCTTTGTAGCATGTTTTGAAATCAGGAAGTGTGAGACCTCCAGCTTTGTTTCTCTTTTTCAAGATTTTTCACTTTGGCTAGTCAGTGTCCCTTGAGATTCCACACGAATTGTAGGATAGAGTTTTCTATTTCTGGGGGAAAAGTGATTAACATTTAGATTGGTAGGCTTTGAGTAAAGCAGATGACCCTCCATAGCATCAGTAGCTATGGCAAGACGGGAGCGTCTCTCACTGCAGCCCATGAGTGGACAGGGAGGAAGGAGAGGGAAGAGGGGAGGGGTGGACAGCAGCTGAGTTTACTACCTTGCCCGGCAAGAAAGAAGGAGCCAGTGAGGAAATCCTGAGCAGTCATTGGAGGGGAAAATTCGTGGGTTTGGGGTGTTAGAAAGAGGGGTTCATAGGTGCTATCCTGATGAGAGATTGAAAGCCAGCACTACAGGTGGATGAAGGAGGGAAATTTGCATGTGATTGGACGAGGTGAGCACCTGCTCACTGGTCAGTCTTCAGTTACTCAGGGTCTGCAGTCCTGGGTCACTCGGCACTCATCATCCATCCCCTTCTCAGCTTCGGATAGTTGAACCACCTGGATGAAACTCAACCGTGGTGTCCAGCCTCCTGTGCGGCCCCAGTGATCCCCACTCCTGCCGGTCACACCCTGAGGAGCCCCTCCCACATTAAATTGGGCTGACGTGTGACACAAATAACATCTGGAGAAGCTGTGGAATGTGACTTCCAGAAGCAGATCATAAAGGATGTGTTGGCTTTCACCATATTCTATGTCCTCGGGCATTGCTGACTCCCAGAGGAAGTGAGCAGCCCCAAGGAGCCCAGTGAGGGTGCCATCTTGGAAGTGGACCCAGCCTCGGTCAGGCCTTCAGATGATGCAGCCCCAGCTGCCGGCTTGGCTGCAACCTCAGGAGAGACCGTGGGCTTGGAGCCACCCTGCCAGGCCTCTCCTGAATTTCTGATGCAAAAAAAAAGAGGAGAAAGAAATGTGCAAGATAGTAATTGTTCATTGTCCTTTAGGCTGCTAGTTTCGGGGGTGGGGGTAATTTGTTACATTCAGTTGTAATGGTTCCCAAGCATTCACTACCCCAAGAGGAAATATTTTCTTTTATATGTTTCTGAGTTACCCTTGGTCAGAGGGGCCGCAAGGCAGCTGGCTCGGGCCCCGTTGCTTCACAGTCTGGGTGAGGAGAAAACTTTCCTGTCCGTAGCCTTTTGTAGCTTGGATTGTGTCCCCTCAAAATTCATATGTTGAAGTCCTAGCCCGCAGAACCTCAGAAGGTGACCTTGTTTGGAAATAGGGTCATTGCAGATGTAATTGGTTAAGATGAGGTCATTCTGGTCATACTAATCTAATACAGCTGAATTCTTATTAAAAGAGAAATTCGGACACAGAGACACACACAGGGAGAAACCGTGTGACCGCAGAGGCTGAGACGAGGGATGTGGCCACAAGCCAAGGGATGCCAAGGGCAACCGGCCACCCCAGAAGCTGGGAGGGTCAGGAAAGACCCTCCCCTAGAGCACAGCCTTGATTTCAGACTTCCAGCCTCCAGAACTGTGGGAGAATAAATGTCTGTTATGTGGAGCCCCCTCTGTGGGGCTGTGTAACAGCAGCCCCAGGACGCTCACACAGGTGGCACAATTATGCTGCACAAGGATGCTCATCACAGTGGGTGCTCTTTCTAACAGAGTACATTGCATTATCATCCCCGGATAGTGGCGGGCCCTCTGAGAGGAGTTATGAGTCTCTGTCCCTTGATGGCAGGCTCTGGCATGGTCTCACCTGGGGCCATGTGGTGTGAACGGAAGATTCCGGAGCCCTTGAGTGGCAGAGCCCACTCCCCTCTGCAGTCAGGCCTTGCTGCTCAGCGTGCCGGGCCCAGAGACGAGTGTGAAACGGCCCTTTTCTGTTGTAACCGCTGATCTCGGGGGCAGCTCCCCACAGGGGCGCCTCGCCTAAGCAGACCCAGCACTGACACCACCGTGGAGAGGAGTGTCTAGCAACAAAGCCGGAGGCCGGCCACATCAGCGGGACCCCTTTACAACACAGGAATAGTCTTTGATCTTTAAAACCTTGTTATAAGTGTAAGGCCAACTGGCCCGAGGCAGGGGAACACAATCAGATTCACAGGTTGCATCAGACCGAAACTCTCCGGACCACCCAGTTCCAGAAACTGACCTGGGGACTTTGCACCGGGCCCAGCCTTCCCGCCTTTCGAGGGGCGGGACTAACGGTCCCCCAGGATACCCAAAAAGACCACCAAATAAGGAATACCCTGCGCCCTCCCGGATTCACCACACCCCTTTCCCTTCTTCCCCTATAAAATGTTGCCCAACCCCCGCCCGGGTGTGACTTCTCCGGCCCCTTTCTCTCGGACCAGTGAACCTCGCCCGGGAGCGCTCCCTAATAAAGCCCACTTGAAGCCTTCCTCTGTTTCGCGGTGCCGTTTGTTAAGATCCGACCTTACAATAAGAAATATGATATTCAGGGTATATTGCATTTTTAAGAGAGTATGTCATGTGGAATTCGGACTGGATTTTGTAAACTCAAGGAGCACAGTTTGCCCGCACTGGAATGCAAACGGGATCTCCACTGGGCTATAGCCTTATGGGCGACAGTTATTCTCTTATTCACACTTCTATTCCTAAGTTTATTGTAATGTGATCAGGGAAAAAGTACGCTTTACTTCGATTCGCGTTAAAACACAAAGAATGATCAAAATGCCACCAGTAACGTAGCTTCACATGCCACACCTTTAAAAAGCAGACCCTGGGCTTCCCTGGTGGTGCAGTGGTTGAGAGTCCGCCTGCCGATGCGATGCAGGGGACACGGGCTCGTGCCCCTGTCCGGGAAGATCCCACGTGCCGCAGAGCGGCTGGGCACGCGAGCCATGGCCGCTGAGCCTGCGCGTCCGGAGCCTGTGCTCCGCGACGGGAGAGGCCACAACAGTGAGAGGCCCGTGTACCGCAAAAAACAAAACAAAACAGCAACAACAAAAAAAGCAGACCCCACAGCCTTTCTGCCACGCTCTCCAATGCTCTGCTCCTGAGCCAGGCTGCTCAGCGGGTTCTGTCTGGCAGGTGGACCTGAGGCTCAGCCACCCCGGGGCACCAGACCCCAGTTGGGGCTGGAGAGCATGAAGAGGGGGTGGGCGGACAGAGGGAGGATGTCGGGGTAACAGGCAACACTCCTGCTGCCCCCTCCCCCCCCAACGTGGAGCCTGGGCCCCAGGGAAAGCCTGTTTCTTCCCAGAGCCACGGCTGCTATCGACTTGCACCCCCTCCTATCTCCCCATTGCAGATGGGCCCCAGCGGGAGGAAACGGTGGGCGCTGTGGCGTGGAAACAAACCCACAGACGTGGTCCCCCGAAACTGGAAGAACACAGGGGGCGCCGGCCTCGATCCCACGTAGCCTCTACGTGAGGGAAGCGACCGGGCGCCTGGGCCGGAGACGACAGCAAAGGAAGCTCTCGAAGCCCCGCAGTGAATCTCAAGCTCCCGGCAGTTTTGCACGAGAAAATCATTCTCACGTTGCGCCTGTGGCGGGGTGGCCGCGGCCCCGCGGCCCTCAGAGGGGACCCTGCCCTCTGGTTTGGGAAAGCCAGCTGCCACCCAAGTTCATTGCTTTATAATGGATGTGTGAGAACAATCGGCCATTCGGGCAACTGTTCTCTACCCACACGTTGAGATTTGATTACTTTTTTATCACTAAATTAAATTCCTTCTCTTGCCTGTCTCGTTACGTGAAATCTCTTTAAATCTTAATAGACTGCAGCTTCCCCCCGCAGCTCGGGCCACTGATAACCGTGTGGGGCACTCTTGGGGGCCCTGGAGCCAGTAGGCGGACGGGGGGGGGGGGGTTGGGGGGATGCTGGCTCTGGTTTGGGAAAGCCAGCTGCCACCCAAGTTCATTGCTTTATAATGGATGTGTGAGAACAATCGGCCATTCGGGCAACTGTTCTCTACCCACACGTTGAGATTTGATTACTTTTTTATCACTAAATTAAATTCCTTCTCTTGCCTGTCTCGTTACGTGAAATCTCTTTAAATCTTAATAGACTGCAGCTTCCCCCCGCAGCTCGGGCCACTGATAACCGTGTGGGGCACTCTTGGGGGCCCTGGAGCCAGTAGGCGGACGGGGGGGTGGGGGTTGGGGGGATGCTGGTGCCCCTCGGAGACAGGAAGGCGCAGGGGCTCAGAGCTCCTCACACCGGGACGATTCTTGCTTCTCAGCAAAGCTGCAGACGGGCGACACGCGTAGGCCGAGGAGGAACAGCTGCTGGGGGCTCCGAGCCAGCCTCCTGCCTGACTCTGGAGCTCGCTGCAGCCGACGAAGCGGAAACCCATGCGGAGATTTGACGTGTTTCCCCTGACAAGTGACAAGGCGGGGCTGCGATGAGAATTGTGAGTTTCTTGGAGCCCATCGAGTCATCTTCCTGGCTCTGAGCTTAGAACTTATACACTGCATCACACCAGTCACGCCTGCCCCCGTTGCACGCGCACGAAGGGCCCATAAAAGCATGCGCCTTCACCTTTGTGACGAGGACTTCACGTGTCCTGAGCATTCACTGGCCTCTGCAAAGCGTCAGCAGTTTCGGGATGGGTGTCAGTCGAGTGGACTGAGCTGCTCCGCGGTGGCAGGAAACCCCAGATTGCATTGGTTCCAAAGTGCACAGGTTTCTTTCGTGCACACACGGGACATCCATTGCAGCTGAGGCCTCGACTTCACTCTGGGGCCAGGGATGCGGGGCGGCACCAGCACCAGGAATGAAACGCGCCAGAGGTGACCCACATCGCCTAATGGCTCCCTGGGCAGACTGGCCGCAGGGCCCCGCCCAACCCTGAGGGCCAGGAGGTGAAAGCAGGAAACCCTGGTGCAGAAACAGGGAGCGTGTGAGCCTCCAGAGACTGTAGGAAATGCTCGTGAGATGGGGGAGGTACGGTAGGGTCTGCGACGTGGGCTGAAGGCTGTGCCCCAGGCTCACGTGTCGAATCCTAACCCCCAGGGGAGGGTGCTAGGAGGGGATCGGGTCGTGAGAGTGGAGCCCCCAGGAACAGGATAGTATCCTTATAAACGAGGCCCTGCGCGCTCCCTCACCTCTCTCCACCAGGTGAGGATACAGCGAGAAGACACCGTCTACAGAGGGACGGGAAGCGTGTCCTCTCCAGACTCCAGATCCCCGACTTCCCTCCTGGGGAGCCGTGAGAAATAAAGGTGGTGTTCCTCACAGAGCCCGAGCCTACTAGGACAGATCACAACCTGAACCGCGGGGCAGGGGGACGGGGGACAGGAAACACTGGAGAGGGGCCACTGAGGCAGAAAGGACGAGCTGCCTGCACTTGTCACCCAGCAGAAGCAGGTGAAAGGAATCACCGTGAAGGGTGGTGCTCCCCTGGGCCGCCCGTGAGGACACCGGCAGTGCGTCAGCTCAGCAGATAAAGACGCCGCGTGTCCCCAGGGATGTGGTCAGCTGACCCCCGTGCACGGCACTGGGTCCAGAACTTCCTCCAGACCTTCACCGCAAATCAACGGAGGTGACGACATCAGTAGATGCTGGCGGTGCACATGGTCGTGGGCATCTGTCTTGGGCCGTGGAATGCTGTCCCCACAAAGGACACATCGGAGACCACAGGGAGGGCTGATCTGAGACGACAGACATGCCTCAGTGTGTCCAAAATGAAACAAACTGGGACATAAACAAAACACATAAATATCTCATTAATAGCTCTTGGGACCTGTTGCAAAGGTTGGCATCACCCTGGGTACAAGCACATTGGTTCATGGGCTTCTCTGGTGCATTAAACTGCGTGTCTTTAGGGCAGGACTGGGTCTATATTTATTCCTACAGTTTCAGAGTCCACCCTGTCACTCACATCTAGCAGCTCATTGAGGGTGTTCGTGCAATAAAGCACCGGAAAGGCAGCAGCAGCGACCGCGTCACACGTGGAAGGGACTTTCTGAGCTGCTTGCTGGCTGGGGCGGGGCGGGGCTCCAACCATGAAGGTGAGGCTGGGACTGTTCATCTCCTGGAGCTGCTGCAAGAAATGACCCCACGCTGGGGGGCTGAACACAACAGAACTCTGTCCTCTCGCGCCTCCTGAGACCAGAAGTCTGAAATCAGGCTCCCTCTGAGGCTCCATGGGAGACCCTCCTGCCTGCTTGCAGCTCTGGTGGCTCCAGTGTCCTGGGCTCGTGGCCCCATCCCTCCAGTCTCTGCCTCTGTCTTCCTAAAACTTCTCCCCGTGTGTCTGTGTCTCCACTTCTGTCCCTCGTAAGGACACCAGTTGTTGGATTGAGGGTCCACCTGGATAATCCAGGATGATCTCATCTCAAGATCCTTAATGGATTACATCTGCAAAGACCCTCTCTCCAAATAAGGCCACATTCACAAGTATCTGGAGTTGGGGCTTAAACAAACCTTTGGGGGGGTACAATTCAACCCACTACACTGACCGCCAGTTTGGTACGGCCTTTCGCAAGCTGTGTCAAAGTCAGGGAAACCACGAGGACACAGAGGGCCAGAGGGCCACCTCCAAATAAGATCCTGGAGAAGCCCCAGTCCCGCCCACAAGGACGATTTGCCCAGACTTGTAGGGAGACCAACAGGACTTGTTACTTCCCCGCCCTCGCCCCCACTGCCAGGCCTTAGTTAGAGACGCCTGGGGGAAGCCCCTACAATGCACACTTGTGCTCTGGCGTCTGTCCGGGGTGACGTGCATGGCTCGGAGCCTCAACTTGTGTCGTCTGGGGAAAATGGAGGGTTCATGACGGTCGTTCTCAACAGGTTGCCGATGGCAGCAGCACACAAGCCCCAGGGCCTGCGTTCTCACTGCCGCTAGAAACCACTGCTAGGTTCAAAGGACGAGAATGCAATTTTCCTGGGAGAGTTCAAACCTGCAATGGCACGGATGTGCCCACTGCCATCGACTACCAGAGAACTAGACAACATGTACGAGACAACTGTCCTCAGACCTCAAGCTACAGGCACTGACCATGCTCTCCAGGGACCCACACAGAGCACAGCTGGCTGGCTGGGTTGGGGACACAGAGATTGGGGATTGGGATGCAGGATTTGCAAGGTCTCCCCTTAAGTCTGGCTGGAAACTAAGACGTGTGTGTATGGGAGGGGACACCCCACAGGGCTGGTCAGGAAGAGAGCAACCAGGGAGCTGAAGCTGACAAATCCAGTCACTGACAACACACAGCCACGATGTCCAGCATCTAATCACAAATTAGTAGACATGCAAAGAAGCAGGAGCACATACCTCGTAACCTGGAGAAAAACCAGTGAATAGAAGCTTGTCCCCAGGGGGCACTGGTGCAGCAGGTGCCCCCAGGCCCTGGGGACGGGCAGCTGCCTGTTGCTGCTCATCTGGGGTCTGAGCGGAGTCAGTGGAACTCGGAGAGTCGCACAGTCATGCCGACACGAATAATGCCAGAGGTGGGATTACCGTCCCCCAGGAATTTTGAGTGCCAGCACCAGTGGTCATTTTCCTGCAGCAGAAGCTCTGGCCTCAGGACCCCAGTCACAGAAAATTCAGCCTAACTAATGGAAAATGACCAGCGTGCCAGTCTGAAAATAAATGAGGGCCAATTTCTTTCTGAGATGTTTCTGAGAAATGGAATATTTCCTGCCATATCAGTAAACAAAGGGTGTCATGGTCATCAGCGATTGCAGTCCTCCAACGTGAGTCGGTGAGCCCTAGGAATCTCAGGAAGGAAAGAACACCTGCCATGTAGCAGCCATCAGACTGCAGCCACTCCCTGCGGTGAGCCCTGAAGAAACTCAGGATGTGAAAACACAGGATACTGGCCCCAGACAGCTGAGGTGCATATCAAAGGAATGATTTCAGTGAGCCCAGGCTCTTGCATCTTCCCATATACATAGAAAAGCACTGAATTCCTTAACCTGGGATATCTGGTTTTCTTTAATTTACAATAATCCTTTCATGTTCCGACTACCTGCCCTTTGTTGCAGAACTTCTGTATAACCTGGCTCCCCCCTCAGCTCCATGGAGCAGTTCTCTCAGGGTTACTTGAGATGCTGCCTCCAGGGCCTGAAGTCCTAAAAATTCCCACCGAATAAAACATAACTCTCAACTTTTAGGTTGTGAATGTTTTTTAAGTCAACATTTCCAAGGCCTCATTTCCCCCAAGGGTTCCTCCTTCCTGTCTGGCTGCTTGCACACTGTATGTCAGAATAGAGCAAACAGGCTGAACTTTGCACAGTGCGAGTAGGTCCTGGAGTTGTGGGGTGTGATTTGCATCTCTGGGGCCCCTGTCCCTATGGGTGTGGGTAGGAAACAGACAGTCTTGAGACAAACACAAGCTGTAAGTTGTTTTGTTACTCAGAGGTGGCTATTTGCAGAAACACCAAACCCCAAGTCTCAGGGTTTAACAATAAAAGTTTATACCTTGCTCATGTAAAGCTCTACATAGATGTTCCCAGTTAGGTGGTTTATTGGTTTTCTGGGGTGACCATAAAAGGTACCACATCCTGGGGGACCTAAAACAGCAGGAATGTAACCTCTCACAGTCTGGAGGTCAGAAGTCTGAGATCTAGGTGCCGGCAGGGCTACTGTGGACTGAACTGTGTCCCCCCAAAATTCACAGGTTGATGTTCTAACCCCCAGCACCTCAAGATGTGATGGTACTTGGAAATTGGGTCTTTACAGAGGTAATCAAGATAAATGAGGTCATATCAGTGGGCCCTAATCCAATGTGACTGGTGTCCTTATAAAAAGACAAGATCAGGATGCAGACACACACAGGAACAACCGTATGAGGACACAGGGAGAAAACGGTTGTCTACACGCCAAGGAGAGAAGCCTCAGAGGGAATCAGCCCTGTGACACCTCGATCTTGGGACTTCCAGCCTCCAGGACGTGAGACCGTAAATGTCTGTTGTTTAGGCCACCCTGTCTGTGGTGTGTGTTATGCAGCCCCAGAACACCAACAGGGGCCTCAGGGACCCCGGGTGTCTCCAGTTTGTGACACTGCCATCATCACTGTGCAGCCCAGGGTGGCGTTAGTCGGGATTCACTCGGCGCCTCTGGTGCACATTATCTTGGGACCCTGAGCACAGCAGCTTCAACCAGGAAGACGAGGAAACGGCGCATGCTTTTCGGCAGGTGGAGATGAGAGCTACCTTTGACAAATATATACTTTTTCCTTTCCTTCTCTCTGGGGTTTTTACTCTGTAGGTTTATTTTAGCCTCGTTTTACAACAAAGTAGGTCAGGGGGAATAAAGCGGTTCTTATGTGAGAGCTGGAAAACCCTCAGTGCCAGCAAGCATAAATGACACCTCGGGGAGCGCTGGTCCCCAGGGGCACGGCCGGCGTGCGGGTGGGGAAGCCCTGAGTGCTGGACACAGGTCCCCCTGGAAGGTCCGGCCCCTGCTCTCCTGCCCACCACCAGTCACAAGCTTACCCGCTGAGCCACGTGCGGGGACAGCGGCCATCAAACTAAGGGAGGTCTACAGGACGAGAGAGATTGATCGATAATCTCATCAATGGCTTCACGCCGAATTGAAAGACGTCCTCGGAGGGAGTCTAGGTTTGGGGGTCAGAGCTTTGTGGGGGAGCTGATGTTTGAGCTGGGATTTGAGGGGCGAGTGCGGTTGGCTCCAAGACGGGGGTGGGATGGATGGAACATTCCAGGCATGGGAGGCACGTGCAAGGCAGCGGGAGTGAGCCCGGGACCAGGAAGGGGCTGGGTGGGGGCTGGAGAGAGGCCAGGAATCGGAGCCAGCCTCTTCAACATGTGGGCTGTGAAGGGCCAGAGAAATGGCCCTGCTCCATGGGGACGCTGAGTGAGGATGGCTGAGGGTGAGGCAGCTGGACACATCCAGTTCCGGGGGGCGGGGGTGGGGTATGGATGGGGCAGCAGAAAGGAGGGAAACCTGGGGGATAAAGGCCCTGACAAGGCAGTGGGGCTGGGATCCAGGACCAGGGAAGGTGGCTGCTGACAGGAGTTACTCCTTTCATTGTAACAGGAGAGAATAAGGAATTTCCTGCTGCCATCACCCTCCTTCCCCCTCGCAAATAGAGCTCCAATTTTGTCCAGGACAGCAAATGCCCAGCCCCATGGAGTAAATCATAGTTTATTTAAGCATTATGCAGTCATTAAAACAAGAATCCATTTCCCACTGATGGACATGCACTGTTTCAAAGTTCCTTTGCAGCTAAGGGTTGCTAGTTATGTTCAACTGAAACTACAAGGAAATCTGCTGGAAGATTCTAGAAGAATATTCACCATGACAGGGGAAACCTCCTTTTCCACTCAGCCCTCTTCTCCTGACTTAAATGTCATTCCATGAGTATGTGACCTTCAGAGCTATGGCAGCCATTTTGTGTTCATGAGGCAAGCACACTGAGACTGAGGAAATGAAAACAGACATGGCAGAGTAATTGGGCTGCCTCACCAAACTTAGAATTGCTTACCTTTAGACTTTTGTGTGATAATATCAAAGTCTTCATTCAACGGCATTTCAGGCATGGGGAGCAGCCTGCCCTGTGTAGAGGCAATAGGGGTGTATTTCCTGGAGGGAACTGAATACTAATCATAAAACCAAGTAAAAGTCAGTCTGCTTATTACCATTATGATGGTAATGAAATACCTTCCCTTCCAGGACAGGTCACTAGCAACCCCACGTCCTGGTACACCACTAGTTTTATCGGTTACGTCACTATTAGCTGGGTTTCTGTTTTGTGTGGCCAAACCGACTCTCAAGGATAACTTTTCCATCTTAGTGCTTTAATGTTTTCAGTAAAGTGGGAGGGGGCACCTGCTGAGAGTGAGCGGGAATGGGGGAGCACAGCGAGGGTTTTGAGGAGAGAAGAGGTTTGAAATCGTCCCTGCAAGCTGGACTGAGGTCACTGCTCAGTGCCCAGAACACTTTAAGTTGGCAATCATGAGTTTAGGGCAGGTTGGGTCTACATTCCACAGGACTTTCTCTGGCAGCTCCAGGGTCCCTCGGGCAAAGAAAGTGATTGGCAGAAGTGCAGTAGTCCTGGTCTGTCGGTTCATGAAGGTAGGGATGTGCGATGCTCCTCCCAGACCACCAAGGGGCATCTCACAGCATCCTCGGCAGTGGGGCCAGCCTTACAGCGCTGACCGAGATCACAGCCCAGCGATAATCAGGAGTGAAGATCGGAGGGGCTGCAGGAGGACATCTCATGGGGGACAATACGTGCGAAGAGACACAGCTTCCCCCCAACCAGGGCAGTGAGGCCAGGGGCAGAGCTGGCTTGTGGCAGGGGGGGGTCAGGGGCAGAGCTGGCCCACTATACGGTGAGGTCACGGGCAGAGCTAGCCCTCTTGTGCAGCAAGCCCCCTTCCAGCTGAGCTCCCAGCCCTCAGACCCAGGAGCACCCTCCCACGTATGTGGGCAGCCTGCATACAGGACCAGGCCGACGGCAAAGCACTTTTCCCCAGAGGCGGCTTGGATTTATTGTGCCCGAGGTATTGATCGCAAGAAACACTTCTCCCTCTTGTGGAGCTCCTGAGGCGCTTAGCCTGAAGAATGGGGGATTTTTATAAAACTCATTAAATTCTTACGCTTTACCCTCCTGGACTCCCGGGCCTTCACTCTATCTGGACAGTTTTCTCAGGCTTTCTTTTCAGGAAAGCTAGTCCCTAGACCCACTCAACCTCAGCACCCACCCAGGGGGCTGTGCGCCCCGCCCACCCCTCCCCCGGCAGCAGCGACCGTTACCAACCTGCAAACAGAGGCAGTTAGCGGTTTGGGACCACACCACGGTGTCCCCGCATCTCCTCAGTGGACAGAGGTGCCCACACGACCTGGCCTCCTCCCCTGCGGGAGGGGGTGAGCTTGGATCAAAGGCCTCTTCTTGTGAAATGGCCCACGTCTGCAGTAGGGGGACATGTGGATGCCTTTGCAGAGCGACGGATGTGCAGAGGGGCCTGGCCACGCGGGGAGCTGGGGGGCTCTGCCCGCATCCACGGAGGATGCGGGAGTGTCAAGGCCACCCCTGACCAGCTCCCAGCTCCCACCACCACCTTCATCCATACAAACCAACCCTAACACAGTGCCCCCTCGTCTGCCCCACAGCCCTGCCTGCCCTAGTGGGTGATGGGGCTCCCAGGGTCACCCCGGGAAGTCAGTCTGGCTTGCTCTCAGGGCCTTTCTGGATGGAGTCAAACCTCTGGCCCCAAATGCCTCGAACGCGTCTGTAATCATCAGAGGGGGTTCTGTCGCCTCTCCAAGCTATTGTCTCCATACAGATTTCCCTCCTCGTGAGGTGAGCAGCCTCCAGGGACCTTCCCCCACGTGGCCCCTGCATCCCCAGGGACCCCCACCTGCGCTCAGGCCCCTCCGTGCTAGCAGCTGAGGGACGCAGTTGTCCAGAGGGAGGCACCTCCGGAGCGCACCTGCCCGAGGGCTACTCTCTGCCCACCCGCTGCTGCGCCTGGCCCCATGCTGGCGGGTTCTCACAGGTCAGCCCGGGCGGGGACCCCGCAGAGCACCCGGCCCGCGCAGACGAAGCCATCAGAGGGGTTTAGGTCTGTCGTTGAATCCCAGTTGCTGTCCCTCCCAGGACACAGCACCAGCCCAGCGAGGGCCCAGATACAGGACCAACAGCGCCCAAGTGGTGTGACCATGGTGCCATCGGCAAACCTGCAAGGGTTTCTCATGTGAACGTTCACACAGCCCCAGGGGTCCAGGTAAAACGGGTCTGAATCCACCACTCTGAACGCATGTGACCTCGAGCAAATGCAGGCTGGGGAGCTGAGGCAGAGCAGGCCCTCGCGGCCCGGCACAGAAGCCATCTTCCCGGGCAGCGGGACCCACCACCGCAGGGCGCAGCGTGTCCACGGTGGCATCCTCTGCCCTGCCCTGCACGGCCATGGGAGGTGGGCACAGTTTGCCCAGGGATCGCCCTTTCCTCCAGCCGCCCCCATTCCCCTCTGGGGCTCTCTTCTCCCCCATGGCCCTCACCCTAGAGGCTGGTCACAGGACCCAGCTCGAAGCCACCCGAGTCACGGGGATTGGTAGGCTAGCCACATGACCCACTGGACCACTGTGACCTGGGCCCCAAAACTACAGCACAAAGCCCAGGTGACTTATCATATAGGACTGTCCTCATCACAAGTGGCAGGAAGCTTCTCCTAAGCTGGTTTAAGTAAAACATGGAAAGTCATTAGCTTGCACGGGTGGAAAGACCTCAGGTGGCAAGGACGCAGGGCCTCGCACGGCCAGCAGGAGGGCTGCGCCGCCTCCGTGCTGCCCACTCTGTGGGCTCCGATTTCAAAGCTCTCCCCGCCCAGCCGATTCCTCTCTCCAGCTCGGTCCAGCCAGCGTCCTGCTCTTGGACCCGGATCACTGTCTGCCGTCCATCAACACCCGTGCCCGGGACGACGGAACAGACTCAGAGGGTCAGGGCTGGAGCCCGGCGACCACCAGAGGTGCCCCCCAAACACTGGCCTGGGCGGGAGAGCTGGACAGATCCTACCCACCCGCCGAGACTCCGTGCGACCTCCTCCTCACTGGGCCCTGCTCCGCTCACATCAGCACCACCGTCCGCAACTCAGGGCGCATGCGTCATCAGCGTCTCCGGTTTTGTGTGGCGTCGTCTCCCGTTTTGCGAGGCGCCTCCGTGCTCGTTCTCCTGCCCCTCTGTCTGTCAGCCCTCCCTGCCCCCCCACCCGGTCGTTCTGTCCGCAGGCCCTGGATCTCGGGACCGTGAGGGATCAGGGAAGGTGCTGAGGAGAAGCGGGTACTCCACGGTGGAGCATGGGCCTCGTCCCGCCACGCCCAGGGGGCAGGGGTGAGGGCGCTTTCCAGTGCGGGGCGCCCTTCCTGGGTACAAGCAAGACCAGCAGAGGGCATGGGTGCGAGGCTTGAAGGGGTGGGGGACACCTCAGGCTCTCCCCAGCCTCCAGATACTAGAATGATCTCAGGACCTCCCTTCTGCTCACCCAGAAAACACACACACACACACACACACACACACACACACGCACACATACCCCCCACACAAAACTACACACATACACACGTGCACGCATAAACCCTATACACACACACACACACATGCACACATACCTCACACACAAAACTACACACATACACACGTGCACGCGTAAACCCTATACACACACACACATGCACACATACCCCACACACAAAACTACACACATACACACGTGCACGCATAAACCCTATACACACACACATGCACACACACCCCACACACAAAACTACACACATACACACGTGCACGCATAAACCCTATACACACACGCACACATGCACACATACCCCACACACAAAACTACACACATACACACGTGCACGCATAAACCCTATACACACACGCACACATGGACCCATACCCACACACAAAACTACACACATACGTGCACACATAAACCCTATACACGCACACACGCACACATGCACACATACCCCACACACAAAACTACACATATACACATGTGCATACATACCCCCCACACACAAAAGTACACACATACACACGTGCACACATAAACCCTGTACACACACATGCACACACAATACACAAACACACATGTCTGCATGTATACCAATACATATGGACCTACATACGCACGCAGCACAGCACATCAAGTGACTTCCCAGAACAAAGCAAATCCTCTTGAAGATAACGTGCTGCCAACATGGCAAAGCAGCCAGCAGTTTTCAGACAGCAGCTTCCTTTAATTACAAACAAAACTAGAGTGTCGCCAGGCCCTCCGGCGTGTGGATGGGGGTGTGGCTGCACAGCTGTGCCTCCAGGCTAGCACCCTGGCTCACGGAAGGCAGTGTGGACCGTGCGCTCAGCCAGGCTGGGGTGCCGTCCACCCAGGAGCTGGGCTTTACCCTGCAGCTCTGTCGGCCAGGTTTCAGGGATGCCAGCCGTGGGTCTGGTGGTGCTGGGCCAATCACACATGGGCTTCCCGGTAAGGCTGCTCAGCGTGTTGTAGGGACAAGTCAGAATTGTCACAAAGACAAAACTGCCAAGACCTGGGACCTGACCTGGAGACCGCGGCAGGGCCCTCGGCCTACGGAGCTTTCAGCTGATCCTGTGAGATGACGGAGACTGGAGGCCAAGGCGGCCAGGTGGGGACCTGGGCCGGCTGCCAGCTTTGCCTCCGACCTCATCTGCTTGGCCCTGGCTTCTCATCCGTCCCAGGAGAGTGTGATTTGACAAGGGCATGGAGCGGGGCTTGGACACGTCCCACGGCTGGGCTTGGATACAGGACCTGATCTCAGGTGGCTTCGGCCTGCAGCCGCTGGAAGCAGGGTTTCGGTTCCCAGCCAGTGATTGAGGTCGGGTCGCAGCGGTGACAGCACCAAATCCTGGCCACTAGACCAGTGGTCAGCGACAAGGCCCTGGCCCTACAGCTTTGCAGAAAAAGAACTCCCACAAAGGCGGAAAGTAGTGAAACAAGTAAAGTGTTTATTAGGAGAAAAAAGAGTGTACAGTACGCGTGGATAGACACACGGGCGGCTCAGAGAAAGAGTCGCGCCCTCGTGGTAGTTTCAGTCACTTACATGGGGCATTTCTTCCTGGGTTTCCTTTGGCCAATCATTTTGATTTGCTTGGTTCAAAGTCCATATTTGGTATAGCTCAGGATTTTCCCATGTGTGCATACACATCTCTTAGCCAAGATGGATTCTAGCGAAGATGCCTCTGGGTAGATTTAGCCACTTAGCCTCACTCCCCTTTTGACCTCCAAGGAGCCTTTCTGCGCCTGTGTAGTCATGGAGATCCCCTGACTTTGAGAATGAGGAATATGTGGTCTCTTACCTTCTGTCTGGCAGGGTCCAGCCTCCTCTCTCAATTGTCCTGTTATTCCCATCTCAGAGTATCGGTTCACAAGGAACAAACTCAAATCGTTTGCTCCAGGAGCCCGTCTATCTCCTGCCTCAGACCCAGTGTCCAGGGGAGGGAGAGGAGGGCTTGTGTGTCATTTAAGGACTTGACACACGTGGGTCAGCTCCCGTACCCCAGCCCAGGGTCCGAGCACTGTCGTGCAGCAGCACATGTGGTCCTTACAGCATCCTGCCCTGCAGGGCCGCTCTCAGCCCCGGGGAGATGGGGAGATCGAATGCAGGAGCGAATGTAGGAACCTGGCTTTCAGTCCTGACGGCCTGGTACGGGGTCTGGTAAAGGGGCCGGGACATCAGGAGAGAGACAGACAGAGAGACAGATGGAGAAAGAGAATGAGAGAGACAGAAAGGCAAGGAATCATAGAGACAGAGAGAACGGACAAGCGGTGCCAAAGCTTGGGAACATGGGTCTCAGTGAGGAAGCCGTCCACACCCCCCGCTGCTCTCCAGATCAAGACTCTGTCCTGCTTAGCGGTCTGGCCCCACATGTCCTACCTGGAAGGGAAGGCCGGCCATCTGCCACCTGACCCCGACCACCCCGCCCTTCTCCAGGGTCTGGGGAGGTTGTCCAGGCTGCAGAGCGCCGCTGCCATCTAGTGGGCACGTGGGGTCCTGCATGCGCTGGGAGCCCCCTCCCCCCCACCCCCCCCTGCCCTCAGCAGGTGCCTCAGCCCTGCTCGGCTGTCTGTCGGCAGGTGGACCCATGCCTGTGGGCAGGTTCACCCCTCACCTCCCACGGTTCTTGGTCAAACCAAAGAGGGACGGGCACTGCCCTTATCTGGACTTATCCCGACCCGTGTGCAGGACCCAGCAGCCTCCCTGCCACATCTAGGCTGTCTTCCCATGGTTTGTCCTAACCTCGACGGCTCTGAGGAGCACCGGCCGGGCATTTCCCACACCTTCCCTCCATCTACGTGACTCTCTGCAGTGCTGGGTTTGGGATAATTGCACATTTGCACAGAGGTGAGGCACCTTCGCGGCACATCACAATGCTCGCTGTCAGTGTAACTCGCTGCTGCTGACCTTGAGCCCTGGGCTAAGGCGTCAGCCAGGGTCCTCCTCTGTCCAGAAGTGTGTCACTCGGTCAGGCCACAGTCGGGGGAGGGGGCTGTGACTCCAGGGCCTTCAGGTCTGTCTCATTACTCGCGCTGGGCCTCCGGAATGCTGGGCGGCTTGCTGGGTCAGAGCCACGGTGAGAACGTGGCAGTCCTAGTCAGTGGGCCCATCACCTGGGCTTCCCCACAGCACAGGTGGGGCTGAGTGTGGCTCTGCATATCCACGGGCTTGGAGGCCCAGGTGGGAGCGGGAGCAGACCAGGCAGCTGGGTCTGGGGAGGACCTGGGCAGGAGCAGGTCCCAGGACAGCTGCCAGGAGCCAGGGAGGAGGCCAAGCAATCCTGGCAGGGGGCTCCACCCCTACAAGCCCTGCCCCCACCCAGCTGAGGCCACAGGACGCCCCCCACATGCAGCAAGGACAAGGGTCCCAACAGCCATCTCCAGGCTGGGCATACGCAAACTTGGGCAAAAGCACAGCCAAGCCCCGTGGGTCTGGGGCCAGGACTTGGTCTCCAGATGGCCAGGCGTCCGTGCTTTCTCCCTGGGGAAAGAGGAGGGTCCTGAGTCTATGGCAGTCACCTTCTAGTGCCTGCACCCGCCCTTTCCTCACCTCACCCCACACGCACAGAAGGCGCTGGGAAAGGCAGGAGCCACTGGGGCTGCTGGGGCTTAGGGGTCCACCCAGGGTGAGGGCGCCCCGGGAGCCATGCCCCCTCTGTCCACTAGGTGTCACGCTTGGCTGTGCCGCGTGGCGGCTGGAGCCCCGCACCGTCAGCAAGCCCTTACCGCAGGGGCTGTCGGCTGACACAGCTGCATCCCCCGTGGGCTGCCCGCCCAGCCCCTGGCCAGGAGAGCAGCTCAGGCTGGAGCCCTCGGACCCCCCAGCGCCCCCATGCACCCGCGGGCCGCTCAGGGCGGGGAGGGGAGGCGGGCTGCAGTCCTAATTGGCTCCCCTATGCTGCTGCTGCTGGCCCGGGACCCCCTGGAGAAGCCCTGAGCCGGTGGTGGCAGGGACCACCGTGCAGAGCCGCCGTCCTGTGTCCCCGCCCGGATGCCTCCGCCAGCCCCGTTTCTGAGTCCCCGTGTGAGCGCAGTGACCTGAGAGGCACCCCGATTCTCCTGGTCCTGGGGGGCCCTTTCAGGTAGGAGTTGGGAGCTGGAACCCTGCAGTTCCCTGTGCACCCATTAACCCATCTCAGACCACACGTGAAAACTCAGCCCCTACTACAGGGAATACTCGCTCCCCAAAAAGACGACTTCAGCCGGCCCACCCGGTCAGTTCACCAGCTCGCCTAAAATCGCCCTCCCTCGGAGGGGAGGGAACAGAGGGGCGACGCCGCAGGGGCCTGTGGGCAGGATGCCCCTGCCTGTGTTCACCTTGAGAGTCAAGGACCCCTTAGCCCCCTGTCTCAGCTCCACCCAGAGACAGTCCCCAGGGCGCCAGCCCGCGTGCCCGGGTGCTGAGAGTGTGGACGCTGGGTCAGGGTCCCAGCTCTGCCTCCTGCGGGCTGGCGACCATGGCAGCTGGCTCGGCCTCTCTGGGCCCGGCATCCTCATCTTCAGGTGAGGGAGCAGCGGTTGCTACGCCACAGGGCCGCCGAGGGGCTGGATGGGTGGGTACTCTCAGGGCCCGGGAGCGGGCCTGGCTGGCAGGAGGGGCTGCGTGAGCGTCTCCGGGGAGGGTGGGAGGAGGAGAGGGAGCATCTGGAAACGCCAGCCTGTCCCGTCGGCCCGTGAGGGGCCCCAGAGTAGGGCGGGAGCGGGTGCTCCCGGGACCAGAGTGGGCTGTTGGCCGCGCCCTGCCCACGTTGCCTTCAGAGTCTGGAAACTGGCTGTCTCCGGGCAGGGGCTCAGAAGCGTCAGAAAAGACGCTTCTTTTCCGTTTTCTCTTTGTACTGCTTACATTTTTTTTAAAAACCAAGTCTACGCGTTGCTTTTCCAAGTGAATAATGGAGGTGACCAGGGTTCGCAGTGGGCGAAATGACGCGGCCAGGCCCTCCGCGGCCGGGACCCGCCAATGGCCTGGCACGTTCAGCAGAGCTGTGCTCTCACAGGGCTTCAGACCAGCCCGATGATCTGAGGGCAGCGCAGGGCAGCTCAGATGCCCCTTAAGATCACAGGCGTCTGCCTGCAGCGCTCCCAGCCACCAGCCGAGGAGAGGCCATCGGACGCCCGGCCCCATCCTGGGCGACGCGCACCACCCACCTTCGTCTTATCCACATGTTTGCCCCTGTTCATCCTCCCGCCGGCACCCACACAGCAGGGAGCTTGTCCCTTGGCTTGTAGCCACGTTCCAGCTCCTACACGGTGCCCGGCACACAGTAGGTGCTTAATAAATGCTTGGGTCAAGAACTCACTGGCTCTGAGTTTCTGAGGATGAACCTGAAGATCCCAGCCTCCCAGCCTCAGGGGACCAGGCAGTGAGCTCCTGTCCCCTGGGGCCTGGCGCTCACTCCAGCGGGGTGGGGAGGGGGGACTGGAGGGATGATACAGGGGGGTGGCAGAACCCGAACGGGCCATGAAGCATGGCCCACCTTGGCCCCCCGGGAGCCAGGTGCGCTGCTCCGACGGCTGGCTGGGACCGAGTCATGGTGAATTATTCACTTAACCAAAAGGTGCGCATCAGACCACAGCAGCAGCTGGTAAAGCCTGAGGCCTACAGACCCGTTAGGGGCGCTGCATCCAAAAAGATGCTCCGCCCTGGGGATCTGCACGGTGCACGTTTCCCTGCACTAACGTGCGCAGATGCTATTGAGTGAGTTACCTGGTGGGCGAGGTTCTGGATGGATGTGCACCGCGGGGACACCAGTTACCCCACTACAGCACACAGAAGGGAGAAAGTAGCCCCCCCCCCCACAGGAAGCCCGAGTGTGTAGCCGGTCATGCTGGGTGTCCCTAGAGGAGGAGGAAGGAGACAAGGCACCAGTGGGAAGAATCCTGGAAGCCTGCCTGTAAGAGGCAAGACCACAGCTGGCCTTGCTGGGAGGAAGGCCAGTGTGGGTGGAGAATGGGAGGGCCCTTCACAGCAGAGGACACCCTGGGGAGAGGGTGGAGGCCGGAGCCCTATGATGGGAAGGGATGGGCACAGCCAAGGAAGACAGACATCCAGGAGCCCAGACACGACCTCCGGGGCAGCAAGGCAGCAAAGGCAGCCAGGGAGAGCGCAGCCCAAGAGGTCACACGTGCTGCCCACAGGCCTCAGGCGCTCAGCAGTGACAAGGGAGCTGGTTCCCCAGCTGAAAGGCAGGGTGAGCCCTGCAATTTCCCTCGGACAGCTGCTGGTGTCCCCATTTCTGCTTGCTGCCCTCTGGCAGGCAAGTGGAAGTCCATCCCGGTGGCCCCTCAGCCGGGAGGACACTTCTCGGCAGAAGGTGAGGGCACGTCGAGGCCACTCGGCCACAAGGACCTCAGGCTGCCTCTGGCTGCATCGCCTTCCCCATGGGGGACACACTGGCACCGGGGGCGCCACCCCCAGGCCTCTGCCGAGGTCTGGCCCCTCCCCAGTACAGCTGCTGCCACGCCACCCGCACTGCCTGGAGGGACTCTCAGGGGCCCCCAGCCAGCCAAGTGGCCCTGCTTCAGCTCTTGTCCACCTTGGATTCACCTCGGCTCGTCTTGATTCTTGACTGGCCGTCCCATCGCGTAATATTTCGCTCCCACTGCCTAGGCCCTGACCACAGTGAGGGCCAGACAGACCCTGGGTGACCCGGTCCTTGGCCCGAACTCTCCCATCAGCCGTGGAGCCAGCACAGGGCAGCTGGCCAGGCCCGAGGCCCAGCCGGTCACGCTCATCCTGAGATGGGAGGGGGAGGGGGGACAGAGAGAGACAGACACAGAGATGGGGAGAGAGGGGCAGGAGGAGAGACGAGGGAGAGACAGGAACAGAGACGGGGAGGAAGGTGAGGGGAGGCGGGGGCGGGGTGAGGCAGAGGGGAGAGGCAGCACCCTCTGCGCTTTGCAGACACGGGCTCCCAGGATGATGTGGCAGCAGACGTGAGCCGGGCTCCCTCGTGCCGCTGGCTGCTGTGGCCACCCTGGAGGTCAAACACCAGCATGCCCTGCCTCCAGCCGGTCGAGGCCGCTCCTCCGGCCTCCAGGGCCCCCTGCAGGCACAGCCACCCACTCCCTGCAACCTGTGCCCTTCCAGTTGCTGGGTGCTTTACTGGTCACCAAATATTTTGATTATCACTTTTAGGTGTAATTACCCCCATTTTACAGAGGAGAAAGTGGAGGCATGAGAAGGGTCAGTGTTTCCCCAAATGCACCGGAGCCCTTGGCTGTGACCCAGGTTCAAGTCCAGGCATGAGGTGGAGAACTTGTCTCTCAGGGAGAGGCACCCTCGTGGCCGAGCACACGGGGAGGCGCCCTAGGCCGCTGGCTGGGGCTCCCCGCTCACAGGGAAGCTGCGAACGGGCCCCGCGGGAGTGTTCACACCACGGTCGTTAGCATCAACCCCCAGCAGGGCTGGGGGACTCTGTCGATTGTCTAGGGCTTAAAAGGTGAATCATGCAGCTTAAACCTAAGGAGGTCTGCAGCCGTTGCGTTATGAACAGCCCCCCAAAGCCTTGCGACATTCGTCCGGATTCTACAGCTCTCACCCAGTTCAGCAAAGAAGCCACACGTGTCCTGCCACGGGACACGGGATGTTCTGCCTTCCTGGCTGGGCCTCCCCCTTGCTCCTGAACTTGAGCAGAAGTGTCAGCGTGCACCTTGCGGCCACACTCGTGACAGATAGACCACAGGTGAGTCGGGAAGACCTGCGAGAGCTGTGTGTGGGGACCTGCTGGCTGCCGAGTCAGGAGGACGGCATCTGTGGACCTTATCTGTGAGCTGTGTGCCACCCTCGTCCCCCATCAGGACCGTAACACACGTGCACGTTTACATCGGCACTTTCCGGAAAGCCGGCTTTTGAACGTGTACCAGCCCACTGTCCCGACCCTGAGACAGACAGGAGGGGAGGTGCCTGCGGCCCTCGGCCCCCATCACCTCCCCAGCACCCCTTCTCCCCCTCCCTCTCAACTGCCCGTTATCCTTCGGAAACCTCCGTCCCATCCTTCATTTATTGGAGTAGGCAGGGAGTGTGATGGGCCATTTGTCACCGTGGCAACCGCTGTGGTCTGAAGGGTTTGGAGAGCCCTGATTAGGCCGGGAAGGCTGCAAATCAAGGGGGGCTTTTATGGGGCTGTGCGTGGAGCCCGCTCCAAACGTCATCTCTGCACCACTGGGAAGGCTCCCACTGGCAGCTCAGTCCAAATGGAAAACTAATGAGGCAGCGGGCCCCATGGGCCTTTGCCGATCTCCTAACAAGCCTCGTTCACAAGGTGAATGAAAGCGGCAGAGTCTGCGGACACGGCCCGCCCCAGGCCCCTCCTGGGCAGCAGGTGGGGGAGCCCTGCTCTGTCGGACCCTGGGCCCTGCCCTGGGCACCTCACACAGGGGAGGCCTCCCCCTAGCCCAGGACACTGGGGGTCTCGGGGGGCGGGCTGTCCTCAGGAAGACCCCACATCTCCCAGGGGCTCACGTCCTACGTTAAAACCCGGGAATGAAAGCAACACATATTATACATAACTAATGACCACTAATTACAAGAAGGCTTCCCTTTCCTGCTTCTAAGTCAAATAATCGCCATCTTCCACTTCAACTATAGGTTTTTCAAGTAATAATAGTAATAGCAAACACTTGCTGAGCTTTTCCTCTGTGCCTGGCATTATTTAAAGTCCTTTGGGTGGATTATCTCATTTAATCTTCACAGTGACTCTACGAGGTGGGTACAATTACTCTCTCCATTTTACAGATGAGGAAACTGAGGCCCCAAAAGGTTCCACAACACTCTTAAAGCCGCACGGTTAGTAAGGGCAGAGTAAGAACTGGAGGCCCGAAGCCAGGCCGGGGTCAGCAGGGAGGCGCGGCCCAACCCGAGTCCAGTCCCAGGGCACTGGCTGCCCTGGCTCTGGTCTCCCACTGGTGAAACAAGAGGCGCGACGCAGGGGGCACAGGCAGAGCGAGTCCCCCGCAGCCCACCCAGGCGGGACCCTTGCTCCAGCTTCACTCCCGGAGTCCGCGGCACCTGTAGGCGCCTCATCAGCAAAGTCTCGGCATCCCCCCCTGCTTTGCCGAAACTGAGAGTGTCTCGGACTCCAGCTCTCTATACACTTCCTCTGTTCTGCCAGCTCCCTGACCCCCTGGCTGATATTCTGCTCTCAGTTTGCAGGACAATAAGTTAGGGTCCCAAACAGAGCAAGAGAGAGAAGGTCCCTCCACAGGCTGGGTCACCTAGTCCTAGAGGAGGAGCCATTGACATTCTGCCGGGGCTTTGGGGGCTGTGGCTGGAGCAGGACTCCGTGGGGCGGAGTGGCCATGCCTTGGGTTCCTGGGGCAGAGGGCTGCTGTGGAGGCCTGCGGGGTGCACCCCATACGGGACCTGGCTTGTCTGGCAGGAAAGGGAGGGTGAGTTCCTCCAGCCTGAGCTCCTTTCCTACTGGGATGGAGCCATGAGGAAATATTCCCAAGGAATCTGGGGAGATGCTATTCACAGCCCCCCTGGGCAGGCTTTCACGTTCCAGACTGCAAATGCTCGGGCCACTTCTGACTGTCCCAAGGGAGACTGCGTGGACGTCCTGCGTATCTGCCCCCTGCCCCTGCCACGGCCTGTTGCCTGTCGGGAGCCCAATAACTTTTCATCAGAAGTCAGGCGTGACCTTCTCTTTGTATCTCCTCTGTCAACGATCACCTACCGTCTTTCTTCCTCCTCCCAGAGTCCCTACTAAGACAGTAAATTCTGGATTGGGTTTTGGATTGAGTTGCCAGAGCCTTTTTCCTCTGTGGCAAGATCAAGTGGTCTCTCCGTGAGGCTTGTCCATGTGGCTTCTCCATGTGGCTTTGTTACCAAACCCACCTTGGGTCTGTTCACCCGACTCACAGTAAGGCCAATCTACTGACACCGGCTGTGGTGAAGGAAAGGGCAGCGCTGACTGCAGGCGCCCAACATGGGGCCAAGCAAGGAGCAAGGCTGACTAGTGCTTGAAAGACACCAACGCCCGATGGCTTTCAGGGAAAGGTTTTTAAAGACAAAGTGAGGGAGGGGGGTTTCCGGGGGGCGTGATCAGCTCGTGGACCTTCTTCTGATTGGCTGGTGGTGAGGTAACCGGGAGTCGGCATCGTAGACCTTCAGGTTCCAGCCGGTCTGGGGTCTACGCGCTTGTGGGCAGCAGACAGTTAACTTCTCCCACCTGGTGGGGGTCTCAGTATCTGCAGAACAGCTCAAGGACACGGCTCAGAATAGTATCTACAGCCCTTGAGGAGGAGCTAAAGGTCCCTGACTTTGTTTAATGGCTGAAAGTATTATTATTTTGTGTTGTTTGACTGTTTTCCTTTCTTTCTGCATTTCCTCACTTCTCGATTAACTTTGTTCCTTGGAACTGGGGGAAGGCCTAGGAGGCTAAAGTTTTTCTACAGACAAGAGGCAGGCAGAGGACAGGGGAGGGTCTGTCCCAGGAAGGCCCCACAGGGTCCCGCTCAGTAACAATTCTCCCTTTTCTTTGATACTCCTCAGTCTTGAGGGGGGACAAGTGCAGGACAGGAAAAGGAATAGTTCTGGATAGAGAGGTTAATCATAACCTCGACAGAGGTACTCAGTTTTAGGTGGACTTGGCTTCAGCTTCTCCACCTGGTCTCTCCACGTGGGCCGGGTAGCTGAATTTCTTACGTGGCAATTCAGGGCTCCCAAGAGTGTATGCGTGGGAGCTACCAGAGCTTCATAACTGGCATGGTGTCGCTCCCTCCACCTTCTTTTGCTTAGAGGAGGGCCTGCGACCCAGTAGGGCTCTCCAGTACCTTCCTGGGACAGAACCTTCCCCCACACCCTCTGCATTAGCCCCTCTCTGAAGTACCCAGATAACAGCATCTGATGCACATTCCTGAGTTGTTTTACAGATGCTAAAACCCCCACCAAGTAAAAGAAGTTAACTACTTGGTGACCATGAGCGCTAGCCCCCAGACCTCCTGGCACCTGAGGATTGATGGTGTGAACCCCTGTGACCCCTCCCTGTTACCTCACCATCAACCAATCAGAGAACTGTGCACAAGCTGATCACACACCATGGGACCCCGTTCCTCAGCTGGCCTTTAAAAATACTCCCCTGGGGGCTTCCCTGGTGGCGCAGTGGTTGAGAGTCCGCCTGCCGATGCAGGGGACACGGGTTCGTGCCCTGGTCCAGGAAGATCCCACATGCCACGCAGCGGCTCGGCCCGTGAGCCATGGCCACTGAGCCTGTGCGTCCGGAGCTCCGCAACAGGACAGGCCACAACAGTGAGAGTCCCGGGTACCGCCAAAAAAAAAAAAAAAAAATACTCCTCTGGGACTTCCCTGGTGGCACAGTGGTTAAGAACCCGCCTGCCAATGCAGGGGACCCGGGTTCCATCCCTGGTCTGGGAAGATCCCACATGCCACAGAGCAACTAAGCCCGTGCACCGCAACTGCTGAGCCTGCACACTAGAGCCCACGAGCCACAACTACTGAGCCCACATGCCACAACTACTGAAGCCCGCACGCCTAGAGCCCATGTTCTGCAACAAGGGAAGCCACCGCAATGAGAAGCCCATGCAGTGCAATGAAGAGTAGCCCCACCTCGCCGCAACTAGAGAAAGCCCGTGCGCAGCAACAAAGACCCAATGCAGCCAAAAATAAATAAATAAAAATAAACTTATATAAAAAGAATGCTCCCCTGAAAGCATTTAGGTGTGTTTAGGTGTCTTGAGCACCAGCTGCTCTGGACTCCTTGTTTGGCGCCTGCAGTAAACCCTGCCCTTTCCTTCACCACAACCTGGTGTCAGCAGATTGGCTTTACCGCGCACCAGCAAGCAAACCCAAGTTCGGTTCCATAACGGGCCCAGTGATGAACAGCCTCTTCGTGGGAGGCTGAACATCCCAGGAGTCGGGGCCCCCAGACCCACCTCAACCACTCCTGGCCCTTCCCCTCCCAGACTCACAGGTTTTCCAAACACTCCCAGGATGTGGCTGCAGCATAGGCTGGACTTTGTTCTGGGTGGAGCACACCCAGGCACTTGCCTTCACCAGCGAGGTCCTTCGGGGTTCAGCTTTTCTCTAAACACACACGAAGGAGGAAATGAACAGGCCAGCGAGGAGAGCGCAACCAGGTCTCCTAATCAACCACCCATCTGTTTGGCTCCAGCCAAATCCTAAGTGGCAAGACTCATGAGACCACCTTGGGAGCTCGGGCCGGGTAATTAGGGTGTTGCAGCTAAATGGCTGCACTGGTCTTCCCTACCTGAGCCTCTCTGTCCAGTGCTAACTAAGAGAAGCTGTGATGTGGCAGACAGGCACACAGGTAACACCTCTCTCTCCAGGCTCCATGAACAGCCTTGGTGACCATGCGTACAAGTCCCACCAGAAGTCCCCCACCCCATCCCACCTGCACCCCTACACACCTGCACACACACATACACACGTGTGCACGTGCACGCACACAGGCAGAGGAACAGATGTTGACTTCAAAGCGCTAACTGTCATGCAAATGTTTAGGCAAAATAGAAGTTACTTTAAGCAGAATCTATACCATATGGCAAACGGGGACCTGCTAGGTAAAGTGTGCTGTCAGCAGGCAACAAAACCCTCGTATCAGCTTATGGAAAGGAACAAAGAACAATTTGGGTAACATAACTGTATTCAAAAGAGAAAAGGAAAATGAGATGCTGGCATCTGGGAGGAAAACTAGTTTGCTGTAAGGTAGCATCAACACTTAAAAAGAAACTGGGTGGTTCCTCATATACTTAAAGTGTAAATTCTAATCCACTGCAAATCTTTTTTCTATTTGTAGGTTCAGAGCCTAGTGAACCACGGGAGGGGCACCGGGCACAGAAACCAAACTGTTACCATTTTGAAAACAAGAGTTTCCCCCGTACAGGGGAGATAAACCGTAACATCTCTTGGAAAAAGATAGAAAACCTTCCACACAACCAAGGCAGCTGAGATCTGCATTCCGTCTGGTTTCCACCCAGAGCTCTGAAACCCGTCCCTAACCTGGACATGCCTGGTTTAGTCCCTTCATCACTCTTGCTATCAGATGAACCAATTGTCTCCCTTCCAGTAAGCCGAGCTGCCACGAGGCGGGGAGGGGAAGGGACCAGCCTGGAACAGAATGCCTGGGCTCACTCTCTCTCTAGCCGTGTACCTGTTTGTTCATCTAAACATAGAGGACGAGCCATGGCACCCACAGTGCCTGGGCTCTGTGAGGTGATGTGTGCGATGCTCTCAGCCCGTGCTTGGTCCTGCGTGTCTGCCGTTAACACTGTAACTGACAGGTGGCCCAGGCTCCATGAGCCTCCTGCATTTGGCAGCCCGTGAAAAAACCCAAAGGTTGGCTGATAGGGATTTGGATTGGTTATAACTGACAGAAACTCAACTCAGACAGCTTCAACAAACACACAAATAAACAAAAGCCAAGGGAGAGATCATCTGCGTCCTGTACGAGGGGCAAACACATCAGGACCTCGGTCTGTGTGTCTCTGCTTCTCTTTATTTCATTTTTCTCTTTTGAAAACAATATCTATGTGCTACTGGAATAGGGAAGAGCTAAATCAGACTCCATGTTCGATCTATTTCTGTGACTTTAACGTTTGCTTTTCGTTGTTGCTTTTGTTATTGTAATCATATATAATGGCCTGCCTCAGGGAACCCTGCCCACCTGTGGATGGCTGCAAGAAAAAAGACACTAGCATGTCCCCTCCCCGAGGCTGGACATTCCAGGAGATGTTTTGCAAGACTGATGGCCCTTTTACTTTATTTCCTCACCGCCTCTCCCTCTCTGTTTCTATAAAAGAAACTGTCATCCAGACCCAGATAAGATGGTTTTTCGGAGACTCTAGTCTGCTATCTTCTCAGTCTGCCGGCTTTCCGAATGAAGTCGTATTCCTTGCCTCAGCAGCTCTCCGATTCATTGGGCTGTCGTGCGGTGCGCAGAGCGAGCTGGGACTCAGTAACACTATTAGGAGATGGCTATATACTCCAACTGACCTCCTTCTTATAGCCTTTAATTCCAAATGAAGAGACCTAGGTATCCGTGATCTAATCTCAGGGTAGACCCTGATTGGTCCTTCTTGGGACAATCAAGAGGAAGGGGAGCTCTGATTGGCCACCCTGGATGAGAGCCCACCTGAAAACTATAGGAGAGAGATGGAGGGATGACCCTGTTCCCAGAGCAGGTGAGCAACTCCACAGACATTAAAAATATCACCTGCCCTCTGTGTCAGGGGAGTGGGAGAGAACTTGACAGTGATGAGGGGGCTGATGCTCCCCTGGCATAACGAACCCTGGTGATAAAGGACCCTGGTGACTGCAGTAGGAGGAATGTCAATCTGGACAAAACGAAGATTTTCTAAAGAAATTGATTCCTGTAGCTGGAGTGTGCTCACTCTGTGAACAATTGCTGAGGATGTAAAAACCCACGACCTGGAGGGGCAAAGTCAGGCTCCGCCACCACCACACACCCACCCCCCACCCCTGCCCTCCCTCACCGCAGACTCCATCTCCTCCTGGGCCAGAGAAAACAGGAAGAGGGAACTCCATTGATTGAGCAGACCCTGGAGGCGCAGAAAGCACATCAGAGAAGGGCCTTGGGCCTTAATTACCAAGGAAGGGGTAATGCTTCCTAGAAAATGAGAGAAGCAGGAACTCCCTGAGGATGAGGGCTTTAAGGAGCCTGGAGAGAAGGAGCCTTGCCCAGGAGAGGCAGTGTTTGCAGGGGTGGTGGTCAGCTCCATGCCTGACCCCTCCACCACTGAGCGCCCACTCAGAGGGGCAGCCATAGCTCCGCTGGACCCTAATGGTGCACCCTCCCAACTCCTTACCAGGATAAGTGAGCCCATCTCTTTGGATGTGTATTGATCAGCTCATACTAGGTTGCGCTGTGGTAACAAACGATCCTCGCATCTATAGCTTTATTTCTCACTTCCATTCTATGTTGGTTGAAGGTTGGTAGCAGTTTTGCTCCCATTTATTCTTCATTCCCTTTTATTCTGAATTCTTCAGGCAGGGGAAACAGCCAGGCTGGAGCATTCACTATCATGGCAAGGAGCAGAAGTGGAGCCGGGCGACGGCTCTCAAACCTCTACCTGTAAGTGGTCCTTCACCCTCCTCCTCATTTTTCAATAACCAAAGCAAGTCCAACAGCTAAACCTGATGTCCATGGTGGGGAGTGGCGTCCTCTCATGAGAAGGAGCAGGGAAGATTCCAGAACAGCACAGTCCACCACAGAGTGGCAGCCTCTTGGCCCCTGTCCCACCTCTAACCTGAGTGGACCCCTTCATAGGAGCCACAGGGTTCCCCAGCCCCAACCTCCCAAGGCCTGAGACAGGGCAGGCATTACCCCATTTCTTCCTGGACATGTGTGTGTCACGGTTCCTCCAAGCTCTGATGGCACAGGGCTCTCCTTTGGGCAACTCCAGACCAGAAAAGAGCTCTGGTCTCTGTCTACTGCTGCAATTATTCATTGCCCTATAAGAAATACCTTAAAACTTGATGGCTTAAAACAATCATTTTATTTTGGGAATTTGGCAAGTCTCAACTTGACAGTTCTTTTGCTCCATGGGCATTGATTGGGGTCACTCACTGGGCTGCATTCAGCTGGGAGCTCGGCTGGGGCTGGAAAGTCCATGGTGGCTCAGAAGCTTCCTACAGGGCCTTTCTTCCTCTCCAGCGGGTTGAATTTCTTACATGGCAGCCAGCATCCAAGAGACAGCATCCCAAGCAGAGAAGGTGGGAGCTGCGGATCTCTTAAGACCTAGCCTTAGGCGGTCACTTATACCGCATTCCGTTGGTCAAGCTCCATAGGGCCACAGCCCAAATTCAAGGGGAGGAGAAACAGACTCCACCTCTTCACAGGAGTACAAAGGCTTTGCAGCCATCTTTAATCCAGTATATTCATATATGTCCCCAAACGTTACATGGCATGCGGTGAGAACATTCTCGCCACACCGTTCTCTAGCCACAACCTGGGTAGCCTGGTAGGTATCCTCACTCCGAAAGCATCAAGCCAGGGAATGCATGGCAGCCTTCCCTTCTTGAGACGACTTCTCATGAGATATTCTCTCAGAGTCCTCTGATTTCACCTTGGGGGAGGGGATCCTGCACTGCCCCAAACGTCCGTGACCCTGACCCCCTTCCCTCCCCAGCCCCTTTTACATAGACTCAGTGGGCAGGGGGATGGTGATGGTAGGACAGGATATGCCACTCTTGAGCCAGTCCCATCTCTTGGTAGCTCCTTGGTGCTTTCAAATGGGGGGAATTTGGCTCCTTTGTTCTCATCCTTGGGTATTAATTACTCCTCTAAGACAACAAGAGAAAATTCACCTCAGCATCCTGTTACTCTAGACTAAGGGCACACAATCTCATGATTACCATCACCATCACCACCATCACCACCATCACCACCATCATCACCATCATCACCACCATCACCGCCATCACCATCACCATCATCACTAACATCATCACCATCATCACCACCACCATCATCCTCACCATCATCACTAACATCGTTTTATAGCTGAGGAAACCCAGCCACAGGGAACGAAGTGATCGTCACATGATAAAGAGATTAAATGAATCTAAAGCTCAAAAAATCCTCTTTTTTTTCCTGGGTTCTCCTAGGCCAGAAGGAGCAACAGTGAACCCAGGCTGACTGGGCCTCATTCGGCCAGCGGATGGGATGAATGGGAGGGGTTCAAATAGTGTCATCAGAGCATAATCCTCTCTCTCTTTCTGCCTCTCTCCTGCTCTCCCTCTTGCCCTCCTCTCTCCCCCACAGCCCTGTTTGTCCCATGGTCAGCTCCATCCTCAGCCAGGACCTCCCCCAGGTGACTTCCGGCAGCTGTCCTGACCCAATCCCACCTGCTTGCTTCCCCCAGGCCTCTCTTCCTTTGTCAGCCCCACCCAGGGCTCCAGGCAGCTCGGATCACAGGCTTGTCCTACACCAATCACAGCTCTGAGGAGAGTGCTGTCACCAGGCCTGGGGCAGGAGCCAATCAGCAGAGCTGGACAGGGGGTGTGTCCAGACCCAAGGACATCTGGGCTCAAGAGGCAGAGGTGATTCTAAACGGAGACACTGGGGCTGTTAGCAGAAGCTGGGACAGAAGTAGAGTCAGGACCGTGATCTGCCCCCGGATGTGGTGGAGACTTTGACAAAGACTAGCGGGAAAGAGGCTGAA